>NC_060280.1:79364394-79664394 GCF_021613505.1 Equus quagga | reverse complement strand
ACTTGGCTCCAACTACATCATCTCTTCCTCTTTTCGCTATAGACCTGGAGATGGTAGCAGCTTCCCCTGATTGTGAATCACTGGGGGCCTCAACATTCCTGTAGGATTTTCTTTACCTTGCCTACAAACTCTGTAATTCATCTCTTCATTACCATATCTTCATTTGAACCAAGTGGAATTCTGTTTTTTGCTCTTACCCTGACTAAAATACTCCCCTATGTTAGTCTTCAAATTCTGAATCTTAATCAGCAGAAAGAAAAATGAATGTGGAACATGAAGTCATAGATACTAGATTTCAATCTTAGACTTATAATTTATTAGCTCAGTGACCTTAGACTAATCAATTAACTCTCTGAGTTGTAACTTCCTCAACTGAAGCTGGAAATAATAATAACATACTTTACAGGTTTATGTTTGGGGCATCCAGGATTCACCAAGCCCTTAGTCCTGAATATGAAACTTATTAGGCACTAAAAAAACATCAGGGGACTGAGTTAGAGGTCTTTGTCCCTTCCAGAGTTCAGCAAGTATCAAGACATCAAGACTATAACAAGACTAAAATAATGAAGCATAAGCCTTGAGCTGAAATTAGCCTGGCCACCATTATGGCAGGTTCCCAGTGGCCTGGAGAATGGCAAGGCAGACATCAGGAGAGGATGTCAGACAAGCCTTCCTGGTGGTGGACCTGGGATCAGACAGCAGGAGAAACATTGGCCCTTTGCTGAGGTTTCATATTGATGAACAAGTAGGTGTGCGCCACTGCTGAATGAAGAACTGGTGGCATTAAGAAGAGTAAATAGGATAATATGTTATCGAAAGATCTTTTCTTTGTAATCAGAGGGCCTCTCCAGCTGTTTCTATGCACCGTGCATTATTTATGGCCCATCCAGTGCTAGCATCCTGCTATTTGTCAGCTTTCTGAGAGAGGCAGCAGGAAAAGGAATCTTTGACTCAGCAATTTTGAGCAAGGCTAAATGAGAGGACAAGGGAGAAAGAGAAGTTGGAGAAGAATATTGGTAGAAAGGAAAAGAAGAAAAAGGAAGACAGTGACAGTCGTTCATGGGTGATTGGGGTTGCTCGACTTGATCGTGAGAGAACCTAGTGCTTTAGGAAACTAGCACCAAATGACAATGGATATGGAAGAAGGGATGGTGTGGGGTTCCGTTATTTTAAGTCCCTGCCAATTCCTGACCAGCAAAACTTGGTCTAGGAAATCCATCTCTGCCAGGTTCCAAAGGGTTAATCAGAAGCAGAGCTGGGCGGCTACAAGTCAGGGAGCTGAGAGAGACCCCATCTGAGAGTGTCCTTACCATGGGGAAGGGGCACAAACTAGTGGTTGGCCCTGGGAACCTGAGATGTAGAAGACTGAGATGAGTGATCAAGCAGCTCCATCGATTTCCTCGTGCACCCTGGTGTCATGCTGGCCATAGACGGCTCGCTGCCTGGACTGGAACTTCAGGGCCTGCTGGTAGCATGAATCGGCAAAGCTGCATCCACCCCCGTTTCCACGGCTAGCACCCGACTCACTGCCAAGTTCTGGAGGCAGTAGAGTCCCATGTTTGTCTTCCTGTCTGAATACCCACAGTGATGCTCCTATTATCATTATCATCATCATCAAACACTAAATCTTTGCCAAATGTCCTTCGTTCTGTATTCCGTATCAGGGAACTAATATTAACTGAGCCTCCAGTAAATGGCAGTTGCTGTGCTTGGTATTTAAATTGCGCTATCTAAATTAAGCCTTACAACAACCCTGTCAGATGTTACAATCGCCATTTTCCAGAAGATATAACATGCTCAAAGAAATAATTTGCCCAAGGTCACATAGCTCATATTAGGCAAAGTATGGATTATAATCCATGCCTAGACTCTCTGAGAAATAGGGACCAACACTCTCCTTTTCTCCTTCATAATCCTGCCCTTGAGGCTGCGTTCAAACTTGAAGGTCGTTAGTCACTTTAAGGTTCCATAACAATATGTGCGCTGCAGGAGCTTGGGGTCAGCATGTTCAAGAAAAGTAAGTACACCCCTCAGCACTGGTACATGACGCGTGAAGACAAGTTTAAATCAAGCCCCAGGTTCCCACTGGGGGTGGTTGGAGGGTAAGCTGATTTTCCCTGGTATCAAAACTCTGTCTGCGGGGGACATGGGATAAAAAGTTGACTAATTGCTAATTTACACCTTATTCCCAACTGCAATGCAAATCTTCATTTCTTTTAGGATTTAATGATCCTGCCACGTGTCCTCAGAAATGCACATGCCATGGTGGTAAAAGGCCAAGGCTCAGCGATCTTCTGGGGCTCTGGGAAGTTGCCATTCCTTATTTTTCTCTCCGACCCCTCTGGTGGCATTCTCCTGGAGTTGTTGAGACTGGATGGGGCAGGGATTCCTACCCCACACACAGGCCTGCAAAATAATCTATACAAAATGCCTAACATCGTACCTGGCACAGAAGGGCCTCTCACCAGTCCACGTACCCTTCCCTTGGAATTGTCTCAAATTCTTCCTGCCCCACTATACATGTCACAGTCTTTATCCTTCCTTCCAGCTTCCTTGTCAAGAGGATGGTAGATTTGGATCCTGACAGGCACAAGAAAGTGTCTCTTGAAGTTGGCCTGGGGGCCTGATGCCCTTATGGTTGTAAGTCAGAAGCTTCCCTGAGAAAAAAAGGTTCAGGTCCCCATTGAGAATTCAGAAGAAGGGTGGAATCAATTCACAGTTATTGAGCCCTGATCTGGTGACAGGCTCTGTGATAATTGCTTTGCATGTATTGTTTAATCCTTTAAACAGTTCTCTAAGGTAGGTACCAATAATCTACTCCCCACTACCCCAATTTACAAGTATGAGATCATAAGTAATTTATCCAAGGCAAGAAGGGTTTTGGTGAAATTTGCCATTCAGATCTGATTCCAATGCCCATGTTCCACTTTCTGTTTGACTATCCTGCTTTCAGCTTCCTTTTCTTAACTGTGTTTTTTAATTCCCTAGGTGTGGCCCATGGTCTGCCACATAGACGATGCTCAGTAAATGATCATAGAATGGATGATGAGCGAATGATTGAATATCATAAGAAGACCTTTAGGACTTGAGAGAGAGACTGGAAGAGTAAGAGGGTCTCAGTGAAGTGGCTGAGCTGACTCTCCTTGCTCCTGGGAAAGGGGTGGGATCAATGCAGGAGAAAGAAGGGTCTCCTGTGTCCCTCTCTCTTTCCCTGCAAATGGGCCACCTGGGACGACTCAGGAATGACTAACTTTGTCAGCCTCTTCTCACCTATGCTCCCCACCTCAGCCCACCATCGGCTTTCTTGCCAGGAAACCAAGTGGGTTTGCACGAGGTGGAGCTGTGCATTCCTAAAGCTAAAAGCTTGGACCTCCCACATCCTTAACTGGCAAAATTAAAGAACAGAACCATTTCTCCTTCTCTAATATTTGCATTTGAAAAGGAAAATCAACTCTTGGGTGTGTGCCAGCCTTGTATCTTTTAGTGGTATCCTGATAGTCTCACCTTCAAATTGAAAAATCTTCCCTTAGTCTCCTTTTTTTAAAACACAAAATTTACCAATAAGAGAATTTTAGTAGAAAGATTTCTGGCATAAAGCAATTGCTATTTGTGGAGACGGTGGGACACAACATAACGCGGGCAGAAAATTAGCCTGTAATCACTGCTTTCTTTTGGATCTGCTTTAGGTGTATTTAAGCCCGAGAGACTTCCTCAGTCTGCCCCTGGCACTCAGTCCCTCCTCCCACTCATTACATTTGGTTTTGTTATCTCCAACAAAGAAAATTGGGACACCACAGCTACTGAGATGCTTGTGTTCAGCCAGTGAGATGTTCACACAGAAAAATGACAGTCACTGCATAAGATTTTGGATGATTTAACGGCTTGAATTATCTTGCAGATTTGTGGAGGAAATGCCAAGGCTGTCAGGACCATGAGGACATCTTCTTCTTGTCCTGTCTCTACCCAGTCCTTAGTTCCCAAGGGCAGGAGACAGGCTCTGCATCCCTCATTGCCCTTTTGCTGGGTCCAAGGAAAAGGGCCAGGTAAGTGGAAGAGCCCGCCAACCGTCTGAAGCTATGATGCAGGATGAAATGCAGCAGGAAAAGCTGCGGTTCTGTTTCTCTGCTGGATGATCACACTCTTTCAACAAAGGGCTCAAAGTAACTGTGTGTAGAGAATCACCCAAATGAGCTTGGCCCTTGAAACCTAAGAAAAGCCTCATAGTTTTCACTGAATTCTTGTCTTTATTTGAAGTCATAAAAATTCAGACTTCTACTGTGGGCTGAGGTGCTCCTTATGAGCTTTGTAACCGTGGACAAGTAAGTCACTCTGCGGCTTAGATCTCAGTTATCATGTTTACAAAATCAGAAAGTAATATCTACTCCAGAGAGTTTATGTAAAGCTTCAATAAGATTGTATGGAATTGCTGTGTAACCATGGAGCCTTCTGTAAAGCATGTTACTGCAGGCGGCATGCAGCTGCTGGGTAGTTAGTAATTTTTAACACACTCTGCTTTTTAAAATTCACTAGGGAAGGTAGCACCACAAAATCTGTTTCTGACTCTGAGGTCAAGAGAAGGAAGGTTTGAATGAGGTTTGAGCTGCTCTCAGGGCATCAATTTCAGTCTTCCAGTTAAACGTGTGAGCTGGATAATGCCAGAACCGCACATACCCGGTCTCAGGGGGTCTTCCCACACCCAACACACAGACATAATTAAAATAATTCCAGTGTTTGTTTGCAAGCCTCTAAGAATACTAAAAGAGATCTGCTTGATAATTATCAACCAGACTTCTTAAAATTCACTTTCCCCTACTTCTCCTGTGCTTTTTCTCTCTCATGCGCACGACACAGCTACCTTGAAGCTTCTTTCTTTCTAAGCCCCGTGATGAACTTTCCCCCAACAAATCATGACTGTATTGAATTAGACTGTCCTCCCTTTCTCTTTGCTCTGTGTCTGCTTTCTCCCTCTCTCCCCTGAGTTTATACCTTCATCTCCCCATTCCAGTTCTGTCTCTTTCTAGCCAGTGTCCCAAATTTGCATCACAAAAGCTTATCATATAAGATTAGCTTATAGCAAAGGTAGAATTCTCTCTTGGAGGGTAAAGGGAATAAGAGGAAAGGAGAAACGGAATGGACAAAAATAGCATTCTCTTTGTCAATCAAGTCAGGGCGGAAGACTGTGAATATTCACATGTTAATAATTCCTGTCACAGTCAAATATGACTGAGGACACATTCCAGAGTGGTTAAAGATTCTATTCCAGCTCACCCAGGAGTGTTAGAAAATGGAATACCAGCACCAAACAGGTGAAAGCAAGAGGATGTCACGCTTTTGTCAGTCTGTTGGATAAAAATCTGAAGCAATTTTTATCCATGAATATGCATCATCTACATGTCTTAGCTATCATCAGCAGTGTTCAGCAGATGGCTGGTATGTGTTAAGATCTGCTACACACTATACCTGAATATTGTGATGAGGGAATCAAGAGCTGGACAGAAGCTGTCAGAACACATAACACATTGTCTGGGGGAGTGGCCACTCTCTATTACCCTTGGTCCCAGGGCCAAAGGCCATGATCTTATAGAATATAAAAGGTAGCTCTAATGAGTAAGACATGAAAAGGGGCTTGACTATTAGTGGTCATTAATGCTCCCATTCCCAGGGCCATTAACCTTGGGTTCCTTGGCCCAATTCCAACTAGGTTAATTACATACCACCTTTTCAAATCCCTCCTGCCCTGACAGCTGTATTCAGTATGGTTATAAGAAATGTTAGCAGCATCCATCTTCATTATCAACCTGAGGATGTTGCCTTCCTTATCAACTCCCATATTTTAGCCATTTCATTATGAGTAAGGAGACCAGGGGGGACTTTCAGTGCTTCTAAGGGAATGTCTTCTTTACCGGCCCTGTTCCTAAATGGTGTTCTAGAGAGGCAGAGAAGACAACTTCTACCTGGGAGGGGACTGCATGGCTGCATTTCAAGAGAGGAGATAGCACTGTTAATGATGCAGAGTTCATACTGATTGTAGGGAAGCCAAGATAACAAAAGGGACCCCAGTTGCTATAAAGTGTGGGCTATATAGCGGCCTCTGCTGACGTAGGGCTGATTCTGCTGAGACAGGACCTGTGATCACATAGATCCTTTAGCCGTTTCTCATACAACGAAAACGTGACATAACATTTGGAAGCTCGAGACTCATGTTTGCCATCACTTCATCGCTGGTCTCATTGTGGCTGCCCCAATGCTAGCTACTTCTCAAATTCTCCCTCTTCTACACCACCAGCTCCCTCACTACTCACATGTCTTATATATTCCCAACCTGGAGCCAGTCCTTTTGGCCCGCTTACTCCAAGCCTTTGCCCAGAAAGCCGAGCATGGCCAGCGATAAGGACCATGCAACCATGTAGACTGGAGTCATGTGCATTCATGCTCTCCAAATTCAGAGAGGGAAGCTCCCAAATCCACTCATTATCTTTGGTCAATTCTCTCTCCACTTCTCTTAACCTTCACTATCCTGCTAAATATTCACTCCAACCTTATAGTGTCGGAAAACAATCTTTTCTCTAACTTCTCTAAGGAAATTGAAGCTATCAGACAAACTCTACTCAAATTTTCATCCACCCTCCATCATTAAATTCTCTACATCAATCCTGTTCGTATCCAGTCTACCATTTTCTCCAGCCAAGCAGTGCCACACATACAGCCTTCTGATAGTCACTACCCTCCCCTCTTCTGCCTCCCCATCCCCAATGTACTGCATCTACACATTGCAATTCATTTGGAAAACCTTCACCCAACTCCCTCCTAGATTTCCAAAGGCCACAATATTTTCCAGCCCAAATTTTGCACTGACAGGATATATTACATCTGCATCAAGCTAGGATATAAAGTGAAAAGAAGCTTCAGGGGATGGAGAGAAATGAGGTTCACCACACTGAAGAGATGGAGACAGAGCTGACTGCTCTCCCTGGCCTATCACACGTTTCCCTCCCGCACCACCCTTTCCCGGGAATGTCTGGATGCCCTTTATGACTCTTTCTCCAGGTTTCCCATTTTGGAGGCTCACTGCTATTTCCCACAATCTGCTCTATAGGAATCCCTTTTATAGTACTGCTTTATTTTAAACCACCCCTATTTTAGAAACTGCTGGAGCTTAGAAACCAATTTCCATGCTTATTCCAAAGCATTTGTGGTATTCAGGCAAGATGCACACAAGCTGTATGTGAGTTTCATCATGGAAGACCCAAACTCAGTTTGCTCAGGGAAGAGCAATACGCAGGGTCTGCATGATATCTGCATTTGGTGAAAACTCCTAGCATAAAATGGCAACCTTCGGTGGGTAGAGGAAAGGTATACAAGGAAGAGAACCGTGTTTAGAAGCAGATGGAGTAGTCCTTCAATGGAGCAAGCCACCGTGGCTGTTCCTCCGTGCATCCTGCTTGACAATCATTCCTGATAACTCCCCTTCTCTCTTACCCCCTGTTCTGAGGGGAATGGCGCACTTCCTCCATCCTCCCCAGGCCCTGCCCTGTTCCCACACACAACCGCTTATCATGACCTTCACCTTTGCCTCCCAATTACCTTTCGAATCACTTTCTTCCTTCCGCACCTGCTGTCACAGGCCCAGTTCATTTCCTCATCATCTCTTTCCTGCATTAATATATAGTCCTCTATTTTGGTTCACTCATTTCCAGAACTGCCCCTTTCCACATTGTGATCTCACTTTTCCCACCATTTAAGAACCGTAGGGGTCCACAGTAAGGAATTCAAGCCTGTAGCGGCCGCAGCCTCATTTCTTTTAGGTGTGCCTTAGGCAACCCCTAAACTTGCGTCTCTAGCCTTAGTTCTCAACGTGTCCTCTTCCAGGCTCCTCAAATAATCCATCAACTATCATTTTATGATGCATTGCACCTCATCTCTAACAATTCCCTGAAGCTCTCATGCTCCCTTCCACCCGTCTCACATTTTATATGAGCTCTTCTCTCTGCCTAGAATACTTGTTTCTTCCTTCTGTCTGGAAAACTTGCCCCTTGTGTAGATTTCTGTTAGAACTCACTTCCCACTACACTGTAATTGTCTGTTGGTACATCTGTCTCCTCCACCAAGCTCTACAATGCTTCTCAAGGGCAAGGAGACTGTTTCTAATTCATCTTTATATTGAAAGCATATAGCAGGTGCTCAAAACAAGTTTGATGGTTATATAAATGAATTATAAATAATTGAGTAATTGAATCATCATGATTAGAATGCTTATAAATAAGCCTTTATTAAGCTCCTGGCTTTGCAAGGTGGTGTGCAGGGCACTAATAATCAGTGCTGGCCTCAGCAAGTGAGTGTTCACAGTGCACACCACAAGTCCCGGAGCTGCCTGGAATCTGCCTTTTACCCCTCCCACCCAACACATGTGTGGGGCAGGGTAGGCGCTCAATAAAGAGCCTAGTTGAATTGAAATGTAGGTGGTGGGTTACCTGGAGAAACACATTGTGGCTTTCACAGGGTTGAAATGCCCAATTTCAATTCACAACTATTTCATTGGCTAGAACTCGCCATCTTTGAGGTCCCAAAGAATAGCCCAAACAGGAAACCCATTTCTAATGAAAGGAAATCCTATCTGGGGTAAGATGATTGAGGTTGAATCAAGTACCCATAGTATTTAGACCCTGAGGTGAAGATTAGAGATCTCGTCTGCCTCTGTGTTGGCCTGGGCAGGAGAAAGGATGGGTGGGGTGGGCATGGACAAAGCCTGGCATTTGTTTGAAGTTTTCCCTCTTAGACTCTCATAATATAAAAGAGCTGTTTTCACTAGAGGGTCTTTAGCCTTTTGTCTCTCTTTTTCATTGTCTTGATAAATCCTTTATTGGGGTAGCTGTCTTACAAAACTGGCCCAGAACACATATAAACCCCTCTAATCAAAAGTTATAAGCTTGCCCTCCCCCCATTGCTCTGGGGCCTGTAAATAACTAAGACTGATTAGAAAACAACGACTGGACTTGCCATAGCCCTGAGCTCTGTACCCCTTTCTTCTCCCCTTCCGGGCATGCGCCGGATGGCTTGCCCACTCAGTGGTCTAGACTAGCAGGGAGGCATTCTCTGATGCCCAGCATGGCTACAGGGCCCACGTACATGATCAGCTGGGGTCCTCACGGCACCGGGTTTTAGAATCCCAACTACCACTCACTTGCTATCTGTTTTAATAACTCATCAAATTTAACATGCTGAATTGATATACAGTCCACAGGTTAGGCTGATAAAGTGCTCCCTGACCTTAATGGGGAATGGATTTAGTATGAATTTTCTAGAAGAACATGCCATGGTCAAGAACATATCATAGGGTAAAAAGTAAAACAGTAAACTGTTAATACAGATTCATTTAATTTAAGCTATCCTAGACCAACAAATAGAGCACCTGTTGCCTTCCTTCCTCCCTTTTTTCGCTCTTTCTTTCCTTCCCTCCATCCTTTCCTCCATCCTTCCTTTTTTCTTCCTTCCTTCCACAAATATGTATACTGAGACCTACCTTGTGCCAAGCAGATATTCACAGTAGGGATTGTGTTCATATTGATCACCAATATAATCTCAGTGGCATAGCAGTGTCTGGGTAGTAGATGCCCAACACATGTTTATTGAATGTGTCTTTCTCTTCCTGCCTCTCTTCCACTCTTCCCAGTCTTTTGACCGTAACATAATTTCTTTCTCACTCTAGCTCCAACAACCTGTAGGGTACTGAGTTCATTATCTTTATCTTTCATTTCTAAAACTCAGACGTACTTTGGCCCATCCCACAAGATCCCATTAAATAAATAATCTATCTTTGGCAGCATTATTTTGAGGAAGTGAACATACGGTTACATGAGTAATGATTCTGTATTATTCAGGAAATCTTTTTATCTCTTCTCTTTCTTGGTGACCTGGGTATTAACCTGAATCCTAACTTACTGGCGCCATCCACATGATTCAATCAAGTTAGATCTGTGATGTGGACTGTCATATTTGACATTATCTCAGCTCTCTGTAGAGCAACACTCCTCCCCCCGACATTGCAATTTGTTATCCCATGTCCCATTTCACGAAGGGCCTCATCCTCAGCTAACTATGACCTCCTTCCCATAATATGTGGGAACTGATAAAGATTTAAGAGATTAACCTCCTCCCAGAGAAATTTATAGAGGACTCTCCAAAAATTAGAAGACAAAGGCGATCAAAGGAATGACTCAATAATAAAAATAATTTTAAACAATGGGAGATCACTAGTTGAGAGCTTTCCAAAGCCCCGCCATTCAAACCATGTGGATGGGCACCTACCCTATCTACTTATAATTTTGGACTTGGCTTGCCAAATTTATTCCCTTGTGTCTGTGAAGGACTGTGCTCTGTCAACTGAGAGGACAGACTAAAGAGCTAATGGAGCCAAAGACATGATGGAAGAGAGGAGAATGCGGGATGTTGCTGACAGAAGGAGCACTCTGGGCAGAGCGCTAGAAGAGATTTAACCATGATAGGTTGGGGTAATTGAAAGTAGCATGATATTGATATAACATAAAGAGCAAGGGTAGGCCATGAGGCTAGAGAAATGGGCTGGGGTCACATATATTAAACCTTTCTATGTAACACAAAAAAAAGCTCAAACTTTGTCCAATTGAATATGAGTACTCATATGGTCATCTCAAGATTTTGGAAACATTGCTCAGAGAGCAGTATGGAGGATGTATTTGAGCAGGGGAGGTGATAGGCAGAGTGGAGGTAAGGATAACAGATAGGAGGCTGCTGTAAACATCCAAGAATGATATAAAGAGAAGCTAAACTAAGATAGTGGCATCAGGAAGACAAAAAAGGAATATCTTTGAAATAAAAATTTCAGGACTGATGACTGGTTGTAAATGGAGCTCTGGAGAAAGATGAATATTGAAAAGTCCAGGCTCCTGGCCGGGCAACTGAGCATATGGAGATGCTGCAAATCGAGAAAGAGAATTCGGAAGAAAACAGGGTAGGAGATAAAGATGATGAATTCAAGGTTGGATATAAAGAGTGTGCAGCATATGGTGCCTGAGAGGTATCCAGGTGACTGTCCAGCAGACAGTTGGATATGTGGGTACGGAACTCATGGACTAGAAATAAAGATTTGGGAATTAGTAGCATAGAAGTAGAACTTTAAAATAGGAGTATAAATGAAATTGGCAAGGAGAACATGAAGAGTAAGTGAGCTAAGGGTAGAACCCAAAGAAACCGACCATTTAAAATGACAATTGGAAAAGAAAGGCAGGTACCATAGAAGCTGAGGAGGAGGAGTTGCAGGACAGAGGTAGTATTTAGTTGCTGCGTCAAACATTACAAATATGTGAGATGTGAATATGTTCTGAGAAAGATCAGAGAGATTCTGAAAGTGCTTTGTAGTTTTTGATATGTAGGTCATTATTTCTGACTTTAACAAGAGCAATTTCAGTGAAATAGTGGGGCTAGAGGCCAGAACACAGTTGATTGAGAATTGAATGTGAGGTAATAAGATGAAGACAGTGGGGGTGTGGACTACTCTTTCAAGCCATCTGGATGATAATGGAAGGAGAGAGAGAGCAATTCTTAGAAGGGGACAGATGTTTAATGTTTACTGTTATTCTTAATTTTTAAAGAAAACTTGATAGATTGAAAAAAAGTAAGTTGGGAAAAAGTGGTCAAAGGGAAGGAGAGGTTAAAGATGCTCGAGAGAGAAGGAAGAGATGAATGAATTAAAGTTCCAGAGGAGATGGGAGCAGGTGGAATGTGTGGTAGAAGCGGCAGGATCAGCCCTTAGCAGGGAGAGAGACACGGCGTCCTCTGAGAGGAGAAGGGAGCCAGCTGTAGCTATGCATGGTGGTTAGGCAGCAGGAGAGGTTGGGTTTGGAATAAGCACAGTGGGAACGGGCAAGGGAGCTGAACACACTCTATCACACTGCCATGATATATGAGAGCGGCCACTCAATGATGTTAGCTTCCATTTTCCCTTCCCTAATTCAATTATGCTTCCAAGTTTCTCAAAAACCTTGCAGCTAGGATAGTTTAAGTAACGTCTAATCTCTAGTTCTTCTGATATGATTTAAACCCTGCCCATCCCAGCCTCTTTGCTAAGAGGATAAAGGACATCTTTATCTGCAGCCTCCCTAGGTGCTGCAGAGAGGAATTGAGCCCCTAGTAAGGAATGGGAAAAAGATTAAATAGCTAGTGAACACACCCTCACCCACTGATTCACAACCCCTCCCTTCCCCGTCTGGGATCCATACATTTTGCTCATGGACTCCATTAGGAAAATTTCTTGGTACAATTGGCAAAGCATGGGGAATTTGTTTTTCGGCGTGGAGCCCCTGTGCCACAGCACAAGGTGCCCCTGCCTGCCCTGGCCTGGGCAGCGGCTTAACAGCCTGCTCTCGCTCTTGCCTGCTGCCTGACTCCTGAGCCAGAGTGCCCGGGTGTGAGAGGCTCACTGTTCTGGAGCACAGAGATATGCTTGGAAGCCAGTTGTCTAGATGCAGGTTTCTCATTAAAGGAGTTAATATTTGTAAAATGTTCTGAACAAAACTTAGAAAATAGTAATTACCATGTAAACATTAGCTATTACTGTTATGGGTATTATTACTCTTCCTCATATTCCCTACAGGATCAAAAGCTATTCCCTGCACACATTGGAAACTCAAATATTTTGCACATTAATTAATCACTGTGATCTTCAAGAAGCTTGAGAAAGGACTGAAAGGTGATGACTCCCTGGCTTGTAGTGGAATTAATACGGGACTTGGAGTCAGACAGACCCAGGTCTGAATGGAATACCTACCACCTATTAACTATGTTTTCTTAGCCTCGGCTTCTTCATCTGTCAAACAGACACATTAAATACTACCTCAGAGGGCTATTGTAAGGAGTAAAATGACATATATTCATTGCCAGACACTCATCAGTTAAAAAAATGTTAAACCCTCCCCTGTTTCCTTCTTCCTAGATGAAGGAAGTGGTGCCGAAATTGTTTGAATAAATGACTATGCCTTTCTTTTGGCACCTAACATTTGCTCCCTTGTATTTTGTGATTATGTGCACGCTAGCGTTCTTCCCCATCCTTTATCTTCTGCCCCCCAAAACACACACACACACACACACATACACACACACACACACACACACACAATTAATAAATGTTAGGTTCCAAACAAGTTCAATCTGCAAACCAGGGCAACTGTTTTCGTACATGAGATTAGTCTTCTTTTCCATCTACTTTCCTTCATTTTTCAAGCCCCTAGGCTGATTCCCTTTGTCCCTGGTCTTCCCTAATGTCTTTGCAATAGCTTCCTGGGACATGAGTGATGTCCAAGAGCCTTTGTACGGGGGTACGCACTGACACCAGTGGGGCATACCTGAGGCAATTACACAGAGCGGAGCTGGCTTCCCCTATGTGTCACCCAATTAAATACCCACACAGTAACTCACTCAAGGGGATCCTGCTGATGTCAGCAGAAAGAAGAGACACAATTACAGCCTCTGACTGGGCCGGCTGATTGTTATTTATAATACACAGCTTTCTGACTGGGAAGCCAGGAAGAGAGAGATTGCCGTTGAAGTGCCACACGTTAATTGAAATGTCTTAGTTTCAGGAAACTGGTTGGAATTCCCAGCCACCTCAACACCGGGCAGATACCCTTGTTCCCAATGAAATCTTTGGCTAGCAAATTTTGATTCTCCCCTTCTCAAGTCATTGGGGAGAAGAGCTGATTCCCAGGCTGATGCCACTGAACACACAGGGCAGAAAGACAGGTGCAGGCACTCCGCATCACTTCCCACGTCCCCGTCCAGCAGCTAGAACTCCAGGAGCAGCTCCTGTGCTCTGTAACACGTGAACGAAGGCAGGCTGTCCTGAAGGCCCTTGAGCAAGCATATGCTCTGAGAACAGAGTGGATTTCCTGGCCTGCTTCTACACCAGCTAACCCGCAATCAGTTAGGGAGTCCTCAGGAAAGACAAACTCATTTTAACGTTGGCACCTCAACCTGCATGTGAGGTGACACTGGCACTGCACACTCTTTCCCTAAATCTTGATATAAACAGCCTGTCCTCAAAGATTTCTTCCTTCGCCTCCACCCTGCACCCTGGGCAGGTTTGGGTGGGGCTCCCTGTTATGCACGCTTAGAACACTCACTAATTCTCGGTAGCATATGCAATTATTGCAGTTAAACAATTCGTGTAATCATGATGATCGACATTTCCCCATATATGATCGGTTCTGCATGGACAAAGGCTGTGGCTGTCTTGATACCCTTGTATTTCCTAGTCCCATGCCAGCAGGTTGTATGCACTCTATCAATATTGGTTGAATAAGTGAATGAATCAAGCCAGGAAAAACTTCTTTGGGAAGGCAATTGATACAAAAAACTATACAGTGTGTCTAGAGGTCTTGTGGATCAGCCACTCTTCTTGGGTTCCCCAGGTCAAGAGTGCCCACCCCACCGCTGATTCAGAGACTACAGCACTCCTGCATGAGTGATGTTTGGGTGGGATGCAGTTTGGTCAATCCAGTTTGACTTCTCAGGAATTCACTGAGCATCTTCTATGCTCCCAGCGTGAGAGAGAAGATGTAAAAGTGTACGGCAGGTTTCCTGTCAACTCTGAGCTGTGATCTCCTGAGGGAGGTAAGAGTTTAGCAAGGGAGCACAGCGGAGCTCAGAACGGGTTACATGGTATAGATAAGATAGGCTGTGGGAGTTTAGAAATGCACGTGTTAACAGGCATTGCTTGCTTCTCACTCAACAAAATCTCCTAGCACACTGGCTGCTTTCTCTTCTGAGTTCACAGGTCTGGCCTTTCTTTCTCCCTCAGGACCTTGTGTAGCTTTGTTGCATGCAACCCGCCAACCAGCGTTCCTTTGGAGCTCTGACCTGCTCACTCCTGCCTGCAAGCCTGGGCAGCAGGTCTGTCTCCCCAGATGACAACCCGGAGGCACTGGAGGAGCCCCCGAGGCAACTTTCACTGGTTCCCATTGGCCAGGCTTTGGACTCTCCAATCCTTCTTGTTGCTTTGGGTTATTTCACTTTTCTCCTCTCCCAGGGAATTGTCTGTTTTCAAGATAGCTGTAATGTGTGCCAGTGCGAGGGTCTAGTGGGGACAAGATTAATTGCTCTCTAGTCAGAAAAAGGAAAAGTGGTAAATTTTTATGTTTAGAGAAAGATGAGCTGATGAAATACAGCCAAGACGCTTTGCCCAGTCTTTTATTTTGGAATAGAAAATGCCTAATACAGTTAGACAAAAGCTCATTTTCTAAGGCGCCTCCTTTCTTGGGGTTTAACTCAGAATCTCAAATCCCTTTGCCTTGCGGACAACTGAGAACTCTCTGGGAAGCAGGACTTGTGGACAGGCGTCCTGCTTTTCCACTAACCTTTCTTACCTTGGGCTAATCGCTGAATAATTCTTTAAAATGGGGAAAGTACTCCCTGCCCTACCCACAGGGGATAATGTGAGGTTCTCACGTTCATCTGAAATGAGATGGAGACACGAGCAAGCGTTGCCAATAAGAGAGATCTTCATGTGCAAGCTGTGCGTGCTGCTCACAGTCATGCCAGTTTTCACCCTCTAATTTTGTTCTCATTGGCATAACACCATAAATAGCTACAGAGCTTTAAGAAAGTGTAAACACAGACCTGATTCATAGAATTTCCAAACCAAAGTAGACCTTAAAGATCATTGCATCTAATCCTCTCATGTTACAAATATGAACACAGACAAAAGCTAAAGAATGGTAGCCGACATGCAGTGTGTGCTTACTGTGCCCCAAGCTCAGCTCTGGGTTCTCTGTGCTGTAACTCATTCAATCATCAAAACCATTCCCAGGAGGGAGACACTATGATTATCACCTCCGTTTTATAGATGAGAAAACTAAGGTCAAGTAGCACCCTCCAAGGTGACCTTGTTGGCAGTACTAGGGTCTAACCCCAGAAAATCGAGTCCTGAACAGACTCTGCCCACTATTACAGCCACCTGCCGCCTAGGAACTGAGTCCAGAGAGGTATGGGCAACTTGCCTAAGATAACCCAGCAGTTAGGGATCAAAACAAGGTCCCCCGATCCACAGTCCAGATGTCTGTCTGTCTACCTGGTGGCTTGAATCCTGACTGGACATGTGGTAGTGGGAATGACCTTGGCAAGTCATTTGCCTACCTGGGATTTGGTTTTCTCGTCTATATAAAATTGTCATAAAATAATGTTTCTCACAGTTTATTGTGAGTTAAATGAGACAATATATGTAAAGCACTTGGGCGAGCCCCTGGATGTAGCTACTCAGCAGATAGTGGCCATTCCTGTTGCATGGGGCTGCTTCTTCCGGGAGGGTTCACAGAGGAGACATATGGCAGCATTGTGGGGGACCCAGAGGGGCTGCTTGCGGGAGGAGAGAGACAGAGGGAGGATGCACCAGAAGCTTGTGATTGCAACAGAGAGCAGCAGGGGCCCCTCCAGGATAAAGATGAAAAAATAAAATAGAATAAAAAGGCTAGAGCCACAGACAACCTAACCCTTTCTATCTGCTCCCATACCTTGGTATTTCACCCATTCTGTCTGCCTTAAATGGACAAGGAGCTGAATGAGGACAAGCACTGCCTCACTCCTCAGGTCGTGCCTGGTCCTCTCAGCCTCCCAGTTCATCCTTTGAAGGGTTCTGACAGTCACGTTTGGCTGGCCAATCAGCTGCCAAACACGAGGTTTCAGGCCAGGGAAGAAGCTGCTTGCTTGCTCCTCCTGAGGGAGCTCTGGAGATATGCAAACTTTTGCAATTGCTTCTGCCTACTCAAATCTCTCTCCCTCTGTTAACAACTCGACAGACATCTTGTCTGTGTTTGATAAATAAGCTTCTCTATTTATTCAAGGGAGTGAATTTGTAGCTATTATGATTCAAATGACACTGACATGATATTTTCTCTCTTTTTTCCCCCTGCTGTTGAATCAGAAAAAGAAAATCCATAGGCAAAAAAAAAATCACAAAAACCCAAAGCAATTACTCTACATATTGGTCCATGAGATAAATAAATGCATAAACCAACTCTCTTTTGGGGGAGAGGTAAGGAAACTGATAAATAATTTAGAAATTGTTGCTGCTTCCTGGTTCCCAGCGATGCAGCTGGCATGTGCTAATATGAGGCACATGATGCATTCATTAGGCACCAAGCAACGTTTTAATTCCTCAGCCATTAACATTATCTGCAAGTAGGGCTGTGCACACAGTCAGATCCCAGAGATGTCAATCAACCCATTACACAGCGTTGGCTTCGTCATGTGGGTGTTACCTCTCATTAGGTTGCCTGAGTCAGCCAGTCAATCAGATGTGACTGAGCAGACGGGCAAGAAAGGGAGGCGGGTGAAGTGCGGGGCGGGAGGGAGGTGCACAGGCTAGAAGCAGCCTTCGCATTAGATGCCCTTCCTGTTACAGCAGCTTACACTCGCCCCAACCCCTCCCCTTCCCTAAGTGTACTCATCCAGAACTGGTCAAAGGGCTGACTCAAGAGGTTTCTGTAAACTTTCAGGTGTGGAAGATATGCTAGAATCTTCTCAAATATTCAGTCCCACAGACAGAGGAAAGCATAGCTTGTCATTAGAAGACTTCTCTGCCCCCATTTTCTGGATTGAAGTGGTCTCATGGGGTGGCTCAGGGTCAGAGGCCCACAGACTCTCTGTGGGCCTGCTGGGTCACTTGCTCCCATGGCTTTCAACTGTTCTGACTGTGATTTACAGTAACAAATTCATTGTTTATCACAACACAGCCTCCACATGCACCCCACCACCAAAACAAAATGTTCATGAAATATCCCGACTATATGCCATGCACTTTGATAATCCTATTTCATTTTTTTTAAATCACAGGTGGAAGCGACTGAATTATTTAATAACCTCAAAACCTGCAGTTTGAATAACACTGATTTAGTCCAACAATTAGGTATCGCAGGTTTATGAAAATATCAGACCTGTAGCCAGGAAGGCAGCTACCTTAAAGACACAGTTCAAAAACATCTGGGGAAACTTTCCCAGTGGCCTAAACTCGGCCCTGTAAACGCGTTCTGGAGCACGGCTGAATTCCTCAGTGGTGTAAAAGCAATGCCTAGAGGCAGTGCAGCCCGGGCGGATGAAGTCCAGCGCGCTCCCACGCACTCCCGGTGGGGACCGGGCTCCTGACTGCCCCTGACTTATAATGGGAAGGAGAGAAATTTATACATATCCCTGTGAAATGCGGACGCCAAGGGCATGCTCATCAAGGTCACGGGCTTCTCTGAGCTACAATTCAGCTCCCCTTGGGACCTCTCTGCTTCTCCGCTTGATTTCCCAACTTGATCCTTAGTCCCTTTTTCTTCTTCTGTGCCTGGCTTTACCCTCTCCCTTCCCTATCTTTACTTTACCAATAATAAATACGTGTTTTTAAAATTTCATCATTCATCATTCACAATTGGCTAAAGCAATTCTTCAAAGTCCTGGTAGGCCAGAAAACTAAGGATTGGGTTGAGAGCGTGTGGTGTGTGTGTGTGTGTGTGCATGTGTGTGCACGTATGAAGAGCTGGAGAGTAGGCCAATGATTTCATTTCCTCTGTGTGAGAGGCTATGAGAGCAGGGCGTTGAGAGAAGAATAAGTCTGTAAATCCCCAACACTAAGAAAATAATTTAAAAGGAGAGAAGAAATCATTGCTTTGTGATTTTGCATCCACAAACGCCGTCTCCTTCCCAAAGGCTCTTGTTTCAGGTTTGATTCTAGCGTCTGGTCAGCAGCTGCAGGGTTTGGAGCCGTGACCTACTCCACCCCGATTCCCACGGAAAGGAGGGAATTCGTAGACACAGTCACCAGGGGTCAGCAATGTTGTGAACTTGAGTGGCACCTGCCCTGCCTTATAACCAGTAACTAATTGTGCTGCACAACATCTGAGAGAGAGACAAGGGGAGTGGCTCTTGCCTCAGGAGAAACCGAGGCAGGGCTGGCACACAGTCTGCACGACTCCACGGCAGGAGTTGAGACGAGGACTCAGACGTCACTCATCCCAAACCTTCACAATTTCTTAAGTCTTATTCCAACTGGAATGTCTATTTTTATATGTCCCAGGGCAGGCTACTTAGACTTCAGAGAGTAAGTTTCCTCAGCTATAAATTGGAGCTAATAATAGCACCTATTGTAATATGATTGCTGTAAGAATTACATGAGATACAGTTTGCACACGGCCTGGCCCTTAGGAAGTACTCAGTGCATCACGGCTGTGTTATCAGCTGGAAAATAGCCCCACATATCTTGTTTCTGTTTCCTGCCCCGTCTTCCCACTCTCTTTTACTGCTCTCTTCTCCCTCTCTTCCTCTCTCCATGGCTTTCTCCCCGGGACCCTTTCATGGGCATAATCCTTGGCTGTCAGGACCAGGAGGGCTCCGCACAGGCATCTGGAGGATCTGTGATATCCAGGAGGAGACAGATCACGTACCTGCTCCCCAGATGCTCGTATCTCTGCTGACTATGCTAAAGGTGAGGGCTTCAGGCAAAAGCTTATAGGATCCTGTTAGACACACATCCTGCTCTGCTTGAAACCCCTGCTGGGTGATAGCTCTACCCTGATGAGTAGCTCAAAGAGCCACAGCCCCTGGTGGTCCTCTGCCGTCTGTTGGATATTAGCAACCATCAGGGCATCCTGTTGTGGCTTTAAAGGACAGAGAAGGGCCTTGTGGCTCCAAGAATGGCAAGGGGACCACCACAGACCTTTTCTACTATCCTAGACAGATTCAATTCCTCTTACACAGACCCACAGAAACAGTTTGTGATTCCTTTGGCGCATTCAGACGGGAGTACCCAGTCCTTTCTGTCTGTGCTAATGATAGCCCGGTGTGGAATTCTGAGAAAGAAAGAGACAGTGTTTGCTGTGGAATTCAATACTTTATTGACTTTCAATCAGAGTTGGTGCTCTGCTTTGTGAAATTACAGCACCCAAGAAACCTCAGATCAGTATACAAGTCCCAAGGGCTTAGGCCTTGGGACCTGGGGACAGAAGGTCCCACGCATGACAAGGACTTTAATTGTGTATAGAACAACATGTAGTAAGCTGGCACTGTGGACGAAATCATAGGCATGACTCTCCCGCAGCAATCACCTCTGTCACAGCTTCCTGCTTCCGCAGGTCTATTATTCCTAGTCCATGGCCCGCTGCATTTTTCTCAGATTTCAGCCTGATTCAGAGTTTCTAACTCCCTCTTGCAGTGTGGAATGCACAGAAAAAATGGGCTGTGATAGAAGCAATAACTGTGTATGGGAAGAGCAATCCCAGAGAGGTGACAATCCAGCGGGCTGCCTGTCTGTGGGGTCGTCTGTTTTTAGTTCATCCCTGAGCAGCTCTGCCTCACCACCCAGCTGGGATGTATTCAAGGAATTCAAACTCATTTATCAGCTGAGCAAAGCCCGATTAGGAAGGTGATGCCACTATGCATTAATTACCTATCATGTACACCAAAGCTAAATATAAGTCATTCTGGGGTTATCCACCATTGGGGAAATTGGGAAATGGCTGGATCTACAGCAGTATGTGTGTGTATATGTGCGATTTCCCCCTAGATTTGAATGCCATTTGTCCTTCCATCAAGGTTGTAGAAACACTGATTAAAACGACATTGAGTAAAAACGACAATTGGAGGCCTTGTCCAAGAAGGGTATCAACCCAGTATGACATGTTCAGGAGCTGGGGACTTTTAGTAGAAGCAGGCAAATTATTTGACCATCTTTTTAAGCGTGACTTATTGCTATCCTTGACCCCTGGAAGCCCAGGATGGACACTGATAGTTGAAATTCTGTCAGAGTCTCTGACAGAATGTGGTTCTTAGTTGGCAGAAGGACATCTTGACCCCTCAGAGGGCATAGCTGTTTCCCAGAATTCTGTCAATGACATCCCTGATTTGTGTGCCTGTTTGGGGTGTCACAGTGTCTCAGTTTGTAGGATGTTTGCCAAATTGGGAGCAGGGGAGGGGGCAGCAAGAAAAAGGAGTGAAAGAGAGGAGGAGGGAGCCAGCAAGAGAGAAGAAAACCAAGAGAGTGGGACTACTGTCATGAGGCAAAATCCTTGTGGGGCCACCATTAATTTATACCCTGTGAAATATACACTGGGGTTGGAGATGGCTGCCAGAAAGAGCAGATTTAGTAAGGAATTGATGATGTGGCTTCCCTCCCCTTTCCCATCGGTTACTGCTGACGTTGGAAAGAGACAGTCTACCTCTTGACAAAGTTCTTTGATACCCTAAAGTTCCCAGGCTCTGCAGTGTGTCTGCAACTCCCTGTTCTTGGGAGGTGTCCACGTGGTGTCAGGTTTCTGAGGATGTGCTTTTTCCCCAACACTTTCATCAAGGGGACCGAGGGGCCGCCTTCCCTGCAGCAGTGTCCATCGTTCCTGCCCCACTCCCTGGTGCTTTCCTCACAGGCTCAGCAGCACTCTCATCAACATCTCTAGAGGGAGGAAACTGTCCTAACGTGGGAGACAAGGAGGAAATCACCTAGAGAGCCAAGCTCCGGGTCAACAGCATTTAAAAAACAAAAGATGTTACTGTTGTTTGACTTGTGCTGCTTCGTCACCCTGCGTTTCTCACACATTCATCAGAAACCTGGGCATAAATCATGATAAATCCCCGGAGGCCAGAAGCTGCCACAGCGCTGCCTCCACCCTCCAGCCTCTCCTCCTAGGCTCGGTTCTCCTGGAGCCGTCGCCTGAGCAGTGTGCAGCCCAGAGCCTCCAGGAGGCAGAGCCAAGTCCATTTTGGATGGAGGCTGGGAATCGGGTGGATGCCCCCAGCATGGATCTCACAGGGACAGGTTTAGCCATGAAGAAAGGGTCAGAAAGGAGAGTATGTATGAGGGTCAGATCTGAAGGTAGATGATAAACTGCATCTTGGTGTGTTGGACTGCTTTTCACATGCTGACTGTTACACCTTTGATGTTAATGATAGCAATGATAATAATAATAATAATACATTAGCAGCTGTTATTTAGTAAATACTCGCAATATGCCTGGCTAGTACACTAATCTCCAACGCTTAGTCCTCAGGAATAGATAAATATCTACGTCTTTCAGCTGTGAAAATTGAGCTTAGGCCTTTGCCAAGGTCACACACCGAGGGGTAGAGCCAGGGTTCTAGGCCACCTGGTGCCGCTCTGCTTGGTTGGCGGCCTCCTGGTGTTGGATGTCTCCTGCTCCAGGGATCCTGGCGTGTGCGCCTGGCGGCTGCACTCAGAGGAACACCAGGGAGCTGCACGTCAAGAGCAGGGCTCACGCTCAGATCCAGCAGCCTCTGGCCGCTTCCCACTGAGAGATGGGAGCACGACAGGACAGAATGCTAGCACTGGGGAAGGACCGCAGGCACCTTATCATCTTTCTACAGTCTTCTTCCGGAAGGGAAAGCTGAGGCCCAGAGAGGTGAAGTCGCTGGCCTCAAGGCAAACCTGGCCCTAGAACCCAGTGCTCTAACGTCCTGGGTCGGTCATTTCTCCACTACATTTAAAGAGGACGAGGAGACATTGTGTTTGAACCTTTGGAACAGTTACAACCTCTTTTTTTTTTTTAAGGAAGATTAGCCCTGAGCTAAAATCTGCCACAAATCCTCCTCTTTTTGCTGAGGAAGACTGGCCCTGAGCTAACATCCATGCCCATCTTCCTCTACTTTATACGTGGGATGCCTGCCACAGCATGGCTTGCCATCTAGGTCTGCATCCAGGATCCAAAATGGCGAACCCCAGGCCGCTGAAGCGGCATGTGTGAACTTAACCGCTGCGCCACTGGGCCGGCCCCTAAAGCCTCTACTTACCCATGCCTTTTTCTCATGAGTAGATGAGCGGCCCTTGTAAGTCAAGGTTAACCTTTGGTCTCATTGGAGTCCAGCTCACAGGCTCCTGCCCCAGGAGAGGGGCCCTGACGGCAGGGCCTCGTGGAAGCTGCGGTCCACTGCTGCGAAGGGGCAGGATCCGCGTGGTGTTTGCCTCATTGCAGAACAAAAGGAAATCATTGAAACGAAAAAGTCCCTCCACAGAAACAGTAGCAGCTGTGTACTACGGAAAAGAGAACTCAGGATAAAGAAACACAGCCTTCAGGTGGCAACCTTCCCTCCCTCTTCTCCACTAAATCTAATTCACCAGCTTTGAAGCCCCATTTTTATCTTACCTCTTCCAAGGCTGATCCAGTCCTCTCTAGCCTCTATTTTGTTGTCGCTTATTTTTTTTAAAGTGAAGTATAATTGACATACAGTAAAATTCACCATGTTTAGGATACAGTTTGACATGTTTTAACAAACACACCATCATGTCACCAACTTTGTAATCAAGATACAGGATCTTTCCAGCACCTACAGAGTTACCTCATGCTCTTTTGTGGTCAATTCCTCCCCCCTCCAGCCCCTCAGGTGCTTCCTGTCACTGCAGTTCTGCCTTTTGGAGACCGCTGTGTGAGTGGAATCACACAGGATTCAGCCTTTTCTGTCCGGCAGCTTTGGCTTAGCATAATGCATTCGAGGGGCAGCCACAGTGTTGCATGGATGTTCTTTTTTAATGCTGAGCAGTATCCCACGGTACCTTAGTTTTGTATCTGTTCACCAGCTGAAGGACGTTTGGGCTTGCCAGTTTTGGGAAATGATGAACAAAGCTGCTACAAACATTCACGTGAAGATTTGTGTATGAACCTACGTCCTCATTTCTCTTGGGCTCGCTGGGTTTAAGGTAAGGGCACATTCAACTTGAACCTCTTTGTTTTTCATCTTTCACATCTCTTAAGTTCAGTTATACAGAGATTTTTCTTTAGTTGTTTTCTAATTTTCTTTTAATCAACCAAAAATTGTTGAATATAGATGGTTGCCAGGCACCACACTGGCATTGAAGATACAAACATGCATGAAAAGATTCGCACGTCTGCATGGTGCCCAACTTGGTGATTGAATGGTAGACATTCTTCTTTATCACAGTAGGGCGTTGGAATTGTAATGCACTGGCCAACTTAGGTCATACTGGCACAGGATTGGCCGTCAACAACGAATACATTGATTGTTTATAAGCAATAAAACAAACAGTGATCCCCTGCAGACAGGCCCACAAATCCTGGATCACAGGCAGTCTCCTACTCAGATCTGCGGCAAGAGCAGATTTTGCAACCAATATCCTCATCTTCACAATTTCGGTCATACTTGAAAGCATCCAGAGGAAATAATATAAAAAATGTGAAGAATAAAAATATTTTGTATTGACAGTTCTTTCTGTGCACAGGCCTAGAAAAGCACAGTCACAGTATTTCCAAAATAAAGGTCATCCTGTTCAACCTCCTATCTGATGCTTGAATCTCCTCTGCAACGGCTGCATTTTCCCAGTGATAATGCGCTTGCCGTCCTGATAGTCTAGTTGAATCAAGCCCTGTATTTGGAGTAGCATGTGCTTTATGAACCTGCATGAGTTGCTAGAGCTTTTGCTCACTTCATCATCGTCATCATCAATATTATTATTTCACCTATGGATGATTCTGGATTCTAGAATATTTATCTTTGTATTAAGTCAAAATCTGTAACCCTATTACTTCATCCATCCATCTTACCTTTGGCCTTTGGGGCCATTCAAAATAAGTAGTATTCACTGAGACATTTTAAAATATTCAAACACGATAATCACTGTGTCTTCCTCTAGTCTTTTCCTCTCTAGGCCGAAAGCTAAGCCCTCTCAGGTCCTTCTATGACTCATCATAAGAATCATAAGACACATTATCCAGTCTATTCATCATCTGGGCCGCTCGGACATAATTCTGTTTGTCTGTGAATCCCTAACCACTTATAATGCTGCAAATATAGTTTGTTCTGGGCACTGTTGGTCTATTAATACAGCCCCATATATCAACTTCTGGGAAGCTACACTGCACTAATGACATGTTATGCTTTCCAGCAACCAAAATTCCTAAACATTTTTTTTTAAGTTCCACTACTGAGCCTTGTTTCTCTTTACTGCTTTGATAATTGTCCCATTTTTTTAAAACCTGGCCCACTTGCTGAGCTTGTCAAGATCCCTTGAAACTCAATTCTGCCATTCTGACTATTAACTCTCTTGGTTTTGAATCAGGTGGAAGTGCGATCTGTGTGCCTGCTGTGTCTGCCTCTAATGCTGATAAAAATTGTTAAACTGGACAAGGTCGAAGAGCAAGGCCTTCCTCCGGCTGACACTGATCCATTACTCAGAACACTATGGAGACTGCCGTTCAACAGGCACAAATCCGCCCACCGCCCGGGAGCACCATGAGGAGCCCCGAGAAACGCCATGCTTAAACCTAGAAAACCATGGCTACCAAATTTCCCAAATCACTTGTTATAAAAAGGAAATGAGATTGGACGGCTAGGGCTGGTTGTCGTGAACCAGTGATTGCTCCTAGTGAGGGCCATTCTCCATTCTAGCTGCTCATAATCATCCTAGTAATTCGTCCTTTCTATAGTCTTTCTTCTTAAAAGCAGACACTGTGCAACAGCTAAAGTTCTGATTATCCAGAATAAATATGGCTCATTTCTTGTCCTCAACAACCTTATAGATGCACGCAGAATTTAGGGCCTCAATGATATGCATACGAACAAATCTATAAGATAGTTTAAGATATATCCTTGGAAGCCACCAAGCCCTTTTGGAACCTAGGTGATGAAACTGTAGAGAAGAAGGTGCAGGAGATTCTGTACCTGTCTATTTGGCACTCTTGCTGGGGAGTGCAAGAGGCCTGTGGCCCTCAGTCTCAGTAGGTCCAGAATGGCAGCTGTTTGGCCTGGTCTCTGATGGCTGTGCAGATGCCTGCTCCCTGCCCCATGCAGGAGGCTAATGCACAGTGCCATGCTGCCACTGAACAGCATGGAGAGGTGGCGTTCACATCCTCCCATGCACCCAGACCAAATGCCTCTATGCACAAAAAACCGAGCCAGCTTCTCCAGGGAAGCTAAGTAACAAACATGCTTGAAAGAAATCACATTTCAGGTCTTGGGCAGTGCTTCTCAAAGTGCTTTTCCTAAACTAGAAGTCTTGGTAGCAATCGGGAGCTTGTTAGAAATACAAACTTCTGGGCTACTCCAAACCTGTTGAATCAGAAACTCAGGGCTGAGGCCCAGCAACGCGTGTTCTAATAATGTCTCCAAGTGATTGGGGAAAGAAGTTTGAGAATCATTGCTTCAGGGTTTGATGACCCAGTGTAGACTGCCCTGGAAGGGGCAGCCTGAGGTTGGTAACAACTCTCAGATTTTAATTCGGCAATCATTTTCCGAGTGGCCATTCCCTGAAGGCAATGCACTAGGTGCTAGAAGTGAGAGAGAACTGGGAGTGAGGCATAACGCACTGCCCGCATCCTTAGGTTGCTTACAATGTATACAGGGACGAACAGGTAAGATGTCACACAAATTCTACAGTGTGGTGAAGGAGAAAGCGAACCAGTCCAACTGAGCAGGGAGAGGATGGGAGGGAAGGTAGTTGAGGGTTGCTGCGATGGAGCAGATGGCTTTTGTGATGGGCCTGGAAGGATGGCTGGGGTTTGGTCGACAGAGGTTGTGGAAGGAGCTCCCCGGGGATGGTGGGACGCTCTCTTCCTTCTCTGTACTCCCTATGCCCTATAAATATGTCTACTATGGGGCTCCCCTCAAAGTATGCATATCTGCACATCTCCGCCATGCCATCAGGAAAGCTCCTGTCAGGTCACCGACCACCTCGACACAGCTGAAGCCCAGGGCCTCTTCCCAGCCTGCGCTGCCCCACCTCCGGCAGCACTAGCACCCGTGACGGCTCTCCCGCAGGAGGCGCCTGCCTGCCAAGAATCTACCCTCTCTTCTTTCTTGCCTCAATGGCTCTTCCTCCTCAGCTGAGTGTTGGAGGGACCCAGGACCCAATACTCAAACTGCTCTTTTCAACCCACACTCATTCCCGAGGTAAAGCAATCTCAAATAAGTGAAATTCCATACTCACATGATTGCAAAATTTCCAGTCCAGACCTCCCCTTGAACTCCAGGTTCACATACACACCTACTTCCTATCTCCTCTTTGCTATCTAATAGGAATCTTAAACTTCACATTCTCCGGGATAACTGTTTCCCATTTCCAGCATACCTCCTCCCCACTTAATTGTCTTCATTTTGGTAAAAAGAACCTACATGCTTCCCAAACTTCTGGACAAAAACTTGGAGTTATCTTTGTCTTTACTCTTTTAAATCCCATATCCAAGTCAGCAAATTCTGTGTGACCTTTGAAATCTCAGAATCTGCCCACTCTCAGCTTTTCGACCTATTCACTATCCATTTCCCAATGGCTTCTCATCTCACTCAGAGTCACATGCAAATGTCAACCTAATTGCCCCGCAGGATCCAGCCCCTCCTTTCTCTCTGACCTGATCTGCTCTCCTCCCTTCCCTCATTCCTCTTTAGCCCACTGGGCTCACAAGCTTCTGCTCACCTCAGGACCTCTGCACATGAGAGTCCCTACTGCATGCAGCGTGTTTCCTCCTAAACCATCTGCATAACCTCACTCTCTTTAGATCTGTGCTCAGATGTCACCTTATTTGAGAAGTTACCTGTGGCCACCTTGTCTAAAGAAGTATACCTCATACTCTCTATCCAACTTAGCTTTCTTTATTTTTCTTTACCACAGCTGTTTGTTTTGCTTTCTTTCTTCACATGGATCCTGGAGGGTAGAGGCTCTGCTTTTTTCACCACTATATCCCCAGCATCTAGAACAACTCCTGGCAGAGTGGATGCTCAGCAAATATTCACTGAATTATTGGTTTATAACACACTACATGTCCTCTTCCCCTAAAATGAATGTTGTACTCCTTGGGTGTAATTGAAGCATCTTATATCACAATGGGCCTCCATCATCTAACACCGTGCCTGGCATGTTACATTGAGTGAATTGAAAAGAAGACATTTCAAGTCTTAGAAGAGCTTAAACATAAACAGAGAGATAGGAAAGCACAGGGATCCAATCTAGTTTAGCAGGAGCAGAGGTTCCTATGAGAGGGCAAAAAAGGACAAAGGAACGTGCAGAGTCACCTGCTCCAGACTCAACTCAAATGTAACTGCCCACAAGCTCTTGCAAGTAGATGGGCTTTTCCCTATAGTCAAAGATGTTCTTTGGTTCCGAGTTAATATGCATGATATTAAGATTTGCTTTTGAGCTCCACTTTCACTTCTCAGCTCCATTTCACTTGGAGCCCAACTTCAACTCTGACTTTCATGCTGTCTATCCTGGGCACCTCCCTCAGACAAGGAGCCATGCTGGCTTTCTGGGCTCCTCCATCTTGGGAGCTATGCTAGAACATTGGACTTTGGCATGCCAGATGAGGACCGAGGAGGGAGGGAAGTCCCAACCGGCTTCCAAAGCAGAGAAGGATATGTGTCAAGCAGAGGAGTGCCTGACGCCCTGGTCAGAGAGCCTCTCCTTGCCAAGACATCTCCCAGACCAGGCATACCCACTAGCATCTAACTGCTTTGCTCTGGAACCCTGATCTGTGAGGTCCAGACCTCCCTCATAGCTCCTCTCTCTGCTCCTGGGCTCAATCCTCCATTTGAGCCAGAACTTCAGCCAAGTCCTATCTGACTCTGAGCACCATTGCTAAGTCTCTCTCCCCTATGCTTTTTGAGACCCTTCCTCCATTTCTTCTCAGCCTCTCTTCCTACCTCAGGGGCCCGATTTCCTCCCAAGGAACAGTTTCCTCGACAAAATTATAGCCCCTGACCTGATACGTGGTTCTGTTCCTTTGTGCTAAGACTCTCCGTAAGGTGTTAGCTCGAAGGCGGAGGTTTATCTCAGTGGTTTGAGCCTGATGGTGGAAATTCCCATAGGAGCCTGATGGTGGAAATTCCCATAGCAGCCTGAGCACAGAGACACTTTAGATGATGCACAGCTCTCAGGTGGGCCATCTCTCCCTCTGCCTTGCTTGTAGCACCTCCCTGACTCCAATCTGCGACAACCCTTTGCACCCAAGGGGCTGGCTGCCGCTACCTGCAGGTTTCAGGTCAATTGCTGAGCCACTGACAGCACCTGGTGCCTTCACTGGGCCAGGGGCTGCCGAGCAGAGATTTTAAGTCTTGCTGAGCCTCTGAAATGGAACTATCATGCTTGCATTGAACAGCACACAAAAAATCAGAAAATTTATAGTCTGCAAGGATATCTGCAACAATGTTTCCTGTTTTGCGAAGACAGGATGATTAAAAATGTTAAACATTGTGATGTCTTCCCCCCTCCCTTGAGACCCCAGTCTTCTCTTCTCTGTGTTTATCTTTTGCTGGAGGCACATTTCAGAGGTTAAGGCTGACAGTTTCATTTAAAATTATTTAAACTATGCCAAATACAGGATCTGTATACAGGTGATTTTTCTTCTCTCTGTGGCCCCAGCTTATTACCAAGTCAGGATGCGGTGGCTCGCTGCGCGTGTCATTAATTTCTAAGTCTCTGGCCCTTTTCTCCCTGCTTCCCACCCATCCCCCTCCACTTCATGCATACATACTGCCCATGGAGGCGACTTCCTAAAATTTATAGCACCTGCAAATCGTGCACTTCCTCCGATGGATGTAAGCACTCTGCCTCTGCCTCCCCCGCCTCCACCCACAAGATCCCCAGCCCTGGCTCCAGCCCTGAAAAGAAGCAGGAAGCTGCCATGCGTCCTGAACTGCAGTCTAGACACAGAGAGAAAGGGTGTGTTAGGGGAGGCTTCTCACTGCCACACGTGGCCTTTCAGACACAGCGATGAAAGAAGAAAGGAAAAATTTTGTTTTTAAGAGAGAGTAATCCTCTTACAGATGAACTGAGGGGTGTCTGTTCATAAAAAGTCAAAAAAGATAAATATGTGCTTTGAGATTCAGAGCAGCCAGCGTGTGATGGGGAAAGGATCCCGGATGGAGACTGTAAGAGACACCACCAAAGAAGTCCTAGAGTTGGAAAGAGGAGAGGAGACAGGCGTTTCAGCCCCGCTCGTGTTGCCAGCCTGCTGCCTTGTGGGGCCTGCTGGTGTGGGCGGTGTGGAGGCCCCGTGCCGGGGAAGCCCTCCAGCCTGCCTGTCCTCCAGCCCACCCCGCGGGAGGGAGGGACACACTCCCTCACTCTCCCCTGATGGTACAGTCATCACGTGCCTCCTCAGGCAGATATTTGGAGCAAATGCAGGCAAATGTGAGAGCCAGCAAGAAGTTTGTTTTCAATAAGGACTCGGTGGAGGGGTTGTGAAATGTTAGATGCTTCATTCCGCTTTAGCGCACATATTCTAGCCCAACACACGATGTACTGATGCGCCCAAAATGTGGATCTTCTGTAAGGCCCCTGCGGGCCTGGTAATCCCTGGGTAAGCTCTTCTCCTTTTGTTTGCTTGCTTTGTTTTTTGAATAAAACTACTCTTTTTCCTTGTACTTGTCTCTCCCTCTCTCTCTGTCTCCTCTTTCTTTACCACTAGAGAAAAGCAATTTCTACCCTTCAAGCAGAAAAGTTGCTCCCTGATTCGTAGTGGGATTGTTAGCACCAATTATTTACTGTCCCTCAAGCCTTCTTAAAATGAAAAGTATTTCAGATGACTCACCATTATTAATTATAATCACAAAAGGTCTCCTCTCTTTGAAAGCACACGTTGGGAAGATGCAAGCTGGGGTTTCTACAGAAGGCATTCATTTTTTCCTCTCCTATTTCCCGATTTCCCAAACTAGGTCTCTTTCCACGTGCAGTTCTGAAAGGAGTTCCTCCTGCCATGAGTTCTGGGGGTTTAGGGCTGATGATCTGTGTTTCTGCCCTTGACCAGGGACCTGAGAGCATGTTGTGGGCATGAAAGGAAGCTCAGAGATTCAGGAAGTATCTATGCTCCCAAAATATGTCTCCTTTTAGGACAGACAGCCCCACTGAGATATGGAAATGTGGTAGAAATGCGGTCTTGGGAGAGCTGGTCCAATAGAAAAAAGAAACCAGAGTCCTGTGTGCTTTATCATCCAGGACACTGACTACTGCACAGTCCCAAGGGGAGCTGGACTACAGAGGTGGTTATTATTATTATTTTTTTTCCTGAGGGGTCACTGAATAAAGTAGCAGTCACAGTCACCTTAGTGATAAGAATCCCACCCAAAGGCATCACAGGGACCCGCTCAGCCTTTTTCTAATCATTGTGCTGAAGGAGGAGGAGGTGGGGCTCTCAGGAATCTCAGAGGAGCTGGGCTTACACCAAGGACCTTAACCAGCTGGGCGGTCTTGGGAAAGCCAAGAAGCCCCTCAAACTTCAGTGTCTTCACAGGGATGAAAATGAATGTCTACGCTGATAATAGCTTCTTTATAGAGCACTTACTATGCAGAAGATATTTTCCTAGATCATCACTTAGCTTTACATGATTGAAAAAAGGTATTGTTTGCCCCTTTCTACAAATGAAAACACACACATCACGTGGTTCAGAGAGCTTCCTGCCAGCCCATTTAAATTCAGTACACCACTAGAAATGAGTAGCCCAGTGCCAAGGTTCTAGGCTCAGAGAAGGGAGAAGTCTTTCCCAAAGTTTTGAAAGGAGGATGCCTTTAAAGCAGGGAGACTCCCCACCTGAGACCCCCAGTAGACCGTGGGCTGAGCAAAGAATGTGTCTGGGCTAAGGGCTTCCGTGCCACGGGAAATCTCTGAGAGGCAGTGCGGCCTGCTGGCAGGGAGGCTGCCCGAGAGCTCGAGCAGCACAGCAGCAGGTGGGGAGGGCAGGAGTTGCCAACTGAGTGAGTTTCCATTTCTCAGCCCATTAGGCTCAGAAAACTCCAAACATTCGGAAGGCTTCAACAGTGATAAAATAGCGTCAAGCTCACCATGCCACTGGCCCCATCCCTTCCAAGTGAGGCTCCACCCCAGGTCCACATCCAGGGGCCCCAAATTACCTCTGACTGTATGAGGATATGATGTGAGGGGCACAGGAAACGGGGAGACAGTACCAAAGCCCAGAGGAGCAGACGTGTTCTGTGTGGGGGGTGCTTTGGGCTTCTCCGGCAGCCATCCTGGAGATGCCGAGGTTCTCGGTTGTGAACACCCACCGCAGCAGCACACCCAGCCCTCCCTCCGCTCCCACCACGGGTAGGAGCCCAATGACATCACACTCAGATGACCCAAAGGGCCGCTTATGGGCCTCTGAGCTGCTGCTTCCTCTCACACCCACCTTCATGCACACCTTGTCAGAATCAGTTTTCTAGCATATGATGACCACAGTGTCCCCAGATCACACACCAACGATACTTATCATCATCTCCAGTTTGTCTCAGCTCTTCTGCCCATTCGTCAGAGTCCTTCGTCATTCGGTCCGCCTTCCTCAAGCACATGGATTTCATGTTCCTTCTCCCAAATGCCTTCTGTCCCAGCCAGACCTGTCTCTTTAAAAATGTCCAGGTACACCCACCCATTTCTGAATCTGCGCATATGAGTCCTCTGGCCTGCATGGCTTCCCTCTGCCCACACCAGGTGCTGTGTGGGCCACCCGTCCAGGCTGAACCCACAGCCTCTCTCCTCTGCAAAGCCTTCTCTGAAACATGAGCCCACAATGATTTCTCTCTCCTCTTACACCTTTCACATTATTTTCCATACTGCATAATTAGCGCCTGATGGTACACTGTCTTCTTCTCTAATTATCTGTACCAAGTAATGTACTCCTTACAAATATCTAGAGAAAATATTCATCTATAATTCTCCGTCTTCTGCATCTGCTTGGTTTCCCGACTGACATTGAAAATCCATGCCTTAGACTGTATATGTCCCCACAGTCCCACTTGAGATTAGGCATATAATTGGCACTCAATAAGTGCTTATAATAAAATGTTTGTTAATTATTTTTCTTTCTCTACATAGACACATTTTCCCCATAATTCTGTAAATAGAAGAAAGGGACTTTATTGTGTTCAATTTATAATATCCAGAACAAGTCGAATGATTTTTAAAAAATAACTAACGTGGATTGGTTTCTGTGTGTAAAGATCACACGAAATGAGCATAACCCATCCACTGGACAATGGAGAGACTCCCATTGTGCTGCCCCATCTCCTTTGCATTCCTAAATGCTGGAAAAAAAGAGTTTATTTACTCAGCAAACATTTCTGAGGCATCTACTATAATGATTCTCAACCCTGAATGAATATTTGAGCTTTCAAAAAAAATTATCAGGACCCCACACTCAAAGATTTTGATTTAATTACTTGTAGGTAGGTCCAAAGCACAGATATTTTAGATCTCAGAGTGATCCCAAGTTATAATTTCTATTAAGAACCACTGAAAAAATACCTAAAAACAAAAACAAAGGCACAGTTTATGCCTTGAGACGGTCAGGGCGCAGTGAGAAAGGGGTGAGCAGAGTTAACACTGCCATGCACGCTCTAGGGCCACATTAGGGCACCCCAGGGAATGTGGGAGGCCAACCTCCCCGGCTAAGGATTCAGGGGAGGCTGCCTGGAGGTAAAACCAAACCTGACTTAGAAGCTGACGGAGTAGGAATTAGTCGAATGAAAAAGGGAGAAGGGTTCCAGGCTGCGTGGCCCAGAGCGAGGTGACAGGCAGCTGGTGATGCCAAGGGCAGTGGAGCCGCGATGGAGTTCCGGCGGATGAAACCCTTGGGAGCCGTGCGCCGCTTCCGGGTCTGGCCCCGGGGCCCCTGTGTGAATCCCTGCGCCTGGCTCGGGAACCTTGGTTTTCTTCCCCATCTACTGGATGAACGGAAAGGAACCTGAGGCCTGAGATAGGAGTTAGCAAAGACAAGGAGGTGGTGAGGAAGGTGGTCCCTGGGAAGACTGATCCCATGGAAGCTTAGCCTTTGAGAAGTGTTTCTGAGGGATGAAGTAAGTGGTGGCAACTTAAAGATAGAACAAGGCATCCTACCCTGAGGCCTGCAGAGAAGGAGAGCAAGGATGTAGGGTCTCCAGCTGTGGCCCTGGAACAGCAGCTCCCTCTGAGGTGACTGACACCTTAACTACAGCGTGTCTGAGCATCTCAGAGTCCTGGTCTCCAGATCCAGCGCTGGGCTGAGTAAATGCAGGGACAGTGCCTGGAACCGAAGGGGCAGGAGCTCTCTCTCCTTGATCCACCCAGTTCCCGTCTGGCAACCAGTGTGAGTTGACAACAGAGCCCTGTTTGTCCAGACAAGCTTTCCCACACTGAGTGCACATGAGAGAGATGAGCTGGGTTTCCAAGGACTTTCCGGTCCCTCGTGGGGAGTACACAATTAGCTAGCACACCTGGGGCCCCCAGCGATTCTGCACACACACGCTCCCTTGAAGGGCCAGCTGGTGGAAATTACCACAAGGACAGAGAGAGAGCGAGTTAATTAGGAGAGGAGAGAGGGTTTGCTGGGGGAAGATGAAGGAGACAAAGATGTGGTGATGCTGGAATTGCCATATGGCTGTGCACCCATTGGATGCTCTCTTCTCCCTGCACTGAGAATCCCTCTGTAGGCAAGACTTCAGAGAGGGAAGACACGCTGTAAAGGAAAGTTTACTGTTCTAAATACTGGCCCAGGCTCTGCCACTAGCTTGCTGTGTGCCCTAAGGCCAGTCCCTTCATCAATCTGGGCTGTTGCTCCCCATTCATAAAATGCAGAGGCTGGACTGTAATTATCTCCAGGGTTCCCTCCCTGTCTGTAAATTCAAACTGTAGGCCCAGTCTCCTCGGCCCTGTGAGAGCCCACTAGTGAGCAGCCACACAGGGTCCCCCTCAGGCTCCTCTCACCCGTGCCTGCTCGGCAATTGGCAGCTCCCTGGCTGGCCCTCCTCTGTTGCTAATCTCATGCATGAGTTACTGCACGGCAGCTCCATTACCAGCAACAGCGTCCGTGCTGATGAGAAAAAAATAAATGTAAGCACCTAATGTGACTGCCGATTTATAGCCCAGAGTCCTGGAGGACTCCCTACCCCCCTTCCGTGGGAGTGACCAGCACAGTCTTTTGTTCACTACAATGTTCCGTCCCCTTTTTTTTTGTACATGTGTCCTGGAGGCCCTGCTGCTACCGCTAGAGGGATGGCAGAGGGTGGACAGGAAGCCTCAGCCCCGCGTGGAGGCTGCACTGTGAGAGGAGCTCCTCGACGACAGGCGCGGTGTACTAAGAAGTGGATCTGGTCTGTGTCCCAGTTCCAGGCATAAAACCCTCAAACTCTTGGGATTGCCTGAGTAATAGGATTGTTTTCTGTCATTCAGAAGAAGCCCCTTCTGAGCCTTTGCTAATGAGGTGATTTAGGGTGGTGTCCCCAGATGGCCCCAGGATGGGGCTGGTTACCAGAGAGACCCCGTGGTTACAGGGTTGGAACTTCCAGCCCCACCCACCAACCTCCTGGGAGGGGAAGCGGGGGCTGCAGATTGAGCTCTAGGAAAACTCTGGAACATCGAGATCCTATGAGCTTCTGGGTTACTGCCAGCAGGGTGATGAGCCCCAACTCCAGAGGATGAAAGTGCCTACACTCAAGATCCTTCTGGACATCCGCCCACTACCTCTTCATCTGGCTGTTCATCTGTATCTTTTATAATATCCTTTATAACACTGAGTGCACATTGTAATGTGCACTCAATTACACTGTGTGTAATTGTAAGTAGATGTTTCCCTGAGTTCTATGAGCCCTTCTAGCAAACTAGTTGAACCTGAGGAGAGGGTTGTGGGAACCTCCAATTTATAGCCGGCCAGTCAGAAGCACAGGTGACAACCTGGACTTGCGATTGGCATCTGAAGTGGGGAGCAGTCTTGTAGGACTGAGCCCTTAACTTGTGAGACCTGATGCTCTCTTCAGGTAAATAGCGTCAGAATTGAGTTACATTTATGGCACGCCCAGTCAGTGTCCACTGAGAACTGGCCAACTGCTTGGTGGTTTCAAAAAACACATGGGAACAAGGGAGGGGCTACTGGGGCCTAGGGCTCCCCTTTTCTTCCACATGGCCTGTATCGACAGACAGAACAACACAGCACCAATCATGCTGGGAGAGTGGCAGCCTCTGCTGCTCTTCTTGTGAGGGCAGGCTCCTGTCAGCACCTGTAAGGTCTTCCTGGTCCCCAGAGAGGGCAGAGTCCAACTTCCTCTCTTGCTTTCAGATTCTATCAGATTGTCTGGGAAATACCACACCTAGAGGCTCAGGGAGGGCCATACCACACACAGGTGTGTATTCTAGAGACACGGCTTTCTCCTGCCATCCAGACTACATCAGAGGGGAAGCTGGTGTTTGTGAAGCAGAGGCAGCAAATTGAATGAGCATGAGCCCGCGTGGGTAGCAGAGTTATTGGTGGGAGGACAGACGGTGCAGGGAGAGAATGGGCGCCAGGCAGGGAAGAAAGTGATGCCGCAGAACTGGCTTTTTCACCACCTCACTCGTCACTGGATGCTCAGCTGGGGCCGAGGCAGCCTGAGCCGGGGGAGGGCCCAGGGCACAGCAGCTCCTCTGAGCTGCTTCTTATTTGAGACCAACCTCTTCAGCTCTAAGAGTTGGAGCTCAGCAGGGGCTGCCAAGCTGCCATTTGTAAACACAAATCAGGAGATATTGCAGGCAGGAGTGACCTGATTTCACCAGTCAACAGGACGTAGTCTGGCTATGGTCACTCAGCCAGGCCGTGTGGCCCACTGCACCACAAAGTGGGGATGCAACAGTCTGAAGAATCGGGGTGGTCTAGCTTTCCACACTCCATCTTATTTGCTTTCTAGCATTTACCATAAATGGTGTGAAATCCCAAGACACAAAATGCAAGGAAAATAAGCAAAGATGCAGAACTAGGACAGGTGTGCAGAGCATCAGAACGGGGTCCCCTCTCCTCCTAGTTGCCCTAATGCAGCTTCATTTTAGGCCTCTGCTCTGGAGGCTCAAACTGAGCTTCGAAAATCTCATAATGAAACATCTGTCTTTCCTTTCTTTTCCCTTCCCCCAACTCAACCAATTACCACATCTAACGTTATCCATCATCTCGTCATTGTGGCAGCAAGAATCAAAGAGCAGACGGGGGAAATTGATAATAATTGTGGTGTCAAGGCACAGGATGCAATCAGAATTCAGTGTGGAAACAAATACAAACAAACCATATTTATTCTTCTGAAAGATTGCTCAGTTCTCACTCCCTCCCTCCCCCAGGAGCAGCCAATGAAGGAGCTCAGGAAAGATATGAATCAGCACCAATGTGGGGATTAGGAGTCGGTTCTTCAGCCCAGCCTGCACCACCACAGAGAGCATCTAATTGAAATTAGAACAGGGATTTGGGAGCCTCTCAAGAGACAACCCAAATCCATCAGGGCCCCAGCGGGAAGCAAAGGGAAGGGACGTCTGTTTAATTCAACAGTGAGCACGTGAGCTCTGAAAAGAAGAAATGTAAACTGAATCATCAGTCTTGGACAGTCACGAGGAGAAGGAAGTGCTCCTAACCTTCACTTTTAGTGGTAAGAAGCGTGTTAGGGGTCTTCCACCAGCCCTCGTGGTCATCCCCAAACCAGGCTGTAATAGCCCCACATGCAATTCACCAAAGCCTGGAAGCGATCACTGACCAGAGTGTACATCCACCTCTGAACACACAGCTCAGCGGCCCGTGTCAGGGAGAGGGAGAACCTCAGCAGGAACCCCATAAAAGGGCAGAATATTTAAAGCAAGAATAATTATGTTTGGCTTTGGTGTTCATTACACATTCTTATTCACATCCTGTTACTGTCTATTCTTCCTGACATTATTTTTAGTTAAGACAATAGTTAAAAGCACTTGCTTTCCATCAGCTTCTTCACCCTCACCTGTTCAAACGTGCTTCCTGGGCTGTCAGCTTCAGCAGCGTGCCCTGGGTGGAGGGGAAGGACTGCGGGGAGACTGACTTGTTTGGAAACCCACCTTTGCCTCGTACTGTCGGTGTGATTTTGGACAATTCATTTAACCTCTCCGAGTTTATGTGTTTAGCAATATAATCCAGTGCAGAGATCTCTTATGAAGAATAAATGAGAAAATGTGTATAAAGTACGTAGGCCAGTGCCTGGCACCTGGTGGCTGCTCGATATAGGTAGCTACATGTAACCTGTACAAAGCAAGAGCCCTTCCCGGCCAGGTGCAATGTGCTGTTTCCGAATTCCAGTGAAAAAGAATGAAGGTTTATTTAAAGGGACAGCAGAGGACTTACACCATGTATTACACAGTGAAACTTCCTTAAAAATCCTCACTGCACATCGCTTTCTCTCAAAAGTTTCGCCCTCATGGCGCCTCACATGGTTTCCCCACTGTGACATGTTATGCCACCACCTCTTACCACACAAAGCTCTGGGTCCTGCTACGTGAAGCTTTCAGCTGTGCATAGTAACGTCTGGGAAGTTGTCTGTGGTTCCCAGCAGGACTGCTTTTCCTCTCGGGAGAAGCAGAGCTGCAGTTCTGGTCAGTCATGCTCACCCTCCTGCCACAGAGCTAATGGATGCAAAGAGCCCAGAGCTACCTGCCACGCGAAGGCGCTCCATCCATGGCAGCGTAGGGAACATGCATTAGGAGTCTGGAACAGTTTCTCCCACGTGTGTGCTCTGCAAATGCTATTGCCGTCCTTGCCTCCATTTCCTGATCCCCTAATCCAGCCCAAGGCAGGAACTGCTTTGGGAGTAGGTGGAGTTTACAATGAATTGCTCTAAGTTGTTAGAAGGTGTCTAATGAGAGCCTTGTGTATCCACATAACCCAGCAAATTATGCCTTCCCCGAACTTCCACTTTCATGGCCTAGAATGCAAGAATGGACCTGCAGGTGCTGGGGACCTGCCCTAACCCCGGTTGGACTGACTGGGTCCAGATAATGCCACCATGTAGGACTCTGCTATAGATAAATCGATTTTCTAGAACCAGACACTAGTGTCTGTATCCCTGTTGCTGACTCTATGCGCTGGGTTGGACCTCAGTGATTTTTAAAGTCAGCCATAATTAAATCTGAATTTGCCACATGCCTTCAAATGCAATTAGTCTGTTGGCTGTGAAGTTCCACAGCCAGTGTTCAGCTTAGGTCCTGGTAACAACTGGGACCTACTCAAACTATAACATGTTTCCTGGGAATACTCTGGATAAGAGTGAAGATGGAGGCCCCAAATCGCACTGAGTGTCACAAGTCAGTCATCCTACAAACTGCATTAACCACTACAGATCACATGTAGTCAGCACTGGCTGTATGTACCTACACTCAGAGTTGACTTCATCCCAAACGCTGCATCAGAGAAGCATTTATGACTTGAGGAAGGCTCTGGGTGGGCAGGTGGGGTCCAATGCTATAAGGGAGGCCATAAGCACCCCCTTTGATTGGCTCCAGGGGCTCTGGATTTCAAAGGTCAAGGAGAAGAAGGTGCATGAATGCATGCCTCCGTGTGATGGGTGGAGTAAATCCTTTTACATGAAGAATTGATATTTTTTTAAAGTACACTAACTAGTCCTGTTCACTGTCTCTACTGAGGATCAAAGAAGAGGGAAAGAGCAGAGTTTGAGTCCAGAACTCTGAGTGTACTTGCTTGGAAGTTCTAAAAGAGAAAAAAAGTAACATTTGGAAGGAAGAGTATAGCCGAGAAGGGTGAAAGGAGACTATAATACAAAGGCTAATTCCCAGCAGAAATTCTGCAAACTGGAGAATTTGGGAGACTATTGTAAGACTGAGCTGGACCTAGGAAGTTCTGTGGAAAGGCAAACTGTATGTAAGCACAGAGAGTTCTAACGGGCTTACACTACCAAACTTGAAGGGGTTCAGGTGAAGGCTGAGAAATCTCTTACGTGTAACACAGCCTCTCCTCCAGCAGGCTGAGGAGGCTTAAGTTGAACACCTGAAAACTCGGAATTGTTGAAAATGAGCAGGACTGATCTGCAGAAATTATTTAAGTTTTATCTCATTAGATACTTCAATCTCGAACAGGGGTCTTTTTCTATAAATAGCTGGATAGTAAATAGTTGAGGCTTGGTGGGTCATAAAGCCTTTGTCACAATTCCTCAAGTCTGTCATTATAGGGAAAAAGCAGCCAAGGACAATATGTCAGCAAATAAGCATGGCTATATTCCCATAAAATTTTATTTACTAAAATAAGTGATGGGCTGGGTCTGAATAGTGGGCCTTAGTATGCCAAGCCCTGAGACAAAAGAAAAATATTGAGCTCGTAATTTATCTGGTGCTCCCCAAAAAGCAACGCAGGTTGGATGGTATATATAAGTCCCATCCTGCAGAAACGTTAATGCCTGGCAGCTTCATCACTTGCAAAAATGGAGGTCAAGTGTGTCCTTGTCACTTACTCTATTACAACTCTCAACAACTTCCACCTCTCCATACCCTACTTCCACATTCAGGCTGATTACCATATGCCATGCCTCACCTCAAAGATAAGCTCCTTCCTTATGCCCCACGAGGACACAGCCTTACCCTTGGTACACCAAAGAGAACTGCCCAATTCTGGCAATGTCACCCCAGGCTTAAGATTTTTCTCTCTTTGCTTTCTCACCTCATCTCCTCTAGTAAATGTAAATTTCATTTTTCTCATTCATTCACTCAAATGAAGCTCTGTGCTTCCCAAGGTGACCATTGAGAACTGAATGAATTTCAAAATCTGATTGAGCTAATGTGCCAGTGGGTGCTAATGGTTTAATGCTGGGACTCTCAAACTGCCCTATAAATACCCTTAGGGGTTCAGGGAAATGTGCCAAGACAAACACACTGCAGGATAAATATAATGCAGCTTTCAGAAACATAGATTTTATTTGAATAATTTTTGGAGGAAAGTTAAATATTAAAACAAATTGAAACATCTTATATTAAAACATGGCTTTAATATGAATATAATATAAATAGTATGTATTAATAATTATTTTTAATTTTTAAGCTTGTTGCTGATCACTTTGTGCTATGGCTTCAAGTTGCTACAGATGTACATGAACTCTTCTTTCTTATTAGGAATATTGAATGGAAAAGTTGGAGAAGCACTGTTGTGATATGCACCCTTTCCTGCTTTGATAAGTAAATCAAGGTCAAGTATAATCTCTCACAATTTCTCATCTTCCTTCCCAGAAACGTTTATACCCACATTTAGTCTTCCTTTATATCTTTTCTCCAGTCTTAGCTGATGAGCTATGGTCATATTTAGACCAACGGCCCCCACCTGTGTCCTTGACTGCACCTTCTCCCACTTTCTCTGTCTTTCTTCCACTGGTGATCCTTAACCTATCCTGAAATTTCACTTCTTCTCTTCTTCTGTCTCTATTGCAGTTTAAACACATTCCAAGTACTTCCAGCATGAAAAGCCATTATTTTATGTCATATCTTCCTTTATCATCCAATCCTTCTCCCTTCCTCAATCATTCCTTTCAAAACATAGTCTAAAAACAAAATAAAAAACATGGTCTATGATCTCTTTTTCCCCTTCCTCATGAACCATTTATTCTTCAATCCACTGCTATCTGGTTTTTATTCTCCCTACTCTACTGAATCTGCCCTCATAAGATCACCCAAGACCATATCCCAATTTCCAAACCTATAGGACACTTCAAATCTTATATTACTGGAGTCCTCTGCAGCATTTGATACTGTTGATCTCTCTCTCTTTCTGTAAAATGCATCCTCTGGTCTTCTATAATGCCAAGTTGGCCTGTTTTTTCTCATTTTACCCTTACAGTTTTTTCTGTCCCCCATATTGTCTCCTTTTACTGTTTTCCTATCCTTTGACTCTGGTGAGGATCAGGGTTCTACTTCCTTTTCTCTACACCTTCTTCCTGGATGAGCTCAAATATTCTCATAATTTTAACTACCTATATTAGTAATCTATTGCTATGTAATAAATCACCCTAAAACTTAGCAAATTAATCCCACAAATATTTATTATCTTCTGACTTCTGTGTTTAAAGAATCAGAAAGAGGTTTAGCTGAGTTCCTCTGGCTCAAGATCTCTCATGAGGTTGTAGTCAGCAGTTGGCCAGGACTATGGTTTCATCTGAAGGCTCAACTGGGGGAATTGGGGGAATAGAGGGGTCTTCTTCCAAGCTCATTCACATGGTTTTTTTCAGGCCAGCTGAATCTCCCCACAAGGCTGCCTCATACCACAGAAGCTGGCTTTCCCCAAGGTGAGTGATCCAAGAGGGACTGATAGAGAGATAGAATATAGAAGCCACAATACAGTCATATGCCCCATAATGACATTTTGGTCAATGATGGACCAAAATGTCATTGCTACCATATACAAGAGTGGTCCCATAAGATTAGTACCATATAGCTTAGGTGTATAGTATGCAATACCATTAGGTTTGTGTAAGTACACATATGATGTTCACACAATGATAAAGTCAGCTAACAATGCATTTCTTAGAACGTGTCCCTGTCATTAAGTGATGCACAACTGCACATTTATAATATAGTCTTGCAAGTAATATCCCAGGGCTTCTGCTGCAGTCTATTCTTTAGAAGTGAGTCAACAAGTCCACCCCACACTCAAGGCAAAGGAATTACATGCAGGGTGTCAAGATTAATAGATGGGGATCATTGGGGACTATCTTAGAGGCTGCCTACCATACTGCAGGTGCACTGAAGACCCCAGGTCTATATCTCTATCCCTAGATATCTCCCTTGAGTTTTAGACTCATACACTTACTCTTGCCGGACAGCCCTCCTTGGATGACCCACAGGCATCTCAATCTCAATATATTTCAAAGGAAACATTTTGTTTTCTTCTATAAATCTGACCTATTCTTTCCTATTCTTCAAATATGGTACAACCATGAACCCAGGCATCCTAGCTAAAAACCTGGAAGACAAACTTCATTTTTCGCTATCCTTTATTCTATCACAATATAATCAGTCTTCATTTCCTGAGTTTATTTGCTACATATTTTCAACCTGTTTCTTTTCTTTCCAACTCTTTACCACTTACAAAGTTCAGTTGCTCGCTGTGTCTCACCTGGACTCCTGAAGCAAATCTAGCTCATGAACACTATGTCTAAGTACCTCTGTCCTGCACACTGCCTGTTATGAATCAGACACTGTCAGGTTATGAAGACAGAGATGGACACAGATAAGATTTTCACCAAGTGCTGAAAGCTGTAATGTACCCTCTGCTGTAGCACTGCTGCTGCTGCTGCTGCTATCGTCGGTGAGGATGATGATGACAGTGATGATAATATAGATGAATTACACCATCTCTATAATGAAATGCCAGGTTCAGTCTCAACCATGGATGCAAACAAGTTATATCTATCTACTGAGATTTTCAGCCTTGTCAGAAATGCCAAAATCACGGGTTCCGACGCCACGTGTCATCATCTCTGTTACTGCACCTGGATGCTCAGTTAAGCCTGAGTCCTCAAAATAAACTCTGTTTTTGAATGAGGAAATCATCACAGTATAATTGGGGCTGCTAAAGAGCCTGAGATGTCATTCCAACTGAAGACTATCTGAAGTTTTCCCCAGTGACCTAAGAAGGAGCACATCTAACCAATCATCTAATCAATGATTCAATCCTTGTACATGTACCCAGACACAGGACCTCTATATACTTTTCCTCCAAGCCTCCAATTTTTTCCTGTATCCCACAAAGACATGAGCACTTCCTCAGAGGTGAACCCATTAAGTCATCACCACCAGCCCATGCACAGCAGAGAGAGAGCCGTGCTGGAAAAGCTCTGAGACAGATATCATCGCTCGACAGCAGCAGTCAACCCTATTCCTGCCTGTGAATTCAATGGACTTCCAAATGCAAAAAGACAGTTGGTGCCTTTGGACAAATTTAGCTGTGGCTGGGCTAGATCATGGTTACTAGCATGAAAATTCATTCATATGACTTTGGAATATAATACCTGACACAAGATATATCGTGGCTGCCATGCTCCTATCCCAGATAAGGACACAGCAGTAACAGATGGAGGAACAAGGCACTTATCTTGTTAGTTGATGGATTTATCTTTTTTTCCCCTTTCCTACATATTATTCCATATGTAGGATTCCATAGTGTTTAGTGAGTGGTGGTTTTTACCGTGCAGCATATGGAGAGTGAATTGATTGCTTTTCTTCCTCCTTAATTCAATAAGAACCAGAGTGGAGGATAAACAGCTTGTTGCGCTAGAAAAATTTCCAAACAGTCAAGAAAATGTCAAACCGCCTGTTCTTCTTTTTGGAGTTGGGATTTTAGTTCTGGGAAGCATTCCTCCCTCGGCAGGAGTGGAAATGAGAGTGCTTTGCGTGATTAGGATAATGGCACATTTGCAGTGTCTGGGCTTTGGTTGGGGACAGCATCAGCTCACTGTAAGCGTATGGCCAGAGAGAGTTGTTCTTAACACGGGGAAGGGAGGCAGTGCCCTGCAATCGAAATTACTCTTGACATGACTAATTATAGTGGCCTGAAGAACTGTGTTAAGTTCTACTTCCTTCCAATACCTCTCTAAAATAACAGCAATGAAAAAATCCATATAGACAAATTAAATGAGAGAAAACATCGGCAGATGGAATATGTAGAGAAAATTGTATAGGACAGAAAGCAGAGGAATGAATAGTAACTGATTTAGCCAAGTTGGGAAAGTTAAAACCGAAATGTCTGGATGGGAGAAGCAAGCTGATTCAGGCTGCAAACTCTAGAAATGCTCATGAATTTGAGACACCATCCATTTATGGAGACTGTGGTAATGGATGGGGGGAGAAACAAGGAGACTGTTGAAAGTCTCTTTGAGGAAAAGTCATGCTCCTTAAATCCTCGCTCAGACTGGGGCACCAAACTTCTATCCTGGTGATAGATGGAAAGCTTATTCTCTAGAGCAGTGGTTTCCAAAAATGTGGTCCTCGAGTCAGCAGCATCAGCATCACCCGGGAACTTGTTAGAAATGCAGATTCACGGGCCCCGCCCTAGACCTCCTGAGTCAGAGACTCCTGAACGGGCAGGGAGGGGCAGCAGTCCTTGGTTAACCAGCCCTGCCTTGACCCTGATGCTCACTCCAGGTGAGGACCACTTGGGAATACATCACTGCAGAGTCGAAGATAACTCTCAGTTAAGCGGACTTTTCCAAGACTTTTCAGAGAAGTTTTCTCTGGAAAATGCACCCACAAGAACAGAGCAAAATTGTTGATACTTGAAGGTTCCCCAACAAAATGTCTGGCTCCTCGCCATGAACTCAGGATGAGGCCCTCTAGTCAACATGCTCACATAGAGACTTTCCAAAGAGCTTCTTAGCACTTACCTCTCCAATGAAAACAAACAATAAGTAGAGAGTAATAAAGAACTCTTGGAAATTAAAAATGTTATAGCTGAAAAAAATTTTAAGTAATATTAACTTTAAATATAGGATGACAAAAAATATAAAAAAATACAACATCCACTTAATAGGACTTCATTTTCTGTAGTGAAGAAATGTCTAGCATTGATAAAATAGCTTTCCAAGCATGTTATTTAGAAATTTGGAGGTAAACCCAAGGGAGTTGAAAATGGCTGCCTTTGGAGAATGGGATTCTTGGGCGAGGAGAGTGACGCCAATTTTTTAAAATTACACTTGTAGTATTATTGATAATTATTTTGATAAAAATAGGATTCTTTTTTAAGCCATGGACTTGAGGTCCTTTGACCCCTAGTCCTAAGTCTACTGCCTGCTAGCTATGTGACCTTGAACAATTCATAACCTCTCTTAACCAGACAAAGAATATGGTCCGTCACTTCAGTTTAACTATGACGTCCTCAAAATGTCTTCCCTGACACCCTCCAAAATAAAGGAGGTCTTCTGTCAGTTTCTCTCACAGAAAATTGTTCTCCTTCTGAGCGCTGTCCAAAATTTTTAATGAGAAAATTAGTCATTTAATATCTGTCTCATCCACTAGACTGTGGAGTCCATAAAGGGATGGGTCTTGGTTTGTTAACCGTTATTTCCTAAACTCGGAGAGAATAAAGGATGAAAGAATTTGTCTACTTCCAAGCTCATCCTGAAGACTACCTTCTCACATCCCAAATGGTAGTTCTCTCCTTAAAGAGGAACGCAGTGCTTCCCCTCTCTGCTATAGTGTTATCAGCAGTAGGAATTGGCACTGGTCAGAGATAGGGCCTTGGAAGCGCAGAGGGTCAAGTCCTCCCTCCACTCGAGGTACATTCAAAAGCTCCTGAGCTCGCTAAGCTTTAAGTTCCCAAACAAGGACCCTTAAGTAGAGAAGTGTTTCTTTCTTGAAACTTAATTTTGTAGATGCCTTTCATCATCCTTCTTTCCACCACTCAAAACAAGAAAGTTCAAGAGTGATAAGGAGTGGTGGGTGGTAGGGACGGGTGAGGGGAGAGGGGGAGATGGAGGATGTTGGCAGGTGAGAAGTGGCAGGGATGGTGGGAGGAGTGATGGGAATGGGGGTGGGGAGTGAGTGTGTCATGGGGGGCGCTCTTTGCTGGGCTCTGCCCCACCCTGGGCTCTGCTCACTGTGTGGAAACTCCCTGGGGAAGCAGACCCTCATCCAGAGCCTGCTGCATCTGGAGATGCACACCTGGCTCCAGACTCTGTGTAACCTTCAGAGGGTCACCTCTTCATCTGTGAAATGGATGGAGAAATCAAAACTACTTTATCTAAATCTTACAGTGGTTGTGGGAGTCAAATGAGAGTATAAATATTTACTGAATTAATGAGTGGAGATGAAGTGTCAGCTGCGAGCTAGGGGCCAAGGGTAGTTCATGAGCACAGGAGCCTACTGTCCTAGAGCAACACGTCTGTGGGGGATGCAGGAAAGCAGATCAGGAACCTAGATTCGTCTTTGCTTAGAGGTATCTTGTTAGCCTACCTGCTGGTCCTTCTCCTCCACCTCCCCCCAAGTCAGTGTGAGGATATGAGCAGGTATAGGGAGTGGGGTGTTTGGGGCAGAAAGGAAGTGGGAGGGGCTTGGGCCTTAGCCAGGGCAGTAGCCCTCACAATGCTGAATGACTATTTCCCCTCCTGCACTCTCTTCTGCTTTCCTCACCCCTCCCACTGCCCACAATGCCCAAATGAGAAACCCACGGTGCCAGGGCATGATTCCCATCAGGAAAGCTGCAGTCCTGAGCATGACGGAGGAGTGGCTATGAAAACAGACAGGTTCCACTGATAAACAGCAAAAGGCAATGTAGTCAAAGCCGTGGGGGTCTTTGCAGGTCCCTGAGACGCTTTGCACTGGGCTGCTGCAAATCAAGCTAATACGAATCTCGTAGCCCATCTCCCTGCAGCATGCCTCTGGGGACAGCCCAGTGGGTGGAGAAGATACTGACTGGGATCCAGCAACAGGATCAGGGGGCCTGTGGGCAGACAGGCTATTAAGGTGGCAGCCTGCAGGACCCTGCTGGGAGATAGCATTCTGGGGAAGCCGATTCTCCAGGATGAGCAACCCAGCAGCGAGGCCTCTAGCGCTGTAACCTGCAGGGAGAATTTCGATAGAGGAAATGGGCAGGGCTGCTGCGGGGCCAGGGACCCGTCATCCACCCCACTGTTTGAGCGCTGTGATAAGGTACAGGACTGCTGTCTCGCTTAGGAGGAACCATTAGTCCCAATGAACATGATGTGACTTTCAGGATGAACTTGTTATTTCCCTTTTCTGTAATCACTCTGGATCTTTGCCCGCTGTCACTCTCAAATAGCTCAAGGCTTTCTCTCATTCTCCTGACCACGGCTATGTTGGGCAGTGTGGTCTGGGAGAAAAACTCCTGGATTCCAGTCTTTGCTCTGCCGTCAACTGACCCAGCAACCAGGAGTAAGCCAGTCCTCCCATCTGTCTGGCTCTCTGGTGCTTTGCACATTCGAAGATCCAGACACCTTCCCCTCACAGGTTTCTGTCCTCTCAGAGGACTATTCTTCTCACTCACCTTTCACCACCCCACCCCTCACGCTCTCAGTATTATAACTCTTCCTCACATTTTAGATTTTAATATAATTTCCTCATAAATGCTTCCCCACACCCTCATAAATGGCTGGGGATCCTCGTACGTTCTCCTTGCACACTGTATTTTTCCTTTGCAGCACTTACCACAATTTAACTCAGTAATTCCTTCTGGCTGAGCCCTGCTCAGCTGCAGTCTCCAGAGTAAACGTGGCCACACTTCTGCGTGCCTGCGGCTTGACAGCAAAGGCGCTCCCCACAAACATGTGCTAATGAGTGAGCAAGGCCAGCAAGTACCTTCTAAGCACAACTTAAGTGTTGTACATTATTCTAGGTACCAGGAGCATAGCGAACGAGACACAGTCCCTGTGCTGAAGAAGCTCAAATCACATTTGAGACAGACTGAGAAGTAAATCAACGATTGCAATGTCAGTGCCATGATGAGGCTAAGAGCAGAGCGCCTGGGACACATGGCAGGGAAGTGCAAGCTATTTCTGGAGACCGGGCAAGTTTTACGGCATGAATTCATAATTGCATTATAAATCCTACTGAATAAGTGCATTAGAGCAGCACTATGTGAGTAAAAGACCCTGGTGATACAGAGACTAGACAAAAAGGCATTCTTCGGCATGTCTTTACCTGAGAGACACCTAGTTGGATGAGTTCAAGGAGCGTGCATGGAAATACCAGAGCTGTTGACTCAAGTGGCTTTAGTGTTCTCCAATTTCTTAATCTGTTCCAACATTCTCATGTAAGTTATACAGCTATTTATTTTTGTGTCGCTTTGTGTCTTTATTACTCATATTTCTTCATAATCATCATTATCATCAGCCTCACAGATGTTTACTCTAGAAAGTAATGACATCCAAAATCTGGGTTCATGGATGACTTGTGAATGCACTGGAGACATTCTCTGAGTTCTTATAACATCCTTGTAGAGTGGGTATCTTATCCCTACTTACAAAGAGGAATTGGAGGCTCCATAGGTCCTTGGGAAAATCTTGGAAGTGTCCTCTCAGTCTCGCCTGTGCTCTTCACGGTCCTCTCTGAGGAGGCTGCCCCTCTCCCAGCCATCTCTCTACTGCGTGGTTTAGGGAATCCAAACGCTCACCTCTGGGAGGTGATTAGATCATGAGGGTGGAGCCCTCATGAATGGGATTAGTGCCTTATAAAAGAGACCCCAGAGAGCTCCCTCGTCCCTCCCACCACCTGAGGACACAGGGAGAAGGTGGCCCTCCATGAACCAGGAAGGGGGCCCTCATCAGACATCGAATCTGCTGGCACCTTGATCCTGGACTTCCCAGGCTCCAGAACCGTGAGAAATTTCTGTTGCTTATAAGCCACTCAGTCTATAGCATTCTGTTAAAGCAGCCTGAGTGGACTAAGACAAAGAGTCTCACTAAAATAGAGGTATTGGCCCTTTTCTTCTTCCTTGTCCCTGGATCTGAAGAAGTAAACTGAGAAACTGTAACTTTTAAGATATTCTGACTTGTCTGGTTGATCTTTTCAGGATAATTGCCAAAAGATCCACATTTCTTACCCCAGACTTTTATTGGGTTTGCTTCGGGGAATGTCAAATGATCTTTCTTACAATTACCAAAAAAAAAAACCTCAAAGCGCCACAAACCCAGATTAGCTCCTTGGCTCCTCAGGTGTGAGTCATCTGCTTCAGGACTGGACGCGCCCAGTGAGATTCCAGCTCCCTCTCACTCCATCCCAGACGTAACTTGAACTCAGGGAAAGCTACACACCTAGTTTATCTAAGGTCAAAGTCTTTCTCCTCTCTGGTGATCCCCCGACCACCAGTCCGCTGCCTTCCCTCCCGCCCCCACCTCTGAAGCTCAAAGGGGTAAAGACCAACTCGGGGAAGATAATAGAGTGACAGCACCTCATAAAAGGGAAATACAGGATGGAGGTAGAGCGCTGCCAGCCAGATTAGGTGCTTCTGTCGATATGGTGAAGAAGAGTAACGTTGACCCTGTGAACTCAATTTGCTCCACTGCTCTACACTTAAGAAAATCTTCCAGTTCTTCCTCTGCCTTTTGTGCCCCAAGAAAGCCCAATGGCCACAGCTTTCTGTAACCTGCCACCTGCCTACTAATTTAGTCGTTGAACAAGGAGCCCTAGTTCTGACAGGTGGGCCTCTGACAAGGGGAGAATGGATATCAGGGTCTCCAGCCTTTGGGCCCCAGTCCAGGCTGATTTCATTTCAGATTAAGAGCTGCTGAAATGCAGCAATCGATAACCCAGCTCTTTTGTTTGCTTGTTTTTCCCAAGTCCCCAAAGAGATTAGATCTGATTTTGCAGACCTTTAGCAAATTTAATTGTTTTTTTATTTGCAGTTGTTCAATACAACTCCTTAGAAGCTGGGAGCAGAGAAATTCCCTCCCTGCATACTGGGTTACTTTGAGATAGAAAGCTGGAGTTCCTCAGGTGGGCTGAGGAACACAGGAGCACGTCAGTGTGGAGACGCGTTGGCTTCCCGGGGCCCTTCGCCACTCCACTGCCATGCGTCCAACCCCCATCCTGGAACGGGACTTCTGCCCTCATTACTCAGGACCCACAAAGACACACGTGGACATGAATTCAAGAACCTGCACACTCAGTTCCCGCACTTCATCCTGACACCCAAATTATGGCCACTCAGAGTCTTCTGGAAGATTGAGAAGGATCTAAAGGGAAACATGACCTCTTGGCCAAAAAGGACCCTTCTAGGGACAAGGAGGAAGCAGAATACAGCGACAGGACTCACCAGGCCCTCAATGACTGCTTCCAAGAGGATGACACTTGCCATCTACCAGCAGTAGTCTCTGCTGTGATCAGCCTTGATAGGGTCCTACCTGGTGAGAAGCCAAACTTTCTGCATACCATCCTGTCTTCGCTCTTCCACTGTCATTTATTATCACAACTTTATTATTCACAAGACTCTTGCTCAAGAAGATTACAGCTGCAAGTAACTTTATTGTTCCTTTCAGGAGCCTCCTGAAAGAGCATTAAGTCACCAATAAAAAATATCAAAGGACAGTTTCTACCCTAAGACTCTTTGTGTCCACCAATTGTAACCATTTACATCAGGATCCTTATGAATTCTAATCAGCCTCTCCCTAGCCCTTGCATTGAAAGACCCAGTTAAACCAGACTAGGACATCTCAGTAAGTAGCCCAGATTTGCATTTCTCCCTCAGAGACACAGAGAAGACCATGTGGAGTTGGTGTTCTCCTTCCCGCAGGAAGCGATGAACTCGGCTTTGCCATATTAACAGGTTGTTTGATTGGTTTTGGAGAAGAGCCAGTATTCCACCCTGGGTTCAGAATGCCTTCCCCACTCAGATTTCTAAAATCTCTTTATAGTGTTGTTGGGTTTTTAATGTATTTATTTTTTACTTTAGCGTCTGTGGGCCCTAACATCAAAAGGCTGCTACTGATTGAGACACTGACCCTGGTCTGTTTAGGCATGACGGGGCATAACACTCAGCAAGGAACTATGGGAAGTTATTTAAAAACTATGGCCTTTGTGGGGGATCAGAATTTGCCACCCCAAAATGTGTTTCTTTGGCTTATTTTTAGGAACAAAATGCTCTTAACCTTCCCACTAACTGCCTAAAAGAATTTAAGGTAGAAGGCGCTTCCCAGGACAGGCCATCGTCATAGATGACTCTGGGCGTGGTAGACTGGGAGGGTCCCTGCTAAGCCCGCTTATCAAAGTTTTCCCTCTCTCTTTCTCTTTCTCCCTCTCTCTCTCTCTGTTGTCACATTGTCTATAGGTGGCCCAGCAAACATTTATTTACCAAACATCTGCTTACCAAACATTTGCATTTCTATTTACATGTGAATTACATTCCTCCACTTTGAAGTCCCAAACCGCTATCCCCAATATCCTCCTTTGTCCCTAGCTGAAAATGGTATTTAAGTTGGTGGCTTACGCCACTTTGGTAAGTTACTCAGTTTTCCTAGGTTTCTCCCATGTATACACGTTATTAAACTTTGTTTGACTTTCTCCTGTTATTCTGTCTCGTGTTGATCTAATTCTCAGACCAGCCGGAAGGACCTAGAGAGTAAACGAATAGTTCTTCCCCCTACACCTTACGTTGTACAAAACCTTGAACATAGGTTATTTCACTTAAATTATTTCTCAACTCCCCCTAACCAAACAAAAACCAAAAAACCAAACCAAACCAAACAAATAACCCCAAGAAGTAAGTATCAAATGTCTCCACTTTAAAAATGAGAAAACCGAATCCCAGAAAGGCTTCCACGAGCTGTGACGACGGGTGAGAACATGAAAACTTCAGCTCAGGCCTTTTCCCTCTTAGTCCAATGATCTTAACAACAAAGTGCACCTAAATTTGAGAAGATAAACATGTAAAGAGAAAGAAGTTACAAAATAAAACTAATCTATTACAAACTAGACAGTAAATTCTCACGGTGCTCCTTCTGAGGAAGACACGCTGGTCCACGGGCCAGTTAGATGCATCAGGCATTTATCTGTAATGATTTGAGGAAGTTGCATAACTCAGCACACTCGCCTATCAAATGGGCCTAAGTGTCAATGAATCCTAAGAAATGGAAAATTCAGCCTGGCAAAACTTTTGCAGCATAGAAAAGGCAGGCAGCCCACATGGGCATGGCTCAGTGCAGTGTGAATGGCTCCACCCTCCAGGCAGCCTCCCCCCAGGCCCGTGTGCAAATAATTTAGCAGGACACCAGGAGCCAATTGCTCTCCCATCTGCTATTTTCTCTCTTTTTTTTCTTAAAAAAACAAAACAAAGCAAAAAAACAGGCAGAAATTCTTTCCGCTCTGCATTAGTGCTTGGTGTAATGGTGCAAAGCATTTTTCATTTATCATCATAACACCAGTCAAAGGGACTCCTAATAATGTAAATGCAGGAGGAAAGCCATTAGGATTTATTTGCATGGCAGCTTTGAGCTCATTCTCCACTCTGGGTAGGAAGTGGGTGTCAATGGGCAGGGCCGCCTCCCTAACCAGCTGGCCAGGTGGACATTACGTCTAGCTTCTTCATGGAGGAGCCTCAGGAAAATGGGAATGCCCTACTCGTGAAAGATCTGAGCTGCGGATACAGAGACTGATGGTTGATTTTACTGAGGAACTCAGACTGCTCTCTACAGCTCCCTTCTGAGACTGGAAGGGGAAAGGTGCCACACCCTGACCAGCAACGTAGAAGGAACCAGATACTGTATAACCTAGAGGTAAGTTGGACATGTTGATCTCCAGGCAGCCTGTGTTTTTTGGGGATTCTGGGTTGATATCAGAAAGTACTTGTGGTCTCCGAGCAGCAGGCGCTTTCGTGATTCCTCAGCGACAAGCGTTCCCCCTAGGCAGGCACTAAGCCCCTTGGTCCTTGTGCCCGGGAAGTGACGACGGTGCTGCCGGGCACCGAGAGAAGCTCAGCAACAACGACATGCCTTCTCCACGAATGAATGAATGGACTGTACTGACAGAGAGTCCACTGGTCAGCACCTTTAGATGTTTTAACCAGAGCAGGTTTAACCCAGAAAATTTCAAAACTCGGTAAGCTAGGTATCTCTGAAGCTACAGTTTTACTGTAAACGGATTCTGCTGAGGTCAGCACAGCAGAGCAGAAAAAGCATGGAATACAGAGACAGAGAAAATGGAGTTGAAACCCCTGGTCTCTCACCTATTCAATAAACACAACCTCAAGCAACTCGTTTCACTTTCCTGAGCCTCATTTTTCTCATCTGTAAAGTAGGGGCAATAATTCCTACTTCATAGAGTCTCTGTAAGGAATAGATGAAATGATGTAAACCAGTGCCTCTTAAGCTAAAACGTGCATATGGATAACCCAAGGGTCTTGTTCAAGTGCAGATTCTGATGCAGGAGGTCTGCAGCGGGGCCTGAGAGCCTGCATTTCCAAAAATCTCCCAAGCAAAGAAAATGCTGCTGGTGCTGGCACCACATTTTGTGCAGCAAAGATGCAAGGCACCCAGGACAATGCTGGCACATAATCAATGCCCAGCAAACAGAGATCCTACCGTCGAGTGTTGGATGCTTGCTGTCACTTCACTCACTGAAAGAAAGTGGAAACAAGGACAGTAATAGAGATGGTCCCTGATCTTAAGCTGACAATTTATTCAATGTTCAACAACTATTTAAAATTTAGGAGAAATAAATTTTACATGTAAAATGCATCAAATAAGTAAGTGGGTTTAAAGTGTAGGAGGAAGGAGTAAAATTAGCCATCTGCAATGAGTTCTCGCGTGCTGCCTCCTTGATTTATACCAGAATACATTCCTTTGAAGGGCAGGGGAGGGGAGGGGTTCGGATGAGATTTCCTGCCCAGACTAGTATCTAAAATGGCTCAGCTTCTCTATGATCTGGAGGAGGGAGGTGGGCCATTTACTTTGGAAGATACTTGCAAACTTTGGGGATTCTGAGAATTACCCAAGAAATTTCTTACCAAGTGGTTTTCAGAAGGACCTCACAGCTTCTTGTTTTCTATTTAATTCATGCCCGATCAAAAACTAATGATCTTTTTAATGACTCAGGTATTTGACAGCCATTTCTTCTCTAGCACTGATTTCCAAGCACCCAGTCCCAGGGGTAACGTCCTGTCACTTTAAAAGCCAAGGCAAACTGCTTCTTCCCAAAGTAAAACTCAAAATTAGATGATATTTGATAAACTACCCTTTCTTCAGCATTTCCAACAAGAAAAGCTTTTTGTTCCTTTCTTTATCTTTTGTTAATTTAATTCTTTTTCCCCAACAGGAAAACCAAGGCATGGAAAGTTAAGGTATTTGCTTAAAGTGTCTCAAACAGAGCCAAGTTAGTGGAATCAAGATCGCTATTTACCTTCAGAAATGCCCCAGGACTTCTTGCCTCCTAGGCCAGCATCAGGAGGCAGCACCGTGCGGCCTGCGGTGGTGAGAACTTCACTTTGTGTCGTCAGACAGACCGCATTCAAATCCTGACTCTGATTTTCACTAGCTTTGTAACCTCACGTGAGCTCATTTATCTTGCCAACATCTATTTTCTCCTGTAAGAGGGTGATTTTGAAACGCTGACCTTACAAAGGGTTGTGGAAGTGATTGAGCTAATGCTCGTGAAGCTCTCATGCTCTGCCTGGCACATATGAATTCTCAATAAATGTGATCATTAGTTGCAATATTAGTATAGCAGAGAGGTTAACAGCACAGATTCAGAGCCAAACTTCCTGGGGTCAAGTCCTGTATCTACTACCGGCTGAGTGTCTATTGCAAGTTACTTAAGCTCTTTGGGCCTCAGATAATAATAGGAATATTTATAATGCCCACTTTAAAGAGATGTTGTGGAGGTCGACTGAGATATTTTTAAGAGCTTGGAACAGTGCATGGCGTACAGTAAGCATTTACTATGTTTTAGGAGTTATTATTATTATTGTTACCATTCTCATGTCTACAAGTAGCAGGCTGAGTTATGTCTCCCCAAAATTCCCATGTTGAAGTCTTAACTTCCAGGACCTCAGAATATGGCCTCAGACTATTTGGAGATAGGGTCTTTATACAGGTCATTAAGGTAACATGAAGTCATATGGGTGCGCTCTAATGCAATCTGACTGGTGTCCTTATAAGAAGAGGAAATTTGGACACACATAGAGACACCAAGGGGGCATACACAGAAGAAAGACCATATGAAGACCAGCAAGAAGGCCAACTGAAAGTCAAGGAGAGCGATCTCAGGAGAAACCAAATCTACCAACACCTTGATCTTGGACTTCCGGCCTCCAGAAGTGTGAGAAAATAAATTTCTGTTGTTTAAGCTACTTGCTCTCTGGTATTTTGTTATGGCAGTCAGAGCAAGCTAATACATCTTTTATCAACTCTCTTGCGGTATCTCGCTGGCGTAGGCCAGGGGTATAAAAAATTAGAGATCCTAAACTGGAGTGTCAGTTCCGGAGGGTAACTACCAGTACAAGTCCATGGTCAGAAGCCTGAATTGAGTCCGGAAGGACAGGAAGTGCCATAGGAGGGCTCATTGGAAGGAAGGAGGTGGTAAACATGCCAGGAGAACTGGCAATTTGGCAACTTCCTCAGCCAGATTGGACAGGACAAGGGGCTGAAGGTAGAAAACCTTGTGAGAAGGAAACAGACATCCAGAGACAAGCGACAAGTGTCTAGATGGAGATTCTGGCAGCAGGGGCAGAAGGGAGGTAGCAGATTGGAGCTGGGCACACATCAAGATCTGAAATAGTGGATAAGAAATGTTCAGACGTGACTGCTATCAGATGTCACTCCTATCCCTCTGAATAGTCTATCAGAATCCTAAGCTATCCTCTGCTCAACCGAGATGGACCAAAGTCTTTCCCTTCCTCCATCAGGACAAAGCAGGACACTTACATTGTTCACAAGTTCACTACACTGTGGCCAAAACGTGGGGCTAAGATCTGAACGTGAGAATGCTCTGGGTTATTCGATCCATTGATTCTTCAACAGCTTATGCTGATGACCACTGCCTGTTCACAGGACATAGGAACAGCTAATATCTCTAGAGAGCATTTAAACTCCTCAGCAATTATGAAAGTAAAATGCATTTATAGGAAAACCCTTATTAGTGAGGCAGTCATCATAACAAAGTTAGGAGGGAAAGGAGAATCCTCATGTGTATTCATAAGAGGAAGAAACTAGCTAACCCCAAATAATCACACTGCTAAATATGCGTCTCTCCAAGGCTGAGGTGGAGCGTTCTTAATAAAGATACATAGGTTAGGCAGCAATTGCTTTGTTTAAATTTGAGGTAGCATGTGGGAAGCCTGAATGAGGCAGGCTAGAGGTGACAGTTCTGGGAAAGAGAGTCTAAATCTTGACACATGTCACCCCCCGTCATCTTAGCCTTAAGCCCTTGGTGAAGTCGCCTGGAACTGCATATGCAGTAACTTTCTATAAATGAGCCCTAATTAAGCCCTTGTTCCCGGAGGCCTGTCTGGAGGGATACCAGATCATTAGTCTTGGTTTCAAAGAAAGAGTCTATGTGGGGAAAAGGTCAAAGGATCCAGAAGAACCCTCAGCACTGTCCAATCCCTTCTCTTTCCTCCAGGCAGGACTGTGTGCGGGCAGCCTCTGCAAGGGAGGGACTATCCCATCAGGCAGGGTGGGATTCTAAGTCTGTCTTAGATGTCTTTATCCTCTTCTTGACTGGTAAGCCCAGTTGCTTTCTCAGAGAAAAAGATTAGCCATGGGCATTTGGTCAGCCAGCACAGGAAGCTCATGAGCCAGCCATGCCAGTGGACTTGAGGGGCATCTGCAGACCTGGGTGGTGGGTGCCAGTGGAGGAGGCATAGCTGATGCCAGATAGGTGTAAAAGTTTATTTCAGGGCAGATGCTTGATTTCTTGAAGTAAAATCTTGGTTAAAAGTTGGGATACTTTTGGTGGAGTATCTTCTGGTGGAGCCCTCTTCAAGCTTCGAGCCTATCTCACACCCCACAGGAATCAGCCTGCTCTGCTCCTGAGTTTGAAGGGTAGACACACTCCTTTGACTCAGAATGGAGAGAGAATAAAGGTAGGGATGAGGGCACAAGAGAGAAAAGCCAGTGCCAGAGAATGGGTAAGAGGCTCAAGAGCATGGTATAGGGTTGAATAGAAAAAGCTTTACATCATTAAGGACAATTAGACCCAAGCATTTTCCAACAAACACTCACTAGTTCTAACAAGCTATCATTCTTGCCATTGTTCAATATATTTACTAAAATTGACTTTTATGAAGAAAAAAGAAATAAAATAAATACATTCCTTGTTTGGCTTCCTGGGTTATGTCTCCTGAGCCTATCCAATTCCAGAAGCCCAAGGCTTGAATGTCCTCAGTTGGCTGCTCTGCTAAGGGAAGCAAACTTTGGATGCATCACAGTGGGAGGCTAGTGTCAGTCCAGTGTATCTAAAACAGGGAGCCTGGGGGGTGCAGCAAACAGGTCCTGACACACTAAGTGGGCCTTGAGCTTATCTGATTTCACCGCTGTTACCTTTTGCATTAGCTTCTCTTTGCCACTATAACAAATTACCACAAACTTCATGGCTTAAAATAACATAAATTTATTATCTTCTGGTTCTATAGGTAAGATATTCAACACAGGTCTCACCAGGCTGAAGTCAAGGTGTCAGCAGGGCTGTCTCTTTCTGGAGGCTCCTGAGGAGAACCCATTTCTTTGCTTTTTTCAGCCTGTAGAGGCGGCCCATGTGCTTTGGCTCATGGCCCCTCATTGTACTTCTCCAACCTCTTATTTCCATTGTCCTATCTCCTGCTACAGCCTTTGACCTTCTTGCCTCCCTCTGAAAATGTTAAAAGGATTTGTCTTTACATTGGGCCCATCTGGGAAACCTAGGATGATCTCCCCATCTCATAATCCTTAACCTAATCACAACAGCAAAGTTCCTTTTGCCGTGTAAAGTAATATACTCACAGATTCCAGGGATGCCCTAGCATGGGCATCTTTGGAGGGCCATTATTCAGCCTACTGCACAGTCATTTATAGAATTCCCATTGAGCAACTGTTAAGTGAGAGTAGGACACTGTCCCTGGTGCTGATCACCTACCTATAAGAACCTAAGGAAGGGAGAAGGTTGAGGAAGGCTTCCATAGTAGAATCCTCCAGTGACATTCCTGGGCACGGACGGCTCAGTCGTCAGTCTCTAAGAATGATGTGCCACTAGTCCTGACCCACATTCTCTCTTGTTTAAACCACTGGCATCTCTTGCTTAGGCTACTATGATAGTCTCCCAATGTCTGCTATTACCCTCCTCCAATTTTGTCTATACGCGGTAGCTAAAAGAATCCTTTTGTACCCCTATCCATCCTCCAAAGTCTTGCCATTGTACTCAGAATAAAAATCAACATTTTTATGGCCTTCAAACAATTGTATGATCTGGCTTCTCTCTCCTTCCATTGCATTTGGTTCCACTCTCTCCCTCACCTATCCAACCCAGGCACAATGGCCTCTTTTAGTCCCTTGAAATGTGCTGAGCTATTTCCCAGCTGATAGGCTTCTCCCATGCTCCTCCTTCTTCCGCCTTCTTTTTTCACTACTGGTCTCTCCTCATTCTTCAGGTTTGAACTTAAATGTCACTCCTTCAGGAGCCCTTCTCTAGATCATTCTGTCTATGGATCCCGCTGCCCCCCACTGGCTTGTTCTCCCTCATTTCGCTCTGTACACTGTCATAGTACTTACCACAAATTATAATCTTATACTTACTTACTTACTTGCATATAATAACAGATTTTCTTACATGTATATAATAAAATCAGACAAATAATTTGCTAGCAATTTAGCTGTTCTTTCTAGGACTGATGACTCCCATGACTCACCCAGTAGACTCCAAGCTAACGGCAAGGACCAAGCACAGGTCTGCTTTTGTCTTCAGTGTACACTGAGCGCTTAGCTCAGTGCCCACTACCTAGTAGGCTGGGCCATCTGTTGGATGGATGGAAAAATGAATGGACGGTGGATATTTGGGTAGATGAATGGAAAGACAGATGGATCTGTGAAAGCTAATCCAAAGGAGACACTCCACTCACCCTGACCTGTGGGGTCTCTGTGTACTGGTCTAATGTGTGCATGCCTTGGTGATTACTTCTGCCCATTTGGCGGTGAAAGTACAAAACTTGAAGAGTTCCTAAAGCATGCTGTGACTTTAACGTATGGGGGAGTGGGTGTAGGGCGTAGACCCTCCTGGCTTTCAAACTTTGTCCATATGTCTACACATGTGACACAGAAATATCAACAGACAGGCAGACAAAACCCTAGTGATTTGTTTTGCTTTCTTGCAAATCACTAGAATCAATGGACTAACCGGGAAAATCTCTATGTTGGTTTCGTTGCCCCTAAACTCACAGTGACTCCTGCCAGGGTACAGCAGTTGGCTTTGCACAGGAGACAAACAGGAACATAATCACATCTGGTCTGTGAGTGGACGGGCAGGCTTGGGAGGCCAACTCAATCATGGCCCGCCTCATCCCTGTGCCAGCCTCCGCCCCCTCGCTCGCTCCGCATCTGCAGCTGTGGGTGAGCTCAGATGGAGGTGTTCCTTCTCTGCCTGCTCTGATTCCCCCAAAGGCCAGTCTCCGAAAGAGCTGTCACCAATTCCTTGGTGAGTGGGAGACGGGAAACAAAGGAGATCCGGGTATCTTCAGGTGGTGTCTGACCTCTGCTGATACTGTAATAGTAATAGTGATAGTCATGGTAGATAATAGTAGATGGATAATACTAATAGTAATAGCGATCCGCGCCGATAGCGTCTAGCCTGCACTGCTTCAAATCGGCCGTTTTCCAGCATGCTGATAAAGCTGTGGCAGGCTGCAGCCCAGGCAGAATGCTTCCACTGGGATACAACAAGGCATTTGGTTCCTGTGATTCCTCTAACAGCACAGATCTGAGACTAGTTTCCTAGTGAGCTCTGAATTCCACTCAAAATGGCTTTGTTGACATTTAAAGGTCTCCATCAGTCTAGTTGTGTGGCAGAAAGGACTGGATCCAATCCCTCCTGCCTCACTACCTCCTAGCTCAACCTAAGACAAAATAATTGCTGTCTGGAAGGCAAGCCCAAGAGTTCCTTCCAGCTCTAAAATTCTATGATCCTATGATGCCTCCTGTTCAGCCAGTTGTCTGAACCCTACTGACTGCCAATTACTCACAGAAAATCCCATTAAAAGAGCAAATGAAACCTGTAACCAAATCTATGAAGAGACTGCCAAAAGCTTAGGACATTTTCCACAATGGACTATTTGTTTTCCAAAAGACTTGCACAGCCAAAGGGGAGTTTTAGGTGAGACATACGATACAGCTCCCTGACTGTATGTGTCATGGATCAAGGGAAGGAAAGCCATTGACTGACCTCCTTCTTGGGGAGGATTGGCCCCATCTTGCTATATGAAAACAAATGGGCCAGACGGATTTTAGAGGGCTATGATTGCTTAAGGTTCCTCGATTCTGTCTTTTTCTTGATAACTTACATAGCCCCCATTTCAATTGCCAAATTGAGCACCTCAAATAAAATAATGAGCATGCCGTTTTCCGTCTAAATAACAAAATTTCGGCCTAGAATAGTAGCACTAATGTTTCTTAATATAAATTCTCTGGAGAATTAAATTGTATTGAGAACAACCCAACATCCAGGTCAGAACTAACTGCTGAACCCTTCTCTTCCAGGGAAAGAGCCCCGAGAGGATTAGAGAAATGAAATGCTGATCTAATCCTGCATGAACTCGAACTTGGGGGCCTTTGGGTTATTGTGGTTTCAAAATGTCTTGCCCATCCATTGTCCTCTGCAGGGACCGCCCTAGGCAATCGCATGGCTAGGTGTCACGCCTATTTCTGCATTGCAGGTCTGTCCCAGAGGAGATGTGCACATGACAAGGGGCATAGTCTGTGGCAGCTGGCAGGAACTCAATACCAGCTTCAAGTCCATCCAGCCACACCAGAGAGCCTAAAGACACCTGCTCCAGTCCCCTGCAAAGCCTTCTGTCTTGGAACATTTTTTTGTCCCCTCAATGATTAAGTTTTTAACCTGTGCACAGAGGGTTGTACACTACTTTCAAATTTCCTCTAGACCAATGAACTTATCTCTCCAGTTCCCACTAGTGTCAAATAACAAGTCCCTTAATGTCTAACAAAATTCAGCCCTTTCTGGAGCCAGGAAAGCCTTCCCCACTGAGGATAGGCTACACGGATCAGATCAAAGGGATCCCTACTCTAAAATCATATTTCATTAAAGTCTGCCCTGAACCCACAGTTTGAGGAGGCCTTGCTGTTATCACTGTAGAAGGTACAGGGGAAAATTATCAAATGTCTTTTCTCTTTCCTTGTGTTTAATGCACAATCTTATTCATGAAATAAGTTGCTATCTTATCAGTTGACTTCTTGCCTCTCATCATTTTGCGAGGGCAGCAATGGTTTAAGTTGCCATTCAGATAAGTGGAGATCTGGGGAATAGTTTAGCAGATCCTAAGAGAAATGGTATAACTTGTTAGTCATTGAACTTGAGGTGGTTCTAATTTCACAAATACCCTCACTTTACAAATGAGAAGATTGAGAATAAGAAAGGTTTGTGACTCACGCAAGGTCACACGGTGATATTGAAATAGAATTGAGACTAGAAAACAAGTCAGCTGACTCCCAGTCCTAACTCTTTCCACCACCAAAGGAAATCAGGCAAGAGATATGGTGAGAAAACATTTTTTTTTTTTTGCCTTCCATTCTATTTGCACTTCTCTGCTAATATTTCTCCCAATCTCCCAATCCGCTCCCTACTTCAAGCTCTGTTAAATAGGAGTACATCAAAAACAAGACTGCAGACCTGTTCCCTTTGACTTTCAAGTCAAGTCCTATTGGAGGTTCAAGTTCATTTGGAAATCTTATGGTAAACCCCCTGATAGTTTCTTTGCCTCCTACAATATGCTCCCCACTCCTGCTCCCACCCACAGGAGAAACTGAGTCTGTTTGCTGAGTCTTACTCTGTGGCTTACAAACATGGACTCTGTTTTGCTGGTAAAGTCTAATTGAGGCCAAGAGCAGTTCATTTGCCAGCGTGGTGAGTTTATCAGTAAACATTGGAGGTGGCAGACAGGGTGTTTGCTGGTGGGAGGAAGGGCACGAGAATTGCCCTGTGATTCCTCAAAGGTTTTCTTGGCCTCTTACTCAGCAGTTTTTATGATGTGATGAATGTGAAAGTGAAATAATATAATAAAAATGATAAGTTTGAAGGTGAGTTCCTTTACCACTACGTTCCTCTCTCTCCCGGCTTCTCTCACCAACATAGAAAGGGACTGGGGAAATCAGAGCACAGTACTGAGATGTGTCTGACTTGGGGTGTAGAGAAAGGAGGAGAAAATACATTAAAAAAGGATATTTTCCTAATTCATGATCTATTCCAAATATAGTTAACAGAGAAAATAGAGGATGCCCAATTAAATTTGAACTTCAGATACAAAACAAATAACTTTTTAGTATAAGTATGTCCCAAATATTGCATACTTGTACTAAAAGATTTTTCATTGTTTATCTGAACAACAAATTTAACTGGGTATCCCATAGTTTTATTTGCTAAATCTGGCAACCTTAATCACAAGGTAACTAATGTGGGGCATCCTGTATATTTTAAATCTTTTCTCCTACCTCCTGCACCCACTACCAAAATTAACACATAAAATGCCAAGGGGGAAACACCCAAAGCCTTAACCCATATAACACCAAAAACATTCTAAATTGCTGCAAAAATTCAAGGAGCATCATGGTTTAGGCCATGGCAATTGTTCTTAAACTTCAGCTCGCATCAGAATCACCTGGAGGCCTTATTAACATGCAGAGCTCTGGGCCCCATCCCGTATTTCAGATTCCGTAGGCCTGGAGTTGGGCCTGGGACTCTGCCTTCCTAACAGGCTTCCCGCCATTGTCGTGCTGCTGGCCTGGCCTCTAGCTTAGGGGAAGGAGGACTAGCCTCAAAGGCGGGTGCCCACACTTCTGGGTTCTGCACTGTTCCTCATCAGATGTGCAACTATTTACAGTTATTTGGAGTTATTTGTTTTTGTTTAATAATAGAGTACATAACTATATCCTTGGAAATACAAAATCAAGCAATATGGGAACAAATAAGGTACTAAAGCACTCTCCTTCGTGTCCTGTCTGCAGGAAGTTTCTTGGCTTAGATGGACAGTATCTGGATGCACTCACATGGCCAGGGATCCGGGAGGTTTGCAACCAGGCTCCACGCTGAGCTGCCTCCATGAAGCAGGCCCTCTTTATCTGCTTTGTATGCTGGGAGATTCTCTTTTTATAAAGGTGCCACTAGTTTAAAAAAATGTCTACAACCCCATGACTTAGAAAATCACCTAGAATCTTTTCTAAGAGTCTATAATTACAGCTCAACTCCATCCCAATTCCATCCGCTATTATTTTCCCAGATGGCCTGCCCTTGGATTTGCTGTCAATAAATGGTCCTATCATTCTCAAGGGAAGAATCAGCTCCTGGCTTACACCTGATGCACCCCAAGTCATCAGCAGTGTTCACACTAGGTGCCAAGTGGCAGGATTGGCAGACTGGAATCGGGCGGGTTTCAGGAATGCATAACTTGCTTTCCAAAGTCCTGGGCAGCTGCATTGTGCAGACAATCTTGTTTGGAGATTGAGGGAATAACACGCAGGCCTGAGAAGGGTTAGAAAGAGCCTGCAAGAAATGAGGGAACTTCAAGTACTCTGATGGGTAAGCAAGGCAGATTTCCGTGAAGTTAAAGAAGGAATGAGGAACGCAACCTGCACCTCTGTCCATCACAGGCCAAGGCACATGCAGACACCTGCAAAACCATGGACTCTGGGCAAAGGGCCAGGGTGGCGCCCGGAGGCAGTCATGTAGCGTCCCAGTAACCTCACAGGGCATCAGCCGTGCTCTTTCCTCCTCCTGGGAACTGTAGGCACTTCTGAGTGCTCCTGAACTTCACAAAGAAAATGCATGAGGGAAGTGGCCGTCTCAGCCTGCTGCCCTCATCTGCCACAGCATCTCTTGTCATTGGATAGACTTTGTCTGGCCTTCGCCACTGGCCCCTTCATGGGGCTCAGTGATCTAGGGCCTTGGCAGAGGGCAAGCTCCACAGTGGTGGGCCAGAGGCCTGAGCAGCAGATAATCTGCTCAGTCCTGGACAGGAAGAAAGAGCCTTCAGCTCTTCAGCCCCTATCCAGAGGAATGCCACCCCCGGGGTACTTCTGCTCCCTTTGTCTCCCAGTATTTGGGCAGGGAGCTCCACTGTAAAATTTTTCTCCAGGGTTTATGTTTTTCATGTCATCCCACCTTTGACCAGAATATCTTGCTCTTACCTTTCTTTGCATATAAACTCTTTCTGCAGAATTCAAGAATGTCATAATAGGAAAGAACATCAAAGATCCGACCATTTGCACTACGGCAGACGAAATGGAGATTCAGAGAGTCTGGGGCTTGCCCAAAGGTCCACAGCCAGTTAGTGTCTAATCAGGAACCAGGTCCCACACATGAGGCCTTCACCTTGTGGCCTCTCCTGTCCTGCTCACAGCCAGGCCACCAAGAGACCATGCTGGCTCCTCATTCCTGCCTCTTCATCCTCTAAAGTTTTCTTGCTTGCCCCCGAGGGTCTGAACTGCCAGGAGTCTGCACCTCTACTGCAGAAACAGTGTGTTTGCATGCACCTTCAAAAGACAACACTGCCACAAACACTATTGTTTTCAATGAAATCCTTGGTCTTGGCACCCCAGCTGTTTGTGTGTCTTCCTTAATTTAATCAGACTCCTGTTTCTTTCAGCCGGAGGCGTGAAGGAAGCAGCACAGAACTGACAATGATTTGGGAGAAGATAGCGTCTGTAACTGCAGGACAGGGCTCTCTCTGCCCAAAGCTCCTGCCCAAAGAGCTGCGGCCCGAGAAGAGGGTGGCCCAGGGGCTATTCCCGGGACAGGACGGAGGCTGGGCCGTGTCACTGATGAGGTACTCTTCGCACCTTGTACTCAAAAGGAGGGCACACACCACCCCGGGGTCCTTCCCACCGTGGGTGGGCTGGAGCTCAGAAAGCAGAAAGAAGCACACACATCACTGTTTATTACTGAAACAGAATAAAATGCTATTTAAAGGCAATCAGTCAGAATTACTTTCAATACATAAATATTTTGGGAAATGATTAGTTCACTTTAATTACTTCTCTAACATTGATAACAATATTTTTGCAAGCAGTGGCTTCTCTGAGGAGGCTGCAAGGTGGCACCAGTTCTATTCTGGGGTCTCTCACTCTTCTTCGGAAAAACAGCCATTATCTATTCAATAGGCACATGGGAGGAGCTGAGGTACCAGGGGACCAAAGAACTGTGTTGGCCTCCCAAAACCAAGGGTGAGGATTCTGGCTCACTTTCTCTCAAATTTACCATAAGTTCTCCTTAGATCTTGAAGATTCTTTGGCCTAAGGCCTCTGTAACTGGGCCAGGCCAAAGCTCCACTCAGAACCTAAAACCATTTTAGGATCATCATAGGTGACCTGTCTGAGGTGTTCTCCTTTTAAACAAACCACTAGAAAGCAGACATTCCCCTGTCTCATGATTAGTGATGATTCAGAAACAGACACACACATGCCCCACAAAGAGGCATTGCTTTCACCGAGAATTACGTTCAAGTACATATTCTTTTCTGAAACTGCTTTGTAGATTTTATTATCTCAACAAGCTAAGCACAAATCTTGTACTTATAAGCGCAGAGAGCAGATCAGACACAAGTGTCATCAATAAACCACACCACTCCACAAACAAATTCATTATCATCAACTACTTGGGAACTAACAAACTTGTCTACTGCTAAGTATCGAAACGTCTAACTCGTGTAGTGGGGAGGAGAAGGGAAGACAGTTTTGTCTTAATATTCCAGATTGTTACTTAGAAGTCGAGATGATAGATATTATAGAGGTGAATATTAGGATCCCAAATATGTGCTTTGGATTGAAAATGCACAAATACCCAAACTGTCTATTTGCTTTCTGTGCCTAGCTCATTCTTTTTCTTCCTTCCTCCCCCACTTCTTTCTTGCCGTCCTTCCTTCTTTCTTCCCTTCTTCCCTCCCTCCATCCTTCCTTCTTGCCTCCCTCTCTCCTTTCCTTCCTTCCTTCCTTTTCTTCCATCCTTCCACACAGTATCATGTCCATGAAACTGAAACACTCAAAAAGTGACTCATGCTGAAGCTCAGAGTTGGTCCTTCCTGACAAGTTTCAGAGGTACAGACTGCTGAGTTCATCATTGTTCCGTGATCAGAGTCTACAGGCTTATGAGCTCAAAACAAATGCTGTCCTTGCTCCTTAGCTCTCACATCTCTCTGGCAGGAGTGTCCAGGCTAACCTAGGCCAGGAGAAGAGGAGGTAAAAATCTAAGTCTTAGGGTACAATGTACTGAAGGGACATTTGCTATTAGAATCGCAGTGACACTAAATGACACTTTACTGGGCTGGCACCCAGCTTTCACTCCGCAGCAAGAGGGGCAGGGAACTCATAGCTCTGGGTGGAGGAATCACCCGGTTTGAAGACAAAGAGGAGCCAGCTATGTTTTCAGATCTAGACATGCAGGGAATTCTGCAACAGTTCTTTTCACATAAGTAAGACAAATGCTGCTTATACTTTTGTTCCCTTTGCTGCATAAAACTGTCCTCAGGGCTCTGTTCCAAACACGTAATTGGGGAAGAAGAATAAAAAAGTGACAGCCATGTGCTCTGAGATGCCCAAAACGCTCTTTGTGCTCTGCGAATCTGGCACGGTAGGCGGGAAGGTATCCCCACCTGCAGCTGAGATTTGGGGCCTCTGGAGGTTCTCTCCTCCACGTTTGGGAACAAAGCATCATTCCCTTGGATTTCAGGAACCCCACTAGTAGCTCACTGTGATCTCCTCACTGGGAATCGGCTTCATCAGCTCCCAGCTACACACACACACACACACACACACCCCCACACACATGCACACACACAGAAGGCACCCCCCCCAAATCCTCCAGCAGACTTTCTCTGTATCTCCTACTCCTGCCTGATGAGATAAAGTCCCAAGAATCCAGAAACCTCTTCCTCCTCTTTCTCTTCCCAGCACTGAATGTTGGGGAGTAGGTTATTGTACTGTATTATTATAGCCTCGGCAGTCTTCAGCTTAGATGTGTTCAGCGCCAACTAGGTCCCAGGCATTGTGCTGGGAAGAAGGATAAGGCATATTCCATGCTTCTGAACATCTCTTGGCGGTAAAATCTGTCCACATGCACAAATCATTTAAAGCTCATAGAACGAGCACATTGTTGGTGGCGCACACGGACTGCCGCGCAAGTGTCTCAGAGAAAATGGTTAAAAACTCCATGAAGAGTTCATGAAAGTGTCACAGAGGAAGTGACCTTTGAGCAGAGTTTTAAGGGACAAGAAGAGACTTGTCAGGTGGGAAGGAAGCGAAGGTACATGGGTAGAGAAACTGTGGGGCAAAGTCCCATCAGAACACGGCTTGTGTGAGAGCACAGAAACGCAGGGCACGAGGAGAGGGGCCTGGCAGCAAATGAGGATGCAAATGTTTCTAAAACTCAGGCACAGGAACCTCAAATCATGCTGCAGTGTTTGGAGTTTTATCCCAGGAGAAATGGGGAGCCATTGAAGGTTTTTAAGCAGGGTAGTTGTGTATTTTTTTTTTTAGAAATGTATTTCTAAAGCAAAAATCATAATCAGAAACTGCGAAAATAATGAATCTGCTTAATAATTACCAAAAATAAGTTAATATGAGGGATCACAGGAAGGGTGACGGGAGGAAGAAGTCCTAAGGCTGCGATCAACTGAAATCCTTCCAGTTCCAGGCCCCTCATTGAAGGAACTAGTTTGCATTGACTGGCCACATTTGCAGGCTTGCACCCAGAAAGCACCTTTCTCCGATGCACGGGCCAACCCAATCAGCATCTTGCATTCACAATCCTTCTTCCCTCTTCTCTTCCCTCCTCGAGTGACCGCCAGCCAGCTCCCACCCTCCTGTCCTTCAACTTTCCTTTCTCACTCACTGGCCCTCTTCCCCTTCCACTGGCGGCCCCCATCCACCTGTCTCTCCCTTGCTCTCCTGTATTAATTGCTGAGACTCTGTGCCATGGGAGGCTGCTGTTAACAAAAGATTAGCCATTTTTACAGGAGGAGGCGATTAAAAAAGGAGAGATTTTTGTTTTTAAGGCAGATGAAAGCAAGCCCAAGGAGATGTGTATTTGACCCTCCAACATGCTTCTTCAAGCCTCCTGAGTAGTATTAAAGGCGCTTCCAAAGGAAGGCTTTATGAATGCAAAATGAAGTCAGAGCCTTGTGTCTGCTCCAGAAGAAAGGAAAAACGGATCTTTTATATACAAGATTCCCTTTATGGCACGCGGCTCCACCTGCCCAGTGCTGCTGCACCACTTCAGACGCCGCTCGACCTTCTCAAGGTCACTCTGCTCAGCAGGCCCCCTTGTGCCTCTCCCAGGGACCTGTGGAGGAGCTGAAAGGGCCAGGTTTTGTTTTCTGTTTCTCTTCAGTCACAGCAGAGTCCTTGCCCGGGGGCAGAGACACCTGAAGTTCCCAGCAGGGCCATCCCAGTTGGCTACTGTGGGACGTGTGCCCCACTCAGTGGAAGGAGGCCCCAAGGCTGTGTGTAACCAGCTCCAGTTCACCCCACCACCCCCTTGGGCCATAGATGCAGCCCTCAGGGGAGCGCGAACGAGGACTCAAAGTGCACACAGGTAAGTGCCCCTTCTCAGCCGCCCTTATACACTCTCCTCGAATCCTTCTGCTCCTCAGACAGAGTTGGACGCCAACGCTTTGCAGTCTTACTCCATTTCGCTCTGCAATTAGGACTCGGCCGCACATCTGCTCATTATTTGCTTGCCAACATCAGTGGTTTCTGTCACGGACTCAGGTCTCTCGTTGGTGGGGATGGTGCTCCTCCTCTGCATGTCCTGGCAGCTTCGGAGGGTCAGATAGTGGCTTAGTCACCGCGGTACCTGCCACAGTACCTGCCAGGCACTGTGCTTCGCACATAATTGGCACTAGCTACATGCTAAGTTGTTTCCTTCTTTCCAAACATAATTTCCAATGCATGATGGATGATTCTGCTTCACGGTGATGACGATCCGACTGGTGTAAATTTCTGTATAAAGAAATTGCCTCAAAAACAATATTACCAACCTTTTTGGGCTTCAGTTGGAATCTGTGTGTGCCGAGAGCTGCGTAGCTTTGGGCGAGGTGTTTACCATTTCTGAGGCTCAGTTTTCGCATCTCTAAAATGGAAACAGTGCTGCTTTATGTCTCATAAAGTTCTTGCTAACAATTTATACTAGCGTCACAGTAAATGCTCCAAAAGTGGCAATTCTTTTTTACCTACAGGCTGATCTTTATGAGGTAGAGAGCCGGAAGACGAATGTCCTACCTGGAGTGCTCTCACGTCGCTGTGTTTACATACATCTCTTCACGGCCCACTCAGCTGTCACCTCCAAGAAACTTCACCCCAATTCTTCCTCTCTGCTGGACAGAATTAATTTCTCCTTCCTCTTCAGAAGTCCCAGAATTTCCTAACTTACCTCTTTTATAGCATTTACAGCTTTCTGACTTAGAGATTATAAGCTTCTCACAGGCAGGAAAGGACCCATCTCGGTAAATATTTTGCACAAATGAACAAAAGGAAGAGAAGACAGGCACTTGGTCTCCCTCCTTCAGCAGGGGAGTGTTTTCAGGAGTCTGTGGACCATTCCTGGGCCAGAGCAGCCTCTTCTTGAAGCCTGCATAGCACTGAGTGACCCAATGATGAATAACTGGCTTTTAGTTTAGGGTAGGCCTGGAAATGCCCATTAAGGGGGGCGTTGAGGCATTGCACATTAATCTTAAACATTTCCCCTTAAACCCAAATGAAATAACTAACTGTTGCATAATTCAATAAGAAGCCAGGCTGGGGGCCGCATTCACTTTCCCAGTAACCAGTGAATAAGTACCATCTATGAAACTATTAAGTTAATTTAAAACCCTGACAATTTAGCACCACTCTGGCGAGATAAGAACCATTTATTAAAAGGCACAGTTCATTAACCCAAATGCTACTGGCATATTTGCTCAAAGAAAGGGGCGGGTCCAAACCTCATCAGGAGTCGCCTTCTCTCCCCGCCCAGGAACCACTGGGATCTGAGCTGGAGGCCAGGCAGTCCAGTCCTGCGATGTCCTGACCACGGGACTCCTTCCCCTCAAGAGCCAGTCACGGGCCGTCTTGCATAGTATTCAAGCTAAGGTGAAAGTGTGACAAAACCCGAGCCAGGGCAGAGAAGGTGCTCAAAGCTTTCCTTCCCACCTTCCAACCCCGCTGATGGCTCTTCTCTCCGATGTCCCCTCCTTGGCTGCTCTGTAAGCCCTCCTGGGCCTGAGGTATGTTTCCCACATAAATTTTGCATGTCACATTTCTGTCCCTGGTCACTGGGTTTTTCGCGTGTTCAGACTGGATGCAGCTATAAAATATTTCACAATTCCACCATGGCACAGGTTTCCAGGGCACTGAATGCAGCCCTTGGATAAAAACTGACAGGCAAAGGACAGCACCGAGCACAGGGCTCCCTTTTGTGACACTTTTTTTTCTGGCCACATAACAGATGGTTTAGGATGAAAACACACCAAATCCTACGACAGACACGTCGAGTCACTAAGGTCCTCTCCTGAGAGTCCTGTTTTTTGTTTAAATTCAGTGTTGTAACTATTCTCTAGAAACCCTTAGACCACTGATATAAACAGAAAGTGGTGTGGGCCTTTCAGTGAACCAGTGCCTGGAACCAGTGACACACCGAGGTCTTCAATATTGACAACGCAAATGTTATCCTGTCTCATCAACTGTAAAAAGCAAACATCCTAATTTCCAAATTGTTTTAATCAGCTTGAAAACTGCCTGAATGTGGACCAAGGTAAGATTAATGTTTGCGTGGGGGAAGGTGTCGTTACTTGTGATCTTTGGGGCTGTTCAGTGCAGAGTCCGATGCACATCTACGCATTTTCCTAGACCACAGATGTCACTCTGGGAGTGAGGCAAGAGCTTTTATCTGATTCTCAGAGAGCAATATATTAAGGTTTCCCATTTGGCAAAATATTTGTTTGCATAAGTTATTTTATTAGTTCTTAAAACATTCCAGAGAGATAAGGATTTCTGTCTGGCCACTATGTAAATAAGTAAACGCAGGGTAAATGAGGTTTAACAAATTGTTCTAATTTCTAGAAAGGAGTTATATTTCATGTTTTGGAAGGGTGGTGTCACTCTCAGATTCAGCGACGCCACTTCCTTCATTAATTCTGACATTATTGAACTATCCTCTACTAGTAACCAAACACTGCCTTAACTTTTAAAGACACAATAATGAACAAGCCAATTCCCCACCCTTTTGAACTAGTATCTTAGTTGGAGGAAATAAACATCACACAAGTAAGCAAATTAACGAGAAAGCTTCAGGCATTGGTAGGTGCTCTGCAGGAAGCTGCACAGAGTGAAGTGACAGAGAAGGAGCACACGTGTAAACAGACTGGATGAGAAAGGCCTCTGTGAGATTTGAAGTGTAGTGAACAGCACTGCATGGGAAGGTCTGGAGGACAAAAGCTTTAGGAAGAAAACCAACTGAATGGAAAGTCCCTAAAGTAAGACAAAACTTGGCACATTTAAGAAACAGAAGGACATCAGAGTTCTTGGAGCAAAACTGCTGAGGAGGATGGTGACACGTGAGGACCTCTGGGAGGCAGGCAAGGGTCCAAGACTGCAGAGCCTTGGGGGCGTGAGGAGGAGTGTGCATTTTATTCTAAGTGTAAAGGAGGAGTGACAAAATTGGATTTATGCTGGGAAGTATTATATAGGCTGCCGTTTGGAGAATGGATTGTAGGGGGCCTGAGGTAAAGGATGAGTGGAAAGTGTGGAAGCAGCAAAATTGACTACTGCAGTAGTCCAGGCAAGAGTCACGATCCCTTGGATGAAGGCATTTGAGTGAAGGGGAATGAAAATGGATTGGAGATTTATTTTGGAGGGAGAACTAACAAGAAATGCTAACAGATTTGATGTTAAGTGTGAAGAAAAGGGAGGAACAAAGATATCTTTTTTTCTTCAATTATTTTCTTGAGGTCATATTGGTTTATAACTGTGTAATTTCAGGTGTACATTACTATATATCAGTTTCTCTATAGTCTGCTGCACGCTCACCACCAATAGTCTAATTTTTATCCATCATCATACATATGTGTTCTTTACCACTTTCACCCACCCCCACAACCCTTTTTCCCACCAGGAACTACTAATCTGTTCTCTTTATCCACATGTTTGTTTATCTTCCACATATGAGTGAAATCATACAGTGTTTGTCTTTCTCTGTCAGGCTCCTTTCGCTTAACATAATACCCTCAAGGTCCATCTATGTCATTACAAATGGGACAATTTTGTCTTTTTTTATAGCTGAGCAGTATTCTACTGTATATATCTACCACATCATCTTTATCCATTCATCAGTTCCTGGGTACTTGGGTTGCTTCCACATCTTGGCTATTGTGAATAATGCTGCAGTGAACATAGGGGTGCATAAATTTCTTTGAATTGTAATTCTTAAGTTTTGTGCTTGAGTAATATGTTTAGAAGGGTGCCAGTAAGTGAGTTAGAGATGACTGAGGGAAGAACGCCCTCTCAGTGGAGTGCAAGATGGGGGAATAACGAGTTCCATTTTGGACACATCAAATGGCAGATGCCATTTATTCTAAGACACATAACTTAAGTACTACTAAGAAAGGGAAAAAAACCTCAGAATCACTTTTAACCGGTCATACCAGCCTCTCTAGATTTAAAGTCTTTTTTCTATCACACAGGACTTGTCAGTTTCCTCTGCCTTAAGATGAAGTGTGTGATAGGCAACATTTTTTGTGTATCTAAACAGCCAGATTGTCGACTGAGGGCCTCCTTTCCATCTTAGGTTCAGTAAAGCATTTGATTGTTGTTTTGTAAGAGAATATGGAATTGGGGTCATTCTTCCATAGACAAATATGTACTTTCCTATAATCAAATTTACACCCTGCTATTCTGTTTCCACGCATTTCTGTGAACACAATCATTTCTACTTCAATGCTGAATTATTGTGTGATTCAAAGAATCATTTATTAAAGAAATTGTAAATGACAATTAAAACTAACACAGGTAGTAGCAACAATGCATATCACCGAGGGAAATGAAGAAAATGTGACCAAGTTTGTGCATGTGCAGGCAATGGCAGCTCGAAGTCTCCACTTGGCAGACAGAGATTATAAGATGCCACTGACTGTAAGATGCATCCCAATTTCAGAGATATGAAAATGTGAGAAAATATGGGTAATGGAATGAATGAAGTGACATATTAAGTTTAAGCTATCTTTATAAATCTTGAGTTCACAGGCAAGGTCTGGGCTACAGATACAAATTTGACAATCACCAGTATATAGAGATATTGGAAACTACAATACTAGATGAAATCTCCTAGAAAAGTGAAGAGAGAGAGAAAATGCCTGAGGACCAAGTCCTTGGCAACCCAGCATGTAGAGATCAGGTGGAAGAGAAGTCAGCAAAAGAGACGGAAAAGGAGTGCTTAGTGAGGTAGGCAGCAAACCAGGAGAGTGCAATGCCAGGGCAGCCAAGAGGAAAATTTTCAAAAAGGAAGAAAGGGCCAATGATATCAAGTGCAGCTGAGAGGTAGATTAAAGATTAGAAATGGACCACTATATTCGGCAATATCAATGTTGCTGATGATGTTGATGAGAAGAGTGATGAGAAGAGTGGAGTGGAATGGACCAATGCCAGACAGGAGAGTTGAAGAGTGAGTGAGAGGTGAAAAAGTGAAGACAGTAAATAAAGACCTTTCCTTTGAGAAGCTTTACTGGGGACAGGAGCAGGAAAATATGTCTGTAGCTGAAGGAGGATGTGAGGTCAAGAGAAGTTGTTGATGTTATTGTTGTTGTTTTAAAGGTGGGAGATACTGGAGCAGGTGTGTGTGTGGATGGAAATGATCCAGTGGAGAGGAAAGAAGTAATGATGCAGAAGAAAAAGGAAGATAATCGCAGGATTGAAATCCTGGAGAGAGGAGGAGAGAGGCCTCACAACATAAATTGAGAAGTTTAACTCTAAAATGGAAAGAGATTTTTTTATATTATAAGAGGAGTAAGGTATGGGTCTACAACTTAGAGGCAGGTATATTGGACAACTTGGTATCTAGAAGATGCGTTAGTTCTGATTGCTTCTATCTCAACAAAATATGAGTCATGCACTACAAACGGGAGAAAGGAGATTTTTGCAAGACTGTAAACATTTTGAGGAGAGGGGAGAAAGTACATATTAGATGTCTTAAGGAAAGGAAAACAAACCTTCTAGGAATTCACAGTAGGATTCCTAGGCAGTAGTAAGTACTCACTGAGATTTAAAAAGACATCAGACCAAATTGCTTTTTTCTAGCAATGTCTAGCTCCAGAAGTCCAGGATCAGAGAAAGTGGGTATGTGGTTTCAACCAGCCTTAAGGTTTGCCAGGGAAATGCAGCAAAAGGAAAGAGATCCAGAGAGCTGAGGGTGTTTGCAAAGGAGTGATTATAGAACCAAAGCATCTGTAGTAAAGACTAAAGTACAAATAGAAGAGGAGTGAAAAACTGTGGGGTCCATGCTTTAGGGAATGTGCTGTAATCTTTGGGACAAGGGGTAGGCTGTGTTCTTGGTGAGCAATGGAGAGTCTCATTATTTGACATGGAAGACACAGAAACATCTGTCTCTGTCCATCTGAGACTGGAGAACAAGCAGTGTCTCTTCTCGGAGAATGATGACAGTCCAGGAGGCCCAAAGATCTAGGAATCTAGAAGAAGTGTAAATGGGTTGGTTGGCTTTTCCATTTATGCAGTTAAGCTTTTCCTACTGCAATTAAATTAGGTTTCGCCTTCTTGAGTTTCCAAAGCCTAATGAAGAACAGCTGCTTGTCATCCACTTGGAGTATCCTTTATTTTAACTGTGGACTGGTACTGAGTCACCCCTTAACTTCTTTCTCCTGCTGAATGACCCTATCTCCACGTGACAGTCCTCGTAGGCCCTGTGATATGGCCTTTTGATCATTTCCACAGAGCGCCTCTGGGGTCCTATAGCACATGCCATAAAAGTCCTAGGGTTCTAATAAGAGTTTTAATAAAGGTTTGAATAGTACTAGTATGACCAGAGGATGTCCCATTGCGTCTATATTTTCCACCCTAGATTACATGCTTTGTTTTAATAATTGTTTTTTGGATACTAGCATCCTCTTGCAGGCTACTGTTTAGTTCTTGGTTGTTTCTGAGTATCTGTCCATCCCTTGTGGGCATAACTTGCATCTAGATTGACTCTACCCATTTACTGCCTTGTGCTTCTTATCCACAAGCCCCATTAATGGGGCCCATCTTCTATGGGATTCCTGTAGCCCCTTTTATCCTTTAGTTTCTCATTTCTTTAACCTTTCCTAGGGGATCTCTTCTGCCAGACTCCATTTGGCCACTGGGCAAGCAGGATCCTCCAACACTTGGTTGTTTTCTCTATGATCTAGTTATCTCTCTTTGTGGAGAGAAGAAATTGTCTCCATTGACCATTCTTTTCTGAATTCCTCAGTACAAGATGCTGAAAACTAGAAATGCTCTATGTATGGAACTGAGTAATGTAACAGAGATCACAATAATTGCTAAATATGGATCCAATATTTTATCCTTGTAGTTATGACATGACATGCGATTTTCATGCTGTTACATCCATAATATTATTTTTGGAATATAATCGATGCGTAGGGCTCTGTGAAGCCAAATGCTCCCACCCATACAAATCAATGAAGATCCTTTACCCAGTTCCTGTCAGCTGTCTTTCCAAAGTTGGCACTATATCCAGAAACCATCTTAGAATGATTCTCAGCTCACAGGGCACATTTTCCTTCAGTAGCAAGGTAACTTCTGCCAAGACTTTGATGGCTGAGCAAGGCATAGCTAAAGATCTCTCCTCCACCTGCAACTAAGAGAGCAAGCCATGGCCATCAGTCACAGTTTAGTCCCTTTCTTGGTGAAACTCCTAGTTTAAATAAAAAAAGAAAATCTAATGGTCTGACTCAAATGATGATGAGAATAATTATGGGGTGATGAAGAAGATTTTGATGATAAAATTCATCTGAAGGAAATTCTTTTAGCTTACCATTCCTAATTGCACCAATTAGAACATCTTGTTCAAATGCCCAATATCCTGAGAGAGGACAGGGACACTGGTGAGCATTAAGGACATTCAATGGAAGATGGAGAAAGAAGAAATAGCCACTACTGACACATCTAAACACCAGAAATTAAACACGGTGTCTCTACTTTTTGAATACCTGCTATATATTGTCGACGAAAATAATCCAAACCAATCTATAAATGAAAATTTGGGTGACTTTATTCTGAGCTGAAATCTGAGGACCATGGCCCGGGGCCTTTCTTTCCAAAGGAAGAAAGGGCACCGAAGAAGTGGGGTGGACAGAGTGGTTATATACCCCCAAACAGGGTGTTTCACATATGATTGAAATGTCCCTCCCACAATAGTCACAAGATTGTCCTGTCGGCACAGCGCTTGATGGACACAGCAGGTAGTGGGTCTGCTATCTCGGTGGGCGTAGCAGGAGGCAAGTCTATTGTCTTGAGCTGAGCGGTCACAGGTGAGCTCAGCAATCAGTTTCTAGCCTAAGGAAAGATGCTTAATCCTTAAGGAGACGACAATGCCAACCTTGGGAGGGGGAGGGAAGTTGCACCTTTATCTCAAGGGCCTTTGTTCTTGCCATAGGGAATATCTAAAGCAGATATACAATGCATGCTCAGCAGCCAGGGTCAGGCCCTTTTGGAAAGACAAGGTCAGGCCGAATTAGGTTTATACCAAATGGCTTCCTCATATTCTCCAATGTATCCTATTGCTTGCCATTTTTATTTGTCAATATCAAGTGCTGTCATCTTTAGAACAACGCTCAGACAAAAGTTTATAGCTCCATTTAATGAGGCTAAAGAACTTACAGCCAGCAGAGGGCACAGCAGGGATTTGAACCCTTGTCTGCTTGTTTTCAAAATTCATGTTTTAACTAAAGGAAACCACTGAGAAGAGATAGCCCAATAGTCTGCCCTGAGCAAAAGAAGGTGACAAACACATTTTCTCAAATGCTACAGGTAGCTTGATGGGATTTCGACCTTTGGTGGGAATAGGTGAAGCTAGATGACCTGGGAGATTATTCTTTATGTGGCCTGGGGATGCTTATAAGGCCCATAGGAGTTTGTTTTGTTTCATTTCTTAATGTAACTTTATTTTTATTTATTTTTTCATTGAAGTATAGTTGACATAAAATATTATATTAGTTTCAGGTGTACAACATAGTGCTTCAATATTTATACACATTATGAAATAGTCACCACAATAAGTCTAGTAACCAGCTGTCACCATATGAAGTTATTACAATATTATTGACTATATTCTCTCTGCTGCACATTACATCCCTATGACTTGTTTATTTTATGACTGGAAATTTGTAGCATTTTGGTCTCAGTATCCGTCAGTTTGCTTCTTTTTTGTTTTTTCATTTTTTTGGTTATTTTAGATTCCACATATAAGTGAAATCATATGGTATTTATCGTTCTCTGACATTTCATTTAGCATAATACTCCCTAGGTCCATCCATGTTGTTGAAAATGGCAAGATTTCCTTATTTTTTATGGCTGAGTAACATTCCACTGTATGTATACATATATGTGTGTATATGTATTTACACACCACATATTCTTTATCCATTCACCTGTGGATGGGCACTGAGGTTGCTTCCATATCTTGGCTAGTGTAAATGATGCTGCAATAAATATAGAGGGGCATATACCTCTTCAAATTAGTGTTTTGTTTTCTTCAGATAAATCCACAGAAACGGAATTGCTAGATTGCATGGTAGTTCCATTTTTAATTTTTTGAGGAAACTCCATACTGTTTTGCATAGTGGCTGCACCAATTTACATTCCTACCAACAGTGTATGAGGGTTTCCTTTTCTCCACATCCTCACCAACACTTGTTATTTCTTATCTTTTGATAATAGCCATTTTGACAGGTGTGAGGTGGTATCTCCTACAGTTTTGATTTGCATTTCCCTGATGATCACAGAGGATTACTGATCATTCCTGATACTGATGATTCCCTGAAGATTACTGATGTTGAGCATCTTTTCAGGTGTCTGTTGGCCACCTATACATCTTCATCAGAAAAATATCTATTCAGGTCTTCTGCCTGTTTTTTAATTGGATTGTTTGGTTTTTTGATATTGAATTGTATGTGTTCTTTATATATTTAGGTATTAACCCTCATCATTTGCAAATACCTTTTTCCATTCAGTAGGTTGCCTTTTTGTTTTATTGATGGTTTCCTTTGCTGTGCAAAAGCATTTTAGTTTGAGGTAGTCTTATACGTTTATTTTTGCTCCTATTACCTTTGCCTGAGGAGACAGAGCCATAAAAATGTTGCTAAGACGGATGTCAAAGAGCTGACTGCCTGTATTTTCTTCTAGGCATTTTACGGTTTCAGGTCTTACATTTACGTCTTCAATCCATTTTGAATTTATTTTTGTACATAGTGTAAGAAAGTGGTCTAGTTTCATTCTTTTGCATGTAGCTGTCTAGTTTACTAAATACCATTTATTAAAGAGATTATCTTTTCCTCATTGTATATTCTTGCCTCCTTTGTTATAAATTAATTGACCATATAAGCGTGGTGTTTTTCTGGACTCTGTACTGTGTTCCGTTGACCTATGTGTCTGTTTTTATGTCAGTACCATATTCTTTTGCTGACTACAGCTTTGTAGTATAGTTTGAAATCAGGGAGTGTGATACCTCCAGCTTTGCTATTCTTTATCAAGGTTGCTTTGGCTATTTAGGATCTTTTGTGGTTCTAGAGGAATTGTAGGATTCTTTGTTCTAGTTCTGTGAAAAATGTCATTGGTTTTTTTTATGAGGATTGCATTGAATCTAGATTACTTTGAGTAGCATGGACATTTGAACAGGATTAATTCTTCCAATCCACGAGCACAGTGTATCTTTCCATTGATTTTTGTCATCCTCGTCTTCTCTCATCAATGTCTCATAGTTTTCAGAGCACAGGTCTTTCACTTCCTTAGTTAAATCTCTTCCTAGGTATTTTATGTTTTTGATGCAATTGCAAATGCAATTGTTTTCTTAATTTCTCTTTCTGATTACTTGTTATTAGTTTAGAGAAACACAACAGATTTCTGTATATTTATATCTTGAAAATTTACTGAACTCATTTATTAATTCTAATATTTTTCATGGAATCTTTAAGGTTTTCTACATATAGTATCATGTCATCTACAAATAGTGATAGTTTTACTTTTTCCTTTCCAGTTTTGATGCCTTTTATTTTGTTTTTTTTCTTGTCTGATTGCTGTGGCCAGGACTTCAAGTACTATGTTGAATAAAAGTGGTGAGAATGGACATCGTTGTCTTATTCCTGATCTCAGAGAAAACGTTTTCAGCTTTTCACTATTGAGTATGTTGTTAGCTGTGGGTTTGTTATATATGGTGTCTATTATGTTGAGATCCTTCCCTCTATACCCACTTTTTGACAGTTTTTATCATAAATGGATGTTGAATTTTGTCAAATGACTTTTCTGCATCTATTGAGATTATTGTATGATTTTTGTCCTTCATCTTGTTAATGTGGTGTATGACGTTGATTGATTCATTGATATTAAACCATTTTTGCATCCCTGGGATAAATCCTACTTGACTGTGGTATATATATTGTAATATATTGTTGAATTTGTTTTGCTAATATTTTGTTGAGAATTTTTACATCTATGTTCATCAGGGATACTACCCTGTAATTTTTTGTATTGTCTTTGTCTTTTGTATTGTCTATGTGTTTGGGTAATGCTGCCCTTGTAGAATGGGTTTGCAAGTGTTCCTTCCTCTTCAATGTTTTGAAAGAGTTTGAGAAGGATAGGTAACTCTAAGATTTTGTTTTTATTTATCTTATTTATTTTTTTGAGGAAGATTAGCCCTGAGCCAACATTTGCTGCCAATCCTCCACTTTTTTCCTGAGGAAGACTGGCCCTAAGCTAACATCCATGGCCATCTTCCTCTACTTTAAATGTGGAGGAAGGTCATTGCTTGGGCTATTCACTCTCACTCAAAGTAGACTAATGCAAACAGTTCTTGATTCCACAATAGGAATTGGTCCCTGAGCTTGACATATTCAGAATATTATTCAAATTATAGAATCAATAAGAATGAAGATCAAATCTCCTGAAATGTCTACCACATCATGGCTTGACAAGCGGTGCATAGGTCCACACCCAGTATCCGAACCAGCAAATCCTGGGCCACTGAAGCGGAATGTGCGAACTTAACTGCTGGGCCACTGGGCCAACCCCAAGATTTTGTTTTTAATTAAAGGTTTATCTGATGATTAAATATTTTTGACTTTTGGGATTCTAAGAGTTTAAATATCTACATCTATCTATTTATCTATCAATTCTTTTTCTCCCTCTGTCTCTAAGTTTCTGTCTGTCTCTATGCATGTCTCATTTCTTTTGTATCTCGCTATGGGAGAAAGGGCTGTTTGTTAGGGACGTTCAGTATCAGACTCCAAAAACTCAGAAGGCCCAAGGTTAGGTCTAGAGAAAGGAAGCAGAAATTGGTTTTACTTCAATCTCAAAGGAAAGAAATTAAATAATAAAAAACATGTCCAAGATTTCCTAAAATATGCCATATTTGAAATGTTATGGTCCATTGTCTACAGAAGCATGACTACACCTGGTGGAACTTAGGGGACAATTTACAGTTCAGCACATAGTGTTTCTCTATGAAGAGAGAACCTTCATACTTCCTCCTCTGGCATCCTTCCCAGATCACCAGATTCAGAAAAAAAGGGGGAGCAAAAATGTCTTCCATGTCCACAATGCACAGGCACTTTTACGTATATTCTAGAATTTAACCATTAAAATCATCTTATAGTTGACAAAACCCAAGCTGAGAGAAAATAAACAAATTTCTCAAGGTCACATATTAAATGGTAGAATCAGGATTCAAACCAAGACCTCTCTAGTTCTAAATCCCATGCTTTTGATCAACATTGCAGGAATTTAGAACAGAGACACTATCCAGGGATAAGGACTGTGCATCTGGAGTGAGCTCCTCTGGTGCTTTACATTTCAGAAAAGGAATATGGTCTTCAGCATAAGGGGGTAAGAACCCTAACACAAGTTCACATGAAAGCTAGTAGGAACCGAAACAGAGTTGTAATTTCTTCAGGCTAGCTGGTAAACCTGAGGTGATGTGAAGAGAGGTGGGAGAGAAGGGATAGGTGATGTCCTAATCATCTATTCATTACAGCTTCCTTATCCTACAATACTCTAAGTTTTTTGGGTCCCTTTGTAGCTTCCCTATGCTGGCTGAGGGGTGGGCAAAGTGGATAGATATCCATCTTCCTCCCTTTATTGCAATATGTCATCAACCAATGAATGAGCTTGCTGAGGCAATCAGGCCCCATACATGTACTAGAATAAGCCTTATGAAAATGATGCTATTGGACATCAAAATGGTTGAAAACTGGCCATTTTGTGTGTCCCAATCTAATACTGTAATCACAATCATCCACAGATCTGTTCCTAATCATGCCAGAGCACAGAGTCCTCGGTCAAATGTGGCTGCTGCCTGGATAACCACAGCAAATTCCTATTCAGGAAGAAGAGCCATCTCAGTGGTTCTGGAAAGCCAGCCAGTAAAGAGGAGAGTCCTGAGAGTCCTTTATTGTCCCTCACTCCATAAGTGGGTTCTGAATGAGAGATAAGGATGAGAGCAAGAGCTGAACATATAAGGACCATGACCTGCCTCATCACACTTCTCAAATGTTTGGAGGACGTGGGGTGAAGGAGGCTGTGTGTGCACAGGGGAAGAGTGCACAATTGGTGGCCATGATTCCAAGGCTCAAATCTCCACCCTATCTGCAACAAAAAGAATAAAATACCTAGGAATAAATTTAACCAAGGATGGGAAAGACCTGTACTCTGAAAACTATAAGAAATTGATGAAAGAAATTGAAGATGACACAAATAAATGGAAAGATATACCGTGTTCATGGATTGGAAGAATTAATATTGTTAAAATGTCAATATTATCCAAAGTAATCTACCCTTTGGTGCAATCCCCATCAAAACATCAAAGTGTTTTTCAAAGAACTAGAACAAAGAATCCTAAAATTCATATGGAACCACAAAAGACTCCAAACAGCCAAAGCAACCTTGCGAAAGAAGAGCAAAGCTGGAAGTATCACATGCCCTCATTTCAAACTGTACTACAAAGCTAAAGTAACCAAAAGAATGTGGTACTGGCACAAAAACAAACACATAGATCTATGGAACCTAGTACAGGGTACAGAAAGAAACCCTCACTTATATGGTCAATTAGTCTATGACAAAGGGGAAAAGATAGTCACTTCGATACACATTGATGGGAAAACTGGACAGCTACATGCAAAAGAATGAAACTGGACCACTATCTTACACCACATACATAAATAAATTCAAAATGGATTGAAGACTTAAAGGTAAGACCTGGAACCATAAACCCCGAGAAGAAAACATAGGCAGTCAGGCTTTGACATCAGTCTTTGCAATATATTTTTGGCCCAGTATCCTCAGGCAAAGGCAACAACAGCAAAAATAAACAAATGGGACTCCATAAAACCAGAAGCTTTGTACAGCAGAGGAAACCATCAACAAAATGAAAAGGCAACCTACTGAATGGGAGAAGATATTTGCCAATCATACATTCAATAAGAGGTTAATATCAAAAATATATAGAGAACTTACACAATGCAATATCAAAAAAAACAAACAACACAATTAAAAAATGGCCAGAGAACTTGAATAGACATTTTTCCAATGAAGACACATAGATGGCCAGCAGGCACATGAAAAGATGCTCAACATCAGTAATCATCAGGGAAATGCAAATCAAAACCATAATGAGATACCACCTCACACCTGCCAGAATGGTTATTATTGAAAAGATGGCAAATAACAAGTGTTGACAAGGATGTGGAGAAAAGGAAACCCTCATACACCATTGGTAGGAATGTAATTGGTGCAGCCACTATGCAAAACAGTATGGAGTTTCCTCAAAAAATTAAAAATGGCATGTGATCCAGCAATTCCACTTCTGTGTATCTATCCAAAGAAAACAAAACATTGATTTGAAGAGATATATGCACCCCTATGTTCATTGCAGCATTATTAACAATAGCCAAGATATGGAAGCAACCTAAGTGTCCATCAACAGATGAATAAAGAAGATGTGATACATATATGCAACAATTCCACTATTACTCAACCATAAAAAATAAGGAAATCTTGCCATTTTTGACAACATAGATGGATCTAGAGGATATTACGCTAATTGAAATAAGTCACACAGAGAAAGACAAATAACATATGATTTCACTTATACATGGAATCTAAAAAACAAAACAGAAACAAATTCATAGATACAAAGAATAAACCAGTGGTTGCCAGAGGGGAGAGGGATAGGGGAATGGGTGAAGTCAGTGAAGGGGCTAAGCGATGCAAACTTCCAGTTATAAAATAAATAAGTCGCAGGGATGTGATGAACAGCATGAGGAAGATAGTCAATCATGTGGTAATAACTTTGCACGGTGACAGATGGTTATTAGACTGATTGTGGTGATGATTTCATAATGTATATAAATATTGAACCACTATGTTGTACACCTGAAACTAATAGGATATTGCATGCCAATTAGATAGTGTGAACTGAACTCCTGTCCTCTTTAGCCTTTTCATCTGTAAAAGCATGATAAATGTAGCAGCCATTTAATAGGAACATTGTAAAAATCAACAGAAATTACACATACATAGCAATTAGGATGGTACCTAGTACCTAATAGGTGGTCAATAAATTTAAGCTATTGTTATTATTGGAGACTATCTTTCAGGTTGTAAAGCTGTGCAGTCTACATAAAACTTGGTGCAGGCCTGTTGCAGCTGTCAATATTCAGACCAGTCACTCCATCTCTCTTCTACCTATAAATTAAAGAGGGCAGGAAAGGTCCAGTGGGAGAGAACTGTGGTTCCCACAGGTTCTAGCTTGGAATGAACATCGTGACAGAAAACCAAAGATACACTCTTCTTCTTCTTCTTCTTCTTTTTTTTTTTGGTGAGGAAGATTGGCCCTGAGCTAACATCTGTTGCCAATCTTCCTCTTTTTTTTCTCTTGAGGAAAATTGTCCCTGAGGTAACATCTGTGCCAATCTTCCTCCATTTTGTATGTGGGACACCACCACAGCATGGCTTGATGAGCAGTGTGTAGCTCCATGCCAGGGATCTGAACCTGCAAACCCTGGGCCGCCACAGCAGAGCGCATGAACTTAACCACTATGCCACTGGGGAGGCCCCCAAAGGTGTCTTCTTTTTAAAGGAGAATGGAGCCTAGTTTGGGGGCAAAAGTTTTTAAAAGGGGTTTAGGATCCATGTGCACATCAAGCATTGTCAACAGATGGAATGGATCCTTCTCAACATCCACGCTCGTGTTGTTCCTAAATAAATATGGACACTGCTGTATTTAATTTCACGCACATTGTTTAGAAGGGCTACGGAATTTATGGCAATTTTTATTGTGTTTTTTCTCAATCTTTGGATACTAAAAACAAAATTACTTCACGTGGACAACCAAGACGTTTTTCAAGCCCTTTTTAAAAATTCTGAGGACCACCAGATAGTGGAAGAAATGTGAAACCAGGAGACAAAAGGCCTGACTTCTGGTGTACATGCTGATCTTTTAACTGACCACAGTACCTGGAGTCACTTCATTTCTCTATGCCTCAGTTTCCCCTGAGTAAAATAAGAGAATCGGTGATAATAGGATTTCTAGTGATCTGGTCTAAAGGAAACAATTGTAAAACTGGGATAGGCTATACTCATGGAGATGTTCACTGAAACATTATTTATAACAGCCAAAAATTAGAGCAACATAAATGTCCAAACATAGGGTAACGGTATTAGACTCCTGCTTGATGTAATGCAATAAAACCAATTAAAATTATGCTCAATAACACTATGTGACAACATGGAAAATTGCTTCTGATCTAGTCTTAAAAGAAAAAATGAGATATAAATGATATGATTATAACTATATAATAAAAACCACGGCAGAGAATAAGGAAAAAACTTGGAAGGAAATACATTAAATGTAATTGTGCATGGGTGACTTTAAATCTTTTTAAAGCAACTTTTGTATGGTTTCCAAATTATATTTAATAAGGATACATTACTTAAACTAAACAAAATACATCCATAATAATCAGCTGGAAGAGTTGGGTTAAATGTTTTCTAAGGCCCCTTCAGTTCGAAAATTCAACTACAGTCAGGAAGATTTAAAGATATAATAGATTAGTGAAAGTCCTTTCAAATGTGTACAGCATTGCATGATTTTAAGGTCTTATTATTATTAACTTGTACCAAGCAAGAACTAACATAGATCCATTAATAAAGCAAAGTAGTGAAATGAGAAAAAGGCGGATGACACAATACTCCACTTGCTGTTAGAGCTTTTTTTTTGGCCAGAATATTCTTGAGGCAACCTTTGGAAGAATGAATTTTACACAGCTTTGTGCTATGCAGCCCTCTCTGCCCTTTGTGCTGACATAATTGTCAAGTGGGTTTTATTGCATTCTTGAGTGATGGGCAGAACAGATGGCCAAAGCCTAGCTTGGGGACTGGTGTCTGCTTAGAGTGGCAGTGATGCTTCGCAGGAAGGAGAAGGAGGTATGACTGTCCCTGTAAGAATGGGGGCTGGGACCACACAGGTAGGAAGACTAAAAACGAACAGGGGTGGCTGGTGGATCTCCCCGTAGAAAATCCCATGGAAGCTCATTTATACATCGTGGTGCCAACGCGAACGCAAGCACAGTGAGGAATCAACCCAGGAAAGTAGGTTTTTAGCCCAAATCATAGGTCACTAGTTACAATTCATGCCAGAACAGGAGCAGCTGATACAGTATGTCTTTATTTTATCCAAAGTGTATTACCTCATCCTCATCTAAAGACAACGGAAGCGTGAGCAAAACAAGATGAAACTATATGAAACAGAAGTCTGGACTTCAATTTAGGGGACCTAGGTTGACCGGTGCCCCCGCAATGTGCAAGCTACACAAACCTCAGACCAGGAACACTACCTCTTCATGCCTCAGTTTAATCATGTATAAAACGAGGTTAGCCTACTTTAGAGAAGTATTAAGAAGGAGTAAATGATGTAATATAGGAGATGTCTGCTTCCTGGTAGGCCCTGAGCAGTTATCTCAACTTAATGTGTGGATGTGAGGCAACTTTGAAAATAAGTTCAAATCCACGGCTCTGAATGCCTTGCACAAAGAGGGGTAGTATCGAGAGGTCAGACAGTGGGTTGGAAAAGAACTAAATCTTATTTTTTATTTTCCCCATCTATTTGTGTCTGCTTTTGTTAGAGTTCTAAAGCCTTGGGCACGTTGCTTGACGAGACAAGGAGAATCTAAGAGCTCAGATGGTCAAAGGGACAGGTTTTCCCAATTAGGCCTGCGTCACTGCCACGGCCCTTTGGGCAGACTCATGTATGAGGCAAGCCATAAAATCACAGGACTTACTAGATCAAGGGGGCTTAGAAATATAAAGCCCAAAAGTAAGGGAAACGAGGCTGAGAGAGCTGAAGAAAGCTGTTCAGAGTTGCACAGTTAGTACGTAAGAGAGTTGATATTCAAATTCAGATTCCCTCATTGCCATTTCAATGTTTTTTTCTACTATACTTTTCCGGCTTGAGAAATATGATATAAATACAACCGAGATGGAGGTTTGAGGGCATACACACTCACGGGCCTGAACGACAGCAGAGCACTGCTTTAGCAGGAGGTCGAGATATGTACGTGAAGCGGCAGAGAAAGGTAAGAAATGAGACTTATATGGACACCTTGCATCGATACATTAGTTTTAAAAGTTTGGTATAATTTCAACTCCACCTAGTCTTTAGAGATTTAACCATATTAGTTAGGCAGGACAGATATGGGCCCCATTTTGTAGGTGAGAAGGCAGGTGAAATGTTTTACCCAAAGTCTCATAGCCCATTAGTGGCAAAAATGGGGGAAGTGGTGAGCTCTCTTGACAAGAAGGAGAATTCTTTAGATGACCTCATTCAGCCGGCTCATTTGGAGCATATTCTTGAGTGTTGGAAAAATCACATGGGCAGTTCTCAGCTCGACTTACCCCTGGAGCCCTTTATGCTCCATCCATCACCTAAAGGAGCTAGAAAACCACATCACGACACTGAGTCAGTAACTCCTCACAGATTGTCACCTTGGCCCTGAGAGTCCAAAGATATCAGAGTGGGTTTATTGGCCCGGAACTTTAAGTCACTAGGCATTTTTTAAAAGAGAAATATAGGCAACCAAAGAACAAACTAGGTTGGCATCTGGTAGTGGGGCCGGGGTGGAGGACAAAAGAGCAGATGAAATCAACCGGCTTTATCAGCTCCACCAGGCTTTCCCCTGGCAGGCGGCACAGAGGGACCAGCCACTTGCCTCTTTACAGTTTTAACTAAAAGGAGCATTACAGAGGTGAATTAACATTTAAAAAGAATGTAAAAACTCAGAGCTGTTCTAATGATGATTAATGGAGAGCTATAAGGGGGCCATGACCTGCTAGTGTCATTAAATGGATTGGCAGGTTTCTGAGCATTAATTATAAATAGCCACAGGAGTTCTCCTGCTTCACAGAATGATGATAAATCCAAGTCTGAGAGAGAAGAAGAAAGGAAAGCAAAGAGGAGAAAAAAGTTTGCCTCTAAGTACGTGCCCCCGTGTTGTGGGGAAGAGAGAGTGAGAGAGCAGAGGGAATGAGATAAATGATAAATTAGACCCTGCCAGTCAATCACATTTTCTAAATGTTTTATGTCCCAAAAGCTATAAAAGCAATATTCCTTTCTGCCCTTATTGGAACCATTTCTGTACAGCAATCACATCTGTTTCCTTGGGGATTTCAACCGAAATGTGCTTTGCCTTTTCTCCTTATATTTACTCTCCAGCCTGCGACCAAGGGAGGGGCAGAGTCAGCATACAAATGGCAGGAAAGAGACCCAGCGACCGCAGTGGAGGGAGGGGGAGCGGGGAGGGAGAGGTGCTGGCAAGGGGCCGGCTGCCGCCCCCAGCGAAATCCACAAAAGCAGAGGCGCTTCCGCTTGTCCTGGGATGGTCTCAGCCAGCGAAAAGGCTAAGGACTGATAGAATATATAGTGAGGGCTCCGCAAAAACTATGCTCACCTGATAGACTGCAAGCGTCATGAGGGCAAGGACGAATTTTTTTGTCTGCTTTATTCACCACTGCGCGGCCAGAACCTGGAGCGGCATCTAGAGCATCTCAGCATCCTGTCAGTATCTGATGAATGAGGGAGTGAGCGAAGGAGTGAACAGATGAATTTACCCACGACTAAGAGCGCTTGCCAGGCGTCCGGTGAGAAGTCGCAGTCCATGGGGAGACACCCGGGTCCCGCAGAGCCTGTCGGCCGGCGGCCTTCAGGCAACCAGCACACCCCTGTGCGCAGGCGTCCATCTTTGGCCCCGGAATGCTGCGGGGCCGCCTTTCCTCCCAGCCTGCCCTGTGATAACTCAGATTCACTGCATTTGGGAACTGGAAGGGAAGCCAGGGAGGTGAAGGGACGGCCCAGAGTCACTCATCTGACTGGCTTAAGATCCAGCACTGGGTTCCTTCCAGTGATCTCTCCACCCCGCACCCTGCCTCTCTCCTTCTCCCTCCTGACTTGCAAATAGGGAGACACACAGCCGCAGCCTGCGAGCTGGCCTCCTGTTGGCGAAGGCTGAGCCGGCCTCCCTGACAGCTCTTGCGCTCATCGACAAGTGACAGGACTCCTCTGGGTTTGGGTTATTCCCTGTGGTAGAGAGGAGTTGAAGAGGGAAGGTGGGGGCAAGGAGGGAGAAGAATGAAAGAAAGATCTCCCAAACTAAGATTGGGAATAATGGATACTCCTGGATGATGTTATATTTTTTTAATGTGTCGTTACTTTTCAAGGCTTTCCTCTGCAAGTCATTATTTCAGCTGATTGGAAAATGGTGTTGAAAGACCTGCTTCTCCAGTACAATTTTCTTCATATCCTATTAGTTGCAATACAATTACAGAGAATACATCAATTCCCGGCCTGTCCACCGCTGCTGCCGGAGCTGCCTATTAAAAAGCGGCCTTATTAATGGAATTGTACATCTAGGATTAATCGGCTTGCGTTGGCCATTTACATTTCTCATTCCACAAGCACTTTTGTTTGCTTAATAGGCTGAAGGAGGTAGGAAATGACACAACAAAAGCCTCTCCCAATTGCCACGCGTATCACTGGTGGATTTAATATCCCCTCCTTCTTTCATCCTGAAGTGCTGCATTGGGATAAGATCTGGCACATGCCACAGGGGAAAAGCAAGGCGGCTGCAAAATAGCGACTGGTGGGGAGAGAGGGAAGGAAGGAGGGGCTGGGGAGAGGCCTGGGCCCCAGGAAGGTCTCTGCACTTTGGGGAAGGAGCACAGGCTGCCATTCTCTGTCCACTGGGAGACATAGGCATGCATGCAAGGGCGTAGCACAGAGGGACAAAGGCCAAGGAAAGCAGGGTCCCAGGGAAGGGCAGGGCAAAGGCGAGGAGTTGCCCTGCATTCGTGGGTGCGATGGAGGTACCGTTTTTTTGCTATGAGTGGCTTCCAAAAGTTGTCCTTTATCCGGGCTGAGTTGTCAGTCCGAGTCTGGCTCCCTGCCAATCTATCCATTCCTCCATCATTTCCCTTTTAAGGCTTAGGGTTAGTCAATTCCAAGTCACTCTACTACTAGGTCAAGCAACCACAATTTGACAGGAAGGGGAGTTGGGGGTGGGTGATGGAAATCACACAGCTCCATTTAGCTTTCTTCTTTTCTGTTGGTTAACTTAGAACTGATGGCTTGGAATTCTCTTCAAAACTTAGGGAAGGAAAATTAAGGGCATCATGGCAGAGTTCTTGAGTTCGCTGGACTCCAAGAGATGCACTAACAGGCAGCTGCTCTGCAGCAGCAGGAGAGAGCCTCTCTGAGAGACAGCAGCGGACCTGCATGAGAATCCCTGACTGCAGGGGTGTGCCAGTGAAGGCAGGGTGGAAGGGAGGTGAGCGTGCTCCAGACCCTTCCTTATCCACTTGGGCTCTCTGGAGAGTGTCTGTATTATACACTTAACTGTGTAAGGGAGTCATTTACCCCTCCACCACATATTGGCCTGCAGGGAGCACCCTGGGATATCAGAGAGAGGTTTAGACATCCCAGGAAAAAGTCACTCAAAAATAGTAGGTCTCAGACCTTTTAACCAAACTCCATCTCCAGAGAATTCAGCCTTCCCAGTGCAGGATGGGCACTGGGAGAAGATGGAAATGTGGGCTCTGCCACTCGGTGGGGCTCCAGCCTTAACCCCGGGGAGTCCAGTTTGGTGATGAACGGGGATGGATTTCCTGTCCTCAGGCAGGAGCCGCACTTCCCAGCCAGAGCCAGGCACCCACCCGACCATCCTCTCCCCCGTCCTCTCTTCAGCCTGCTCCAGGAGGTGAGGGTCCTTTCCAGGGCGATGCTTTCTTCAGTTTGCGTCTCCTTTTGTCTCTGACTGGCTGGCTTCCCCCATGTGGGGAAGTCTGTGCAGGTCAAACATGATGGACAGCTGAGGCTTATGACATGCAAAGCCCCTCCCCAGCCAGGGCTCTGTGGCTACACGGAGGGCGGCGGGCTCGGGGACGGCAGTACTGTGGCAGCAGAGGCCTGTATGTTGAAGTGCCGTAATATAGCATGACTTTTTGCTTTAATGGAATTTTTCTAGACCACTAGGAAAAAAAGACTCCATTAACCACACTACAAAGGCCTCTACTTATTAGTATTTTAGAACAGTGGCAAAACATTTCGTGAATCTAATTATTGCTGACAAATATGAAAATTGAAATCAAAGTTAAATTTTCAGCTACAGTGCCTCATATGCCAGCCTCCTCTGACTTCAGCTATTGCATCAACACATTTATTCTTCCAGTAGTTTCCGCAGAAGATTGGTTACTTTGCCTCTCCCCACCACTGCTCTCCTGCCTCCCCCAGCCCTCCACTCGCTCCCTGGCTTGGACCCTATATATTTTGACGCATTAACTCTGACATATTCATTTTGGTGGCTGGCATGAGCTAACTAACTCCATGTTTACCTGTCACAAATGCAGAAGTGGGCTGAGCAGGGTGCTGGGCAGGCTGCTTCTCTCTCCCCACCCTGACTCCTCCCACCCCCAATCCTAGCCTTCTTTTTTCCAGATAAAAGTCATTTGACTGATTTCAAATTCCTTGTGATATCAGGACAGAAAAAAAAGGACTTGTCAACACCTTTCTTTCTTTTCCCCTATTAAGCATACTGTAAAAATCAATCCCTTTTGTCACTTCACTCTGCTTGCGAGAATGTTTAATGGATGTCAAGGGAGCTAATGATCGCTGGTAGAAAATTCATTTTAGATTTGCTATTTATAAAGTACTCAGTACTCAGGTGGGAAATTAACATGAGGCAAGGAGTCGGGTGGGGTGGGGGAGGAATGGAAATGTAGAACTGGGGCCCTGCCAGGCTGGCAGTGCTTTGTGCAGGGGGCACCCAAGGCATTCTGGGGGCAGAGGACGCCTGTCAGAGATGCTGTGGGGGATAGGGGAAGGAGCATAGGCTCAGGAAACATTCAGACCTGGACCAGTTGACCTTTCTGAGCCAAAATTTTCTCAGCAATAAAATCCTACCTATAACACCTAGCTCACAAGGTTGTAGAAAGGATTAAATAAAATATCACACATAAAACATTTACCAGGGCCTGGCACCAAGTACTAGTACATGTTTAATAAATGTTAAATTTCTTTCCCAAAAACTCCATAGCCCTGTGAGGGGATCAGGACCGAGCGGCTCAGCACAGAATTGCTCCAGGATCTTGACTCGAGCCAGCCATGGCTGTGCTCACCCACAGGCCTGCAGAGGAACGTGGAGCATTGCTGGTACCCACAGTGTGCAGGTGCTCAGATTAGCCAGTGGTTCCCAAACTTCTGCGAGTGTCAGAATCACCTGGAGGGCTTCTTATTACACAGCATGCGGGGCCTCGCTTCAGTTTCTGAGACTATAGGGCTGGGATGGGGCCCAAGAATCTGCGTTTCAGACAAGATCTCAGGTGATGCTGATGCTGCTGGCCTGGGACCACACTGTGAGAACCACAGAGATAGACACACAAACTGAACCGTCTCCCCGAAACACTGCATAGTTCCACTGTCTAGCCAGCGCCTCTCAGATGGAGCAAGTCCTTCCCCACTCCTCACCCTACCCCTAGCCCTCAAACCAGTATAGGACTCAGACTTTTGCAGCAAATCACTGAATGCTAGGTAATTTGCTCCCCAATTTGACATCACTGGTCAAGTGGAAGAGGCAAGTGTTGAGGTTAATTTTCTGGTCTGCTTCAATGTGTAGCCAAGACTCAGTTTCCCCTCTAGGTAGTTGGTGCCATCAGTGCTCAGATGGATGAACTTTGTCCCCTGAAGTTCTCTCAGTTGCACATGGAACTCCAGGTCAGAAAGCTCTGGTCTCCCCACACCCTTCTTCTAGTTTCTCCTTTTCCTGGCCTTCTCTTGGATGCGTCTCTGTAATATTTGGATTAACTGCAAATCTCCTTTGATTACTCACTCTCTGTTGAAACAGATAACCTGTTGGCACGTGTTTGATTACCGCATCCCAGGGGAGTTCCCGGTTGTAACGCAGCCAGTTACAGCACACTCTGCATTACACACAGTCATTGAGCTGCTAATTCATTGTCTAAGAAGTCGCTTTTCAGTTTCTGATTTTTCAATAATAGGCTTCTCAGGAAGCCCTTAAGCTTCGGAAATAAGCCGAAAACTGCTTTTCCAACCATTTACATAAACACAAGCGGATCAAGAGGGGGGAAAATGAAGGAATGGTTGTACGTGTGATTCCTGGGGCTCTGGAAGCCTCGGTGGCTCGCACATCAAGGCTGCAGGCCTGGAAAAGCGCCGTGGGAAGAATGCCGGCTCACCGGGAACCTGACGCCTGGGCAAATGGTAAGTCCTGAGTTTCTCCTGACGCCCGCTGCAGTTCTGCCGAGGCTGGGCGGAGACTCCGGGCACCAGCAAATTGTTCTGTCAGCAAGCTGCTCCCTCAGCTGCATCTTGTTAGGAAGCCTGTTATTCATTCCCCACTCACAGTGCCACATTCCACCCTCTGAAGTGGCATCCTGTCACCTGGGGCAGTAAGGAGTGGCTGTAGACAACCTGCCCAGGAGCTGGGGCCTCAGGGGAGGGAGCTCAACTCTGAAGCTTGCTCCGCATTTCTGTTGCATAGGCCGTGGGGACAGGGCCTGGCCCATGACGGTGCTCATTTATGTCAACTGAGGGAAGGAACTTTCTGGCATGCGGGCCACTTGCAACCAACATCTTGTTTCTTTCTCTCTATATGCTCGCTCTCTTCCTCTCTTTTTTTCCCCAAATGTAGATTTTACACATAATCCAATGAGTCAGGAAAAGCAGCCGTTATTTTTCTTCCCTTTCAAATCATATACCTCTCCATTAAAGAGTAAATAAACCGGTTACTAAAACTAACTCCTGCCTTTTAGACATCTGATTCTGATCAGGCTATTTCCCTCACATATTTAACACTTACGGACAAAGGTAGGGTGTCACATAAAACAGAACAAGAGCAAGACACCCAGTTAAATTTGCATTTCAGATAAGTAGGAAATAATATTTTAGTATAAGTATGTGCTTTGCATAATAAAATATTATTTGTTGTTTATCCAGAATTTAAATTTACTGAGCATCCTAGATTTTTATTTGCTAAATCTGGCACCCTAGCAAAAGGGAATATGCATTTCCTTACATAGTAATATGTATTTCGTTACATATGAAAATATGTAAATATTTTCATAGTTTACATACCACCAAGCTTGCTCTGTTCTGGTGCTATTTTTTCTGAAGTGGGCGTATTCAAGAGAAGCAGTCTCCCCTGGGGGCAGGGCCGGTGACTCCCTCCCCGTGACCGTCCTGACGCTGGGAGCAGCAGCCCTTGCCATCAGCTCCCTCCCTCTGTGCCTCATGACCCCCTTAATTCAGCGCTTCTCAAACTTACTGTGAATCGCCTGCGGGGCTTCTTAAAACGCAGATAGCTGCGCGTCAGAAAGCCCCAGACTTTGGGATTCAGGGACCACACTGGGACAGCTGTGGCTTTAATAACATTATGTGCCATGGACCCCTCCTTCTTTCCCTGGGGCAGACTAAAAACAAAGAAAGTGTTGGGAGGGATCTGCAAAAAGGCCAGATATAGAAATGGTGGGTTAGAGTAGGTCTCAAAACAGTTTTGTTCTCCTTTTTCAGCCTTTTAAATTCTTTTCCTGGCCTCATTCATTCCCTTATCCTTGACATTAAAACAAGTCTGTGCTGTGTTGCACTGTGCTAATCCTGCAGGAAGGACATTCCCAGCACAGGGCAGCGTGTGCAAAGGCACAGAGCTGTGGAAGGGCATCAGTGTCCGGGGTCAGTGCTCAGGGTCAGTGGGGCTAAAGAGTAGATGAGGAGGATGCTGCGAGACACAGCAAGAAAGAGGCTGGGGCAAGAGAGGGAAGGGACTCTGTGCCAAGTTGAGGACCTTGGGCCTTATCTTGAAAGCCAGGTGGGCTAGTGGAGACTTTAAGTAAAGTACTGAGGTGACAAAATGTATTTTTTAGCAAGATAAGCAATTACTGGCAAGATGGAGGGTGAGCTGAGCTGAGATGTGAACTGGTAGCAGGAGCCCTACTATGAGGCTGCGTTGGTCCAAGCGATGACGTAAGCCGCACCTGAGCCAGTGGCAGACAGGCAGGAGGCGGGCAGATACAGGAGTCATTCAGAGGCGGAACCGAGCTGAGTTGGTGATTACAGGAGGGGGGAGCTGAGAAGGACTGATGGGCAGGCACGGCCACTGACACCTGGGCTGTGAAAAAAACCTCGTAAAATCGTTGGCTTTCACTTTCCCACTATGTATTGAGTGACAGGTTTCATAAACATAATTCAATTAAACATGAAAACTACATTCCAAGGAACTTTAAATATCCCCTTTTACAGATGAGGAAAATAAAGGCTTAGGGAAAAAAATCAATTCCAAATAGAACTGGGATGAGAAAAGAATATCCTGATTGATGTGGAGATCAACAAATATATTTGATGTGGATGTGCTCTGTAAACGGCAAATGTAAAACTCTATCTTTGTGGTCTGGTACCATCTCCTAAATGGTAGCACCAGAACTGGAAAAAAAAGATGGAAAAATAAGGTAGTGGTAGATCTCTTTATATCTTAAGAATCGGGAGAAAAGAGAATGCCCTGAGGAAAGGAGCACCGAACCCTGCGTGAGACCCTTCGGCCTCACCAGCCGGCTCTTTGACCCATTAAATAAGGATCCAGTTCAATTCTTTTCTGCTTTCTGGAAAAACACATATGTGAAGCTGTTCACACATGTGTGTAAACACACATCCTCCCCGAATTATGCTCAGAAAAAATAAAAGCCATCAAATGCAAACTGCTTCACTTTCCTGCCACCGAGCTTAAACATTTACCTGCATCCACACTGTGCCAAGGATAGCTAATTACCTCTTTTTTTTCATTTTTCTTTATTGGAGTAACATACACGTAACATAAAATTTTAATCATTTTTAAGTGCACACTTCAGTGGCATTAAGTAGATCCACAGTGTTGTGCAACCACCGTCAACATACATCTCCCGAACTTTTTCATCATCCCACAAACTCTGTACATTGAGCAACTCCCCATGCCCTCCCCCCGGCCCCAGGGAACTTCTCTTTTACTTTCTGTTTCTATGAATTGGCCTATTCTAGGTACCTCAGATGAGTGTAATCATACAATATTTGTCCTTTTGTGTCTGACTTATTTCACTTAACATAATGTTTTCAAAGTTCATCCATGCTGTAGCACGTATAAAATTTCATTCATTAATTTCGTTAAGGCTGAAAAATGTTTGATTGTATGTCTGTACCATATTTTGTTTACCCATTCATCCATTGATGGAGACTATGGTTGCTTCTACCCCTTGGCTACTGTGAATGATGCTGCTGGCAACATTGGCGTGCAATATCTGTTTGAGTCCCTGCTTTCAAGTTTTTGGGGTATATACCTATAAATGGAATTACTGGATCATATGGTAATTCCATTTTTGGCTTTTTGTAGAACTACCAAACTGTTTTCCTCAGTGATTGCCCCAATTTACATTCCCACCAGCAATGCGTAAGTGCTCTAATTCAATTTTTCCATGTCCTTGCCAATATCTGTTATATTCCTCTTTCTTAAGAAAATAATAACCATCCCAATGGGTGCAAAGTGCTATCTTATTGTGATTTTGATTTGCATTTCCCTTATGATTAGAGACGTTGCAAACCCATGGTTAGATGCCACAGAGGAGGTGGCAATGCCTTAACCATGCATGTCCGAGGGCCTCTTCCATTCTGGTCAAGGGGAGTTCTAACCTTCCTTTCGTACAACACACTGACTGTCTCTTTTTTTTTCCTAATAGGCAAAGAGCCTTTTATTTATTTATTTTTTTAGGAAGATTGGCCCTGCGCTAACATCTGTTGCCAATCTTCCTCTTTTTTTTTTCTCCCCAAAACCCCCCAGTACATAGTGGTATATCCTAACTGTGGGTTCTTCTAGTTCCTCTACGTGGGACGCCGCCTCAGCATGGCTTAAGGAGCAGTGCTAGGTCTGCGCTCAGGGAACCCCGGGCCGCCAAAGCAGAGCATGCAAACTAAACCACTCGGCCATGGGGCCAGCCCCTAATTGTCTCTTAATATTCATCCTCCCCTTCTTCCATGGTGATAGGCCCCTGAATTTGTCTAGGCAGTGGATAACGTATTTCCCACATTCTGTTGCCTCTAAACGTGGCAATGTGACCAAGTTCGGCCACGGGCCTGTGAGGAAGAGTGTCATGTAAGGGCTTCCAGGAAGGACCATCTTGGGAAGACAGTACACTTAGCCATTCCACCCTTTCTTTTTCATCTCCTCCTTCATCTCACTGCCTGGCACACAGAAGCTGCCATCGTAGCGTAGTGTCACAGCCATGTACAACAGATCCAAACCACAGAAAGGGCTTGGTCCCTGAGTTTAGGGAACACTGCACCAGCCATGAACAAAGGGGATGTTCTGTAAGCCAAGGGGTAAAATTCTATCTTATTTAAACCATTTTTATCATGTAGTTTTGTTATTTGCAGCCAAACACAAACATAATGGATATTCTTAAGTGTATTTCTCCTTCCTTACTTTAAATAGTGATGCAATTGGTCTTTCTCTTTCTCAGTACTCATTCTTCTACCTGTGCTCAAGATTCACCGCCCCGCCTACCCTCTCATACTCCCTAAGGGACCCCACTTGGTCAGTCATCTCCTGTGTCTTTCTTCCATGCTTCCCTTTACTAGTCTCTGCCCATCAGCTTTCAGAGGGCTCTTTCCCGTCTTACAAAAGTGACGACATCCTCTCCAAGTGCACTCTCCTTTTGTCTCACTGCTTTCTCCCTCTTTTTTCACCCGAAACCCACGAACTTTTGAAGTAATTGTGCACATTTTCTATATCCTCATCCCACTTTTATACACCACACTATGGCTCCGCTCCACAAAACTGTTCTCCCAAGGTGATCGAAGATATTCTCTTTACTAAGTGTAATCTTACTTGATCCTTCAGCAGCATTTGACACTGCTAATGTTCCTGCCGTCCCCCAACACTCATCCTTTGACTTCGATGGCACCACGTTCTCCTGGTCTTTCTCGTATGTTTTTGACCACTTCTTCTCAATCTTCTTTCCAAGATCTCTTCCCAATCTTTAAATACTAGTTGTCTGCCCTCATTTCTCTTCGTGTACTCTCTACTCTCTTCCTGGGTAATTAATTGTCTCTGTGTTGAGCATCTTTGTCCAAGCTCAGGTGTCTCTCCAGAGTTCCAGATCTATCTAGCTAATTTCATATTGGAGAGCTCCTAATATATGTTCAGCACGCACCTTCAGACCCATCATGGCCCAAATCGAATTCATCACCACCTCCTGAAAACCTACCTATTAACCATTTATCCAGAAGCTAGAAGTCCTCTTCACTTCCCTTTGTCACTTACCGTCCTCTGTCTTCTCCATCTCCAAGTCGGAACCTTTCTACCTCCATGACTCTTGAATATTGCCACCTCCCTCCATCTCTGCAACTCTCCCCCTGGTTAACTCATGTCTGATCGGCTGCAACAATCCCTAGGATGCTCCTTTGCCTCTAGTCTTGTCCCCTTTTAATTCATTTCCCACACTGTAACTAGAGTAACATTTTAACATTTTTTAGTAACCCAAATAATGTTATTTAATGATTAAAACTGCAAATCTGATCATGTTACTATCTGGCACACAACCCTTCACCACACTTTTCTTCCCTCAGTATAAAACCTTTAATAAGAACCATAAGGCCACCTAAGGTCTGATGTCTGTCTCCATCTTTACCTACACCTCTTGTCTTTCTACCTACATCCTTCCTCCCCCTCCACTTTTGCCCCTCTAAACCACATAGACACACTCAATCTAGCCTGATTGGCTGTTGGATTCCTGAATTCTTAATCATGCTCTTCTGCCTCTAGGTTTTGGCATATACAGTTTCCTCTACCTGTGACACTCATCTCTCCTCTTAACTGGCTAAATCTAGTCACCTTTGTGTCTCAGCTTTACCATCTGTTCCTTCTAGAAGACTTCTCTGACTTGAAAAATCTCTTAGATGCTGCCATGACAAACATCCTAGCACTTACCGTACTATATTGAGTTGTCTCCTTATTGAGTGTAAGAAGTATGTCTTGTTTTTTATGGCTAGCACGCAGTAGGGTCTGAATTGATCATTCTGGAGTAGATGAAATATAAATGTAAGAAAGAACTTGGGGGCCGGCCGGTGGCGCAACGGTTAAATTCACACGTTCCGCTTCTCGGCAGCCCAGGGTCCGCCAGTTCGGATCCCAGGTGCAGACATGGCACCGCTTGGCAAAAGCCATGCTGTGGTAGGTGTCCCACGTATAAAGTAGAGGAAGATGGGCATGGATGTTAGCTCAGGGCCGGTCTTCCTCAGCAAAAAGAGGAGGATTGTCAGTATTTAGCTCAGGGCTAATCTTCCTCAAAAAAAAAAAAAGAAAGAAAGAAAGAAAGAACTTGGCCATGGCCTTGGATCTATTATGTTACTTTTTTCTTTTTTATCATTCACCTTGCTGATGTTGAGAAGACATGTTTATATCATTTGGGGATGAAACAAAACTGATGGTGACAGTTCATCAGAGTCCCAGAATAATCTCAATGGATATAAATAATGACCCAAGTTGCAGTGAAGTTTCAAATACTTAAAAGAAACATTTAAACAAAATTAACTGTAATCAAGGATCGGAGAGGTCTTGTATAATAGCTTTTTTGTCAGAGGAATGAGTACAACATCAATATGAGTCAATAGTGTGGTATGTCTGGAAAAAAAAAAAAGAGAAACTAACAGAATAATAGAGTGGGCCTACATAACTATATCGTCCAAAATGTTGTAGGTAATAGTTCATGCTCCACTTTGCCAATCAGACTACATCTGGAAGGCTCTGTCTGGTGATGCCTTTAGTGGATTGTTATCAAACTGGAGCATGTTCAGAAGATAACGATGAGGATGATTAGTGGTCCAGAAGTTATGCCTGTGATAATCATGAGAAGGAACTAAGAATGTCAAGATAAGCAGGGTCCTGGAGGGTCGTCTCTTAGAAAGAAAGTGGATCACACAAAATTATTTGTATTTTGAGTAGCTCTAATTGGCAGAAGTTAGGAAGAGGCAACTTTTTGCTCCACATAGATTTATTAGGACTGTCTTCAGCTACAAGTAATAGAAAACTAATTAACAGGGATTTTTTTTTCCATAAGTAATAATAAGTACGAGAATATGTATTCCAGAGCTGGTACAACTGTTATATCATCTTGAACCTGGGTCCTTCTATTAGGTTGAGCCATATGAAATTGTTTATACTCAACTATTTTTGATTTACCAAAACAGCAAGTCTATTTGGTTCAACCTAAAAGCTTCCTTCTTTTCCAGTCATGATGTGCGTTGTCTTCCTGTTTGCAAATTGACTCCTGGACCTCCAGGTAGTATGCCAATCTCTCAGTCAAGGAGAATTAGGAATGGTAAGGTTTACAAAGCTCAGGCTTCCTGAGTATACCCAGTAAACTTGTGCTTACATCTTATTAGTCTGAATTGTGTTGCGTGACCATACTCAGCTATAAGGGAACCTCAGAGATGAGTATTTTGAATGGGCACATTGCTGCCCTGAACAAATTTAGAACACTGTTTGTAAAGAGAAAGGATAGAATTGATTTTTAAGGAGGCATCCAAAGTACCTGCCAGGATAGTGTTTTCTCACACAATTTATCAACTATGAAAAGAGCTGCTAATGCCAGTTACTCTCAGATATATCTACCTGATAGAGTGATCTGCAGTTACTGCAAAGTAGAGATGACCTTGCCCTATTCTGATAAATTCTATGAGAATTTTTGCATCAGACCTGGGCATCTGCTTAGAACGAGCTCCACAGTTGATTCTGGCAGCCAGCCAGACTGGGGACTGCAACTCAGGCAGTGAGTGTCTGCTCACTGGAAATCTCTGGAATTGTTGAACAGTAATTAGTGAACATCATTCAGGTGAGATTGGTGCCTTGGGTGGGAGAATGGGTAAATTCCAAGGCATCTCACAACTCTAGGAGTCTGTGAAAAAGCTTTGGATTTGATGATTAAATTATTTTGACCTTGGACAAGGCTTCAGTAGTGCAAAAAAGTAATGAAAAAAATAATGATAAGGCATTTAGATTCTTCTATTAAAAAGTTTAAATGGAAAAGGAAGAAATGTGGATCAATTAATTAATTCTTATTTGTTTTCAGAATTAACAAAACAGTTTATCCAACTGTGGATGTCTGTGCATCCCCAATTGCATTGAGAAAAAAAGCTGTCAATTAATCTTCTCCATGGCTGGGCCCAGCGTCCTGACCATTAGGAGGACAATCAAATGCCCCGGTGGAAAGCTTTGGGAAAGAAGGAGAAAGAGTAGATTTGAAGAAGCAGATAAGAAGCACCTGACCACTGCATCGTCTTCAACTCAATCAGTGCATGTAGTCACCTTCTCCTCTTCTTAGAGTCAAACTTCCCTTGTCCCTGTTGCTCCCTCTGATGCCAACGCGGCTCCAGATACCCACGCCTTCCTCCACTTATCTGATCTCTTGACCACTAGAGTGACTATTTTCTGCTCTCAGCTAAGATTAGCCAGAAATATTGAGCTCATCTACCACTACCTAGGTATCTATAACTACGGTTTATGACTGATTACAGCCACAAGGGGTTTCTAATATATGGGATTACAGATTCAGAGTCCAAAAAAGATCTCTTGAACCTAATAAGATGACTTCAGAAAGGGTAAGTTCTGAGGTCAGCTTGTTGTGTACATAGTAAAACAACACAGGCACAGGATAAAGAAGGATTGAATTAACAGCAGCTCACAACAGCTTACCATAAGTCAACAGAGTTATACAGCTCCTGAAAAACCTAAGGGGATCCCAGGCCTTTATCCCTCCCCCAACCCCTCTTTCCTTTCTTCCTGTCCATAAACACTGGGTGTCACATTTGTGCCAGGTACTGTGCTGGCTGTGCTAGGAATGAAGAGAGAAATCAGGCAGTCAGTCCCTGACCTCCAGGCACTCATGGTCTGGTGAGAGTTTAGACAGACGTTTAAGTAGGTAACTACACAAACACCTGGGGGACATTCAGAATGGAGGTCAGCACGAGAGCAACGGAGGCAGAAAGGAAGAAACGAGAGGCTTCAGAGGGAGGCTGAGCGTGGGATTTTGTCTTGAATGTTAACAAGTGTTTTCATGGTAGACAAGGGCAGCACTCAGCAGAGGGGAGCAGCGTGCCCGGGAGCTGTGAGGAGGGAACAGCAGAAACACCCAAGGCGGCCATGGAACAGGGAGTACAAAGGATGAGGAGAAAGGCTGACAGACCCAGCCAGACCCGTAGGATTTCTCATGCCTTTCTGAAGACCTGAGACTTCACACTCTCTGGACTTGGACCCTTGATATTCTTGGCTACTCCCAGCACACTGGGAGAAGAGTACGGAACAACCAGACTAACTCTAGAAAAGGCAGTCAGCACCCTTTCTATGGGTGATTATATAGAAAATGGAAGAAAAGCTTGGACTATTTAACATAATGCAAAGGAGACTTGAGGGAATCATGTTTTCAAATATTTGAAGAAAAGTCATCTTGAAGAAACAGTAGACTTGTGCTGCGGGTGGTGGTATTAGCAGCCACCATAATACTCTTAGGTAATATTTATTGAGAGCTTACTATGTGCCAGGCAGCCTTCCAAGCACTTTATCTGCAGAAGCTTATTTAATCCTCATAACAGACTTAAAGGTAAGTCCCATAATTATCTCCATTTTATAGAAGAGGGAACAGAGTCACACAGAGGTTGATTAAATTGCCACAGGTTTCAAAGTAGCAAGTTGCAGAGCCAGGGTTTGGGCCCAGGTGATCTAGCCACAATGTTACAATTTCTCTCCAGACCTAAGGCAAATGGCTGGAATCTATAAGAAGACAGATTCTCCTTCTTTGTCTTCCTCTTTCTGTTTTCCTGAATGGTCAGATACAACAGACAATCTGGAGATGCACTTCCCAATAAGGACTGGAGACAGAAGCTAGGGGACCACTGCAGCTGCATTTTGATGTGTTGGAGCTCAAAGAGAGGGACTGAAATAAATCACCTTGAGAGTTGCTCTGGGCTTGAGCTGGATGTGACTTTGGGGTTGGCTGACACAGCAGTGTGAACACATTGGGGAGCCAGCAGTGTGAACACTTGGTGAGTTACCCAGTGACTGCACTCAGCACAAATCTGCACAGTAGCCCTGTTCCCCATGTGCCTCCTAGACCTGCTGACTCTATTAAAACAGACAACTTTTCCCTCCTACATGCACTAGAGGGACTGGCCTGGCTTAGAGAGTGGAGCCAGCATTGCTTCTGTCTGACACACTAGGTGCAAAATTGCCATTGAGGTTCTTGGCATTGAGCCTTGGTTGCCCATGAGAAGGAGAGCAATGGAAGCAAGATGCCTAGCTCACCGATCCTGGGGAGGGGGAGGTAGGCTAGGGAGAAGAGAAATATGCAGATCTGTGCACTTATGAATGGAGCTTATTCCAAGGCCCACTACCACTTCGCAGTCTCTAAGTCCAATGCTAACACATTCATTCTTGACCCACATTCAAACGGCTCCTGAATCTCTCTTATGGGATTGATCAGTTAGAGTCATTATCATTCCTTATTCCCCCTACCTGAAATGCTGTGACTAGCGAATCCTCCTCCTAAACTAAGGATGCCTTATAGATAAAGAAATACCTGTGTATGTGGGGATGTGGGACACAGTATATATGATACAATATGTAGTGTTTGCATGCAACACACACACACCCCACTGTGACTTTGGTCATCCATCTGTGACTGTGTTATACTCTCAGCTTACTGCAAGCAGAGACTGTTTCTAAATATTTTCTTCTAGGACCACTACCTTTCAAGTATTATACTCAAAAAGACTATCGGCAGAATTGCAAAATGTTGAACTTGAAACAAAACTTGAAAATCTCTTAGTCCAATTTCTTTATTTTGCAGATGTGGAATCGGAGGCGCATATGGGTTGTGTCTTACCCAAAGTCGTAGAACATTTTCAGATAACTTCAGAGGTACTTCAGAGTTTTTAAACTTGATCATGGATTAGAACTTCTTAGCTCTTAAAAATCTTGATAGGAGGCCCCATCACAAAGAGATTCTGATTTAATTGGTCTGGGATAGGGTCCAGTCATTGGTATTTTTATAAAGCTCCTCAGGCAATTCTATGGGACACCAAGTTTGCGAGCCACTGGCTTAGAGAATGAGAGTATTGCAAATAAACACACAGTGCACACACCCCCTGCCGCGAGGACCTTCCTGACTTCTGAGATAGGGTCAGGAGATGTAGATCGCTCTGGCTGCTTGACTTAGAAGGATCATGGATCCATGAGAAAGGTAGTTACCTGTTCTTGTACATGAGAAAAGCTGAGAATAATCGCCAACACTATGGACATACAGATAGAAGCAGCCAGGGAGGCAATCATCCTCAAGCATTCGGGGGCATCTGTAGTATACTGTATGAGCATAACAGAAGCTATATTCCCTCTGGGTACAAATAGCTGAAAACACAAGTTGATGGATTGAGAGAAGATTTGTGTCCCCTCCTCAGCATAGTGCCAGAGGAGAATAAATAAATGATGTATCTTTATTATTCCACAAACCCTACAGTAGGGTGTGATGAGTGGGTAGCAAATAAAAAGGCTCTCAGTGGGAGATCATCTTAGATCTACCCTGAAACTGAATCCCTCACAGAAGTTCGTGAACAGCTGTTGCCTGAGACAAATCCCTGCCTGGTGCTATATGGGCATCCGCTCACCCCTTACCTTCTTTGGCCCTCCAGTTCTATGCAGAAGGCACGAAACAAAGGAGGTGGGTAGGCTGCTGGACAGCATGGCAGTGGTGACAAGAATCAACCAATAACTTGAATGACAAGAGACAATGGTCACAAAGCCAACTAACTTACACCAGCTTCACCATCCGCATGCTAACTGAGGGCACATCAAACGTCCATGAGTTCCTTCTTGGCAGGAGACAACACGGAGCAGCAAAGGCAACCCCTCTCACTTATTTTAACACAGTCAGGGTTGTGCATCCTCCTCCACAGCTCCTTATCCAAAAACAAGGATGGAAGACTTGTTAAATTCACTTTCTGGCCACCCACGATCATTTGCTTGAGAAACCAGAGGCTGTGTCATTGAGTCCTCCCTTTTGCTGCTGGCACTTCTGTTGGTGCTTCTGAATGCTGCTAAAAAGGATGGCAAAACAAGTCAAATCAGGGAGATTGTACTCTATTTCTGGCCTCATCCTTTAGTTGGTTTTGGTCACTGATACATTCCCAGCACTTAAAACAACACATGGAACCTAATAGATGCTCAATAAACACTTGCTGGTTCAAACACGTGATTGAACCAATGAACAAGTAAACAACTAGAGAGAGTCTGTGTGAGGTTAGAGCTTGGTGGCACCACCAAGACAAAGCAAAGGAAGCACCTCTAGAGAGTGGATGTGAATAAGCAATTCAAGCCAAAACCAGCCAGTCTTTTGAAAGCCTTTTATTACTATGAAGGGAAATACTCTTAGAGAAGCCAAGAAAAAAAAATCAAATTTAGTAACCTAAGATGCCCTTAGTAACACAGCTGAAGAATGTATTTTCCAATATTTGATTTCTTAGCTTGACAGCCTTTCTTGAAATACTTCCTTCTCAGCAATGAAAATGTGAATCTTTGTTGGTCTGTTTGCAGTCTGCAAATGACTTACAGAGCTCTTCTGGCAAGGTTTGTATTTTTCTTCTTGCAAATAAACAAAAGACCATTTCTCTAATATAACTTAAATGGAAGAGATTCTGTGATCTGTCTTGGTTTGGGAAGGAGGAAAAAAGGAGAAGAGAAAAAGAGAAGCAAGCAGAAAGAGGAATGAGGAAAACTGGAACAAGCAGGGTATAGAAGCTGAGCAAAAAGCAGGAAGGAGGGAAAGATAAATTAGATATGAAAAATTAGAGTGTCAGGTAACTCAAATAGCTGGGGACTGTGTAATCAACAGGACCCAGACACCCTTACTAGGGATGGCTGAACTCACCCGTCGGCTCCTTGGTTCTGCCGCCCTCTTACTGCATTGGGAGGACAGACTTCCCCTCCTTCTCCCAGGCAAGCCTGCATGAGGCAGAGCAACCCCTGCCAGCTTGACCTAGATCTGTCAACTGATCAATTATTTTTCCCATGGAGGAAAAGGAAAAAGGAAAGGAAGAAAGAAAGAGAAAAGAGAAAAGAGAGGGCAGAAAAGAGGGAGGAGAGGGCAAAAAGGGGGAGGGAGGAAAGGGGAGAGAAAAAGGGGGGGATTGGGAAAGAGAGAATGGGAGGGAAGGGGGATGAACACGTGTCTTTCAAGTTTAAGCTCTTTTAAGTTTAAGCAGTGATAGAAGAGCAGGCTTAATCCAGAAGGTTGCATAAGTAAATACAAAAATACATAAAATTTAAAGCTCTCAGAGGTTGCTGACCAAAATCATAGTCAAAGCAGAGAATAGAGCCCTCTTTTTCCCACACGTTGCTAATCCAGATTAGAGCTGGGTTTTTCCCCTGTAAAACTCCCAGCTCCTGATCTCCTCCTCCCCCATGCTCCTCCTCTCTGCCGCTTGCCCTGCCAGCATTGCACCTGCATGTGGAAGTGTCTTGCACAAATGGATAGGAGGCGTGCTCCTTGCATCCTTCTTCTAAAGCCCCTTGGCCTTCTGCAGTGCACTGTCTAATGGAATGGAAGTGTCCACCATCAGCTTGACACCAGGAGATGCTGGGGAGGACTGCCACAACGGCGCCAACAACCCCACCTGACCTGTATGCCGTTGATTACCTTATTTTTGCATGTTTTCATTTTTTATGTTTAGTTTGTTTTATTGAATTTCAAATGACTATAGACATAAAGTAAACATGTAACAAGCCAATAGAGCAGAAAGGAAGTAAACTCATAAATACACCAATCTCAGCATGGAGTTCCACTTAGCACCACATGTTTAGAGTATTACAAGCATTAATGAGTCCTTACAACACCCAGGGGAGTTGCTCCCCGGCTCGTCTGGCAGGTGGGGAGACAGGCTCACAGAGGGAAAGATTTTCCCCTACAGAAAACATAGGGACCTCTGAGCTCAGATGTCCCCAGTGAGCTGAGCTCAGGCCACCAGCACTGTCTTAAATTTGGAAGACACGCTCATTAGAGTGTGAGAAGAGTCTGTAGTCATCCCCCTTCCCTCCCATTCTCTCTTTCCCAATCCCCCCCTTTTTCTCTCCCCTTTCCTCCCTCCCCCTCTGCTGAGGTTAGATATAAAGCAAAGTTGTTTTTCATCTTTAGCATTCTAGTTGGCAGGCAGGAGCAGGCCGTGAGCCCCAAACCAAAAACCCTGGAACAGAGCTCATTCCCAGACGTGAGCATCCTAGCTGGAGTGTTTCCACCCTGAGTAGACAGCCCAGAGCATTGTGCATGTTTCCAACATGTGTTTCCTGCAAATGCCAGAATTAAGTGTTCCATATTGATGCAGAAATATTGCCATGTCTCAGGATATTGAGAGAGCTCACTTCATCCCAAGAGATAGACCGTGGCTGAAGCCAGCATCGGTTTGTTTGTCTCATTCTTGACAAGTAGCTGGTACCAGCCTGGGTCACTGCATCTCAGGGCTGCCAGACTGCATGCATGGACAGAGCCCAGGGAACTGCTACAGTCCCGAGAGGAGCAGCTCCAGCAAGAACCAGGCGACTCTTCAAGGACACAGCCCAGCACCCTTAACACCAGCACCATCATCGGAGAGGCTCACTGAGAAAGGACAGCAGTCAGGGGCTAGGCAGTGAAGCAGATAAGGAGGGGTTCTTGGGCTTACATTTGGCTTTAAATGTGCCAAAATGAAGAACCAGTACCAGAACTAAGCTTTGCACCTGGTAAATAAAGCTGCAATTCCAAAAATGGCCTTCATGCAGCAAGGCCGGCTGGTCACTGCTGCGCCTCTCCAGGCACCTTGATCAACGCTCAGAGGACCGTCCCCGAGCAGGAAGGAGGGAGAGAGCTGCATTTGTTGCGCTATGCACGACTTGCCAACACTCGGCCAAGCTGGCAGCCCCAGCCTGGCAGCCAGGGGCTCCTTTGTGAAGCCCCTCTGTCCCCCTCCCCTTTTTCTTTTGGCCATGATTCCAAGTGCTCACAACGCTTACATCAGGCCCAGGGACCCATCCTCCCAAACCGATTTTTCACTTTGCCAGTAAACATTGTTATGGTTTCATCTGTCTCCCTCACACCTTAGAAGCATTGCCCAACTCAGGCTGCTGCTGGCACCCGGATGTTGACTGTGAGTGGCAGGAACTTGGCCGATCTGCCCAGCTGAACAGTGTCCGTGTTGTCGGCACTGAGCGAAGGAGAGTGTGAACTTAGCCAGTCTCCTTTCCCTTCTACTCTACCCTGTTGGCGTCTCAGGTGGGCAGAAAAGTTGAGGTGGGGTGGGAGGAGATGAGAGAAAACGAGAAAGGTAAGACAGAAATCTAGCCAAGCTCATCGGAAGGTGTTCAAAAGAGCATTAATCCTTCGAAGGAGAAATGGTCGGGTTTCTAGAAAGAGAAAAGCTGCGGCACCACCAGCCATTCCTTCCAGAGCCTCTCAGTGGCAGAAGGTGGGCGGTGTGCTGAAAGGACAGCACAGCGCCTAATCCAGCTTCCTCGCTCCTGCTCCAGGGGAAGAGGAGCTGCCGGGTTATCAACCCTGGTGCGTCTCAGGGCCAGAGCCCCAGGGCGCTCCTCACCCCTCCCTCCGCCCAGCACTAATCAGTGCTGATGCCTCAGAAATTTCCTCCCCCTCTAAGCCGGATCATGGTTGCCAGTTGGGCGGGGGGAAGAGCGAGTCAGAGAGGGGTTCATAACCTGCAACTAGCACTGGACACCTTTTCAAGAAGGCAAAAAAGCCAGGAAGTAGCCGCTCTAGGAAGAGCAGCTTAAAACAAAAACAGAGGAGAAGAAAAAATCGCCTTGGAATGTGTACTGCATTCTAACTAGTCCCTCTGGGTCAATGCAATAGGGGTGGATTATTGCAGGCAAGACCTGGGCTGCCTCAGTAATTCTGTAAGTTTGATAAGAGGTGGCTGGCAGACGCCGGCTCTCACCCCCTGAAAGAGAAAACAGACATCACCTTTGCCGGTCCACCTGGCATGTGGTGTGGGAGTCTTTGGGGGTCATTCTGCTTTAAAATTGAGCAGCCTCGTTCTATTAGGACCGATTGAAGCCTATTCAGAGCTGGCTCGAGGGGAGCAGCACAAACATTGCCATCATTATTCTCCCTAGGAAATCAGGACTTGGTAGAATGAGAGGAGGTCTCAGACACCCCAGTCGCCTCCACCTCCACCCCAAGAGAGGAGCTCCTCCAGATTTCACACTGGAGAATTTTGCACCACCACTTTCTACTCATCTATTCAGGGATGATTCAAAGTATGAGCAAATGTTATGCTCCCCTGCATTTATTTCTGACGTATGCTAATTTATATGTAAATTCGCTATGGCCCTGGGGCTCCTGGCGCGCTGCCAATGGGGCTGTTGATGGTGGAAGTTTGGCCATTGTCTCCAGTTTGCTGTGATGGATGGAAGAGGCACAGACCTCAGGACAGACGGAAATTATTGAGGACTTGGGAGCTTGCCTTGCCCTTCCTCTGATCCCCTCACTCCACTCCTCGCCTAGTTAGTTTTTATTTCCGTTGTTAGTATGATAGAAGCTGTTTCCTGGAGGGTGCCTGGCCCTGAACTCAGTTTCCCCCACTGCCAGCTTGGGGCTCTGATCTCACTGGGTGAGCCCCTGTGCACCAGAACAATCAGGGTGTGCACACCCCCTGTAGGGGCGAGACCACGCACGCTCTCTCACACACACACACACGCGCGCGGCTGCTGCTCCATATTACATAAGAAGAGTCAGTCAAGGATGTCTCCAAGTTGCCTCCTTCACCCTCGCACCCACCAATGGCCCCAAGGGAGAGGAGAGACTCCGAGGCCGGTGGCCCTCTGAGGCTGAGTGCAGCAGGCGACATCAAGGCTGTCCCTGCCAGATCCACCCAGTGCACCTCCTTGTCATCCGACTCAGATTCCTCCAGTGCCCCCTTGCCTTCCTCCTTGATTCTTGCCAGCCTGGTCCCTCTGCCCACCTTGTGAGGTCCTGCGTGGTAGCCTCTGGAAGCTATGTCAAGGGGACAGCAGCCGTCCCCAAAGCCTACCCTCAGAGAGAGGTTGGCAGGATCGGAGGTGGGGACTCAGAGACCATGCGAACTCCATACTGCAGTAGGAGAGGAGAACAAGGTGGGTGGGACTCCCCATCCTTTCTCACCCTATGAGACGGAACTTTCCTCTGAGAATACAACTGCACAGCACTGAGCTTCTGCATGGGATCCTCTCCGAGAGCCCTGCTGGACCACCCAGGGAAACTTTCTCTGCCTGTCTCCATCTCTGAGTTCAGGCATCTTTAATATGAAAGAGGCAAGCCAGACCCCCTGACAGGGTAGGGGGAGCAAGCAGGTTGGCAAATAAGACTGCTCCTGGAATGTGAGAGCTGAGACAGGGCTTGGGGCCACATGGTGCAGCAAATGGACTCAAGGATGAAACAGATTCCAAATGCACCCCAACACAGCACAGGCAACATCAGAGCATACCCTCGGCTAGGGAGCAAGCTCAGCCCTTCCCTGCCGCCCCCACGGCTGGGCTTCCAGGCCGATAAATAAACAGAAAATTAGCATTTGACTCTACTGCCTCTCTGCCTTCAACTTAGATAAGGTTTCCTGAATTTCAGAGCCCCTGCTTGCTCCCACTTCCTTTTATCTGCTTGTTCTCCTCCCACCCCACCCCCACCGCCCCTAGTCACAAACACACCCCCAAACACATTAAAAACTAATATAGTTGTCCACCGCTGCTCCAAATTGATTCATCCCTTCAAGCTGGATCTCTGACCAGAGGCTTGTAGGAGGCACAGTTACCTGATTATTTCTAGCCTGAATTTTCTGTTTGCTCCTTTCAGAAGCTTTGCAAGTTTACTGGTGATATTTAAAGTTTCGTCTTGTAATTTCTTCCCAGAAACATAAGCAACACATTAGCAATCCTGCTGCCCTCCGAATTTGTAATTTTCCCTGCTTACATGTGTGCTCCGTTGTGTATGTGTGCAAGAATGTACATACAGCCAGGGAGACTAGCACATAGCCACGAACCTAAGAGGAGCACCAGACACATTTTACTTATGCATATACATTCCCCCATTCCGGGAGCAGCCAGCAGCAAATCAATATTCTCACAGCCTGGTAGGGAGAATGAAGTCCCAGCCATGCTGTGTAAACGCTCTCTCCTCCACCTGCAAACCGCGCAGCAGAGCCGACTCAGGGAGTCTGAGAATCATATAAAGCACACTGTACAATTCTTGGGTCTACTGTAGGCAAATCAATCTCAAGCTCTTACCTTGAAAGAGAAACAGAGCGGCCAGCCCCGTGAAGATTGCCCAAGAGATAGAATTGTGCATTTTTGCCTGGATGGTTTTCATGATTTTTTTTCTTCCTCTTTTTCTTCTTTTTTGTCAGGTTCGGTTTTTTCTTCCTTTCTTTCCTGACAGACTGCGTTGCTCTCAAGCTCGTGGAAGGAGGTTTAAATCCACTGTTTTGCTGAAGGACACAACAAGAAAGCCGACGGTGTGAGAGAGTGTGACTTCTCAGTAATTATCTCTACTCATACTCTGGCACTGAGACACATCCTACAATCTGGCGCTGGACAGCCCTCCTACAAGCTGCAATCATTGGTTCTAATCCAAGGATTGACAGAGCTACAACCCCCGCGCGCGGGCACACGCACACACACTCAGGAATCATTTACTGGGCAAATCAGGCTAGCTGATTAAAGAGACAGGAGCCCGGAGAGATGGAATGATAAATGCCACTTCGCCCCTTCTATGCGACTTTCATTTTTTAAAGTGACAGTCTCAGAGCCCCAAGCATCAAAAAATCCCTTTCTCTCTGGCATCCCCTGGCCTCCTGAACTCAGATTCCCTTGGCCCTGGAAAATCCCACAGCCAGCAACAGCTTATAGGAAATTCTGAAGGGTCATTTTCATGCTCAGTGGAACTTGCAAAGATGAGTCAAATTTCATATGTTGGTACCTATTTTCCTCTCTGATGAAAATATCATTCAATGACAGATTTCTTTCTCTCTCATCTTTCACCTTTCTCCAATCAACCTCCTACTTTGTTGCTTTGAAAATAATAAATAACCTTCTATTTTCTTCTTCTGTCACCACTGTTTCAGAACACCTGCATCACTGCTGTTTTCCATCCTCTTAATTTATTTCTTAAAGTCAACTATGTGTAAATGATACCGTGAAAAGGGCCGAGGCCTCTGAGGCCTGAGAAGAAGTACATCTGGATGCGCGGAGGCTCCTCCAAAGAGAACAAGGAATGAGTTTATTCTACGGGCCTCAGCCCATCTACACTCTCACTGAAAAGCAATGTAAGCACTTGTGGTTTAAAGTGCAGCAAGTCAGCTTTCAGGTAGACATGCTGTAGGACTTTCTGAGTGTAGACGTTGTGTGTGGTTATAAAAAATGTCCTCAGAAAGTTGCAGACATTTATCTTCTTGGTGATGGGTAAAAATAAAACTCTGACAGAAATAATCGGATGGATATAACGACTTCTTGAGAGATCTTCTAACTCTAAGGCCCTGGAAGTTGATGATTCTAGTTTTTGGTTTCCTCTTACGGGAAGCAATTGTACGAGGAATAAAACTTCTGGAAAACTTAGCCCCCACAGAAGCTTCCCGAGCCGATTCTAATAAATTCACAGCATCGCGATGCCTCGGCACGCATTTTTGAAATACTTTTTCCAGATCTCCACAGCTAATTATCATACTTCCTAGTAACCCCCATGCATCATTTTAATGTATATATTCTCCAACTGCATAAAAAGAAAGCACTCGTATCTGTTTCTATTTGTGGGCAGAGAGGTGGAACGGAAACAGTTCCATCACTTTGCACAAGTCCACGCGGCACCATTCCCCATGCGTGTGTGCGTGAAGAAGGCAGGCCTGGCAGCAGTGCAGCCTGTAGCTCTGAGTGGAAGGAGCGCTGGGCTGTGGCGACCTGGACCCTCGCCTTAGTGCCGCACAAATCAAAGACGGTGGGCAGGTCGTTCACCTCTGTGAACCTCGCTCTCATCTATAAAATTAGAGAACTGGAATAACTTTTAGGGCCTCTTTCCATTGTAAAGTTGTTTTAAGTTAGCAGATTCTTTTTTTTCCTGCCACTATGTTCTAATTCACATGTCCATCAAAACGTCCTTGATATTGTGAGCTCCCAACAGACATGAATTTTCTCTCTACTAGTCTTTTTGCACAGTGCCCAGCAGAGTGACGCACACAGTGAAACGCTTTGCAATGGCTTTGGTGACGGTGATAAAAGTTCAGTACAGAAGGAAAGGTGGCTTCCTTTTACTACCATTCCACTTCTCTCCAGAGTGCCCATGAAGACCACGGGTCATTATAAGTCTGTAGTCCCCACCTGGAGAGGCAGAGACACTGCCATTTGTGAATGTCCTCACCCAATCCTGCAATGAACCTGCACATTTAACAATTTTTATTAAGTATCCATATGTGTGATGACAATAATAAATTAATACTTCCCATTGATTTATAGAGTATTTGCTATGTGCCAGGCGGGACAGTCAGTGTTTGCCTCCATTTTTCTCATCGAATCCTCACAACCTGTGAAGTGGTGCCATTGTCATCCCCATTTGATAGATGAGGACGTTGAGGCTCAAAGAAAACTTGTCCACAGCCACACAGCTGGTACACAATGGAGCCAGGACTGGAGCCTAAGCATTTGTCTCTCAGACTAACACCTAAGATACTATCCTCTGTTAAATACTGTGAGGGCCTCAAATAGACACCAGACATTCTTATATATAACCTCTTTGCTATTTTTAGTAGTATGTGAGACTACGAATTATATGAAACAGCACATGTCAGTAAAGGAAATACAGGAAACCCATATACTTCTTTTAGTATTAATTGAGTTGCAAATGGTTGGTGCACATAGGTAATTTCATAAGAATACAAAGAAGTGATAGATGGGCATTTTCTAGGTTGGTTTTTAAAAGTTCTCTGGAGATGAAGAAAGTCATGACACACCTAGGAAGTGAGGTGGAGACTAGATCTAAGGCAGAGGGAAGAACACTGCAGGCAAGAGACACTGTATTAAAAGTTAGACACGGAAATACACCACCAAAATTGTGGGCTCTTAAGACCTGCCTGAGATGCCCCATCTTGCCCTGCTGTATTGCAATAAAATTTTTAAAAGATTAAAAAATTGAAATTTGGCACAATGTCTGATCCATGTTAGTTACTGTCTACACACAGATAATGTAACCGCGTCTGCACACGACAGGGACACTCAACAGACACTTGTCATCATCAACATGGCTGGTTGATGGTGGGGCACGGACTGAGGCTGCCTCTGGCTGGTTCAAACCCCAGCTCTGCTCCCTCGGGCCTGTGAGGCTTTGGTTGAGTCATCTCAACTCCACCTCTGAAAGGAGAACAGCAATTATAACTCCCTAACAACCATCGCCATACATCAGAAACATCAACTAATTTTCATTTGCTTCACTACTTTAAGGAAACAGACTAACGTGATGTACCCTGTGTCACTGGGAAGAGCTATCCGTGCCTGGGAACTAAGACTTCTGGAGGGAGCAGTTTCAGAATGGTGCTTTGTGCCCTCACTGAGGCAAACCATGTCCTTAGAGATGGTCCAAACCAAAAGTCGAACTTGGGCTCTGAGTGTTGCTAAGTGCTGAAATACCTAGAGAGGAAGATCTCTTCCAACGCTTGGATTTACCACTAGAGTAAAATTTCCCAGTGGCCTTCACGTTTTGCAAAAGCACACAGTTAACCTCTTTCTAGAGGAGCCATCTCTCCTCTCCTTTGTCTTGGAGTTTAACACACTGTCACCTATATGGGCCTGTTGCCTCACTCAGCAGCTCATTGCTGTAATTACAGATTGAACAGCTGATGCCGGGCTGTCTACAGAAGGCTTCTGTTCCGCCAGGCCCATCCCTTGCCTAATGAAACGGTCACATCGATAAAGTCAGCCTTGTTCTTTTCCTTTTTCCATTTCAGTCTCAGAGTCTTTTAAGTCTTAGAGCTGGGAATCTCAATCCTGCAAGTGACCCAAACAGTGGGTATCTTGGTCCTTCCGTGGTGGTGCGGCCTGTGGCTGTGGTTAGGGCTTTCTGTGACTGGAACTGAGCAATGACTAAAGAAGCCCTGACTGGGGGAAGCTGTGACTGGAAGGGGACACTGAAATCTCGGTTCCTTACTCAACAATCACAGCTCCTTCCTCTGCATGAGAAGGCGTGAGTACTCCTAACCAGGTGTCTGCAGGACTCAATCCGCCTCTTGGATTAGCCAGATGCATGTTATGCACCATTTACTTCCCAGTTCAAGCGTTGGAGGAGGAAGAATGGTCCTAAGACAAAATTAATGACAGGAAAGGGACCTCAAATTCTAGGCAGAATGGTATTCTCTCACCATCTGCACTCTTTGAAGTTAAGAGAACTTTACTACAAAAACGATTGCTCTGTTTGCAGATAAGGAATAAGGAGGAGGCATGAGAAATAAGGAAGGGGAAACAGATGAGGTCTTTAACATCCGAGGAGAGGGCAGCCTGGATGGCGTTTCATAAACCTTTCATCATCAGGTAGCTTAAGATGCCGCCTGGCGTGCGGTGAGCTAGTACAAATAGGGATTGATTCTCTGTAACCTGCCCCATGCCCACCCGTCACCTCGCCGAGCCCAGCAGCAAGTCCAGGGAGGTCACTGTGGGGCCTGGCTGCCCCGCCGTCCAAACGCCAGCTGAACCCTGACAGCAGCCCTGGGCGGAGGGGCGGACAATGTGGCACGCGGTGGGCCAGGCCCGGAGGCCCGGAGGAGGGAAAGCCCGAGTGAGGAGGAGGAGGCGGGTGCGGTGTGTGGGAGGGAGGGAAGAAGCGGGTGCGGGGCAGTGTTTTTTCTTTCTCTCAGCTATTATGGAAAGAACTGCGGGAGCTTAAATCTAAAGAGCGGCACTGAAATAATGTTCGGGACTTAACAAAAGCCGCTGCTCTGCCCGGCCGTCCGCCTGCTGCGGCCCGCCTCGGCCCGGCTCCGTGCGGCGCGCACTCGGTCTCCGACGCGGGGACAGCCCTGCCTCCGGGGGCGGAGGGGGCGCCTGCCCTCCGCGCGCCTGGGCTGAGCCGGGTCCAGCTCGGACTCGCAATAGCACTTTGGGGAGAGAGAAAGCCATGGCAGGAATGGAAGAAGGCAGTCTCCTGCCTTTTAAAGGGGCTCTCCCTGGAAAGCCATGGTGGACGTGGCTCCTGTAGATGGTCAGTTTGCATGTAAATGGAGTGGGTCTAGGGTGCAAATAGTATCCGAATTATGTGGGTCTATTTTGAGTATTTGACTTAGAGCAGGAGATTTTCTCGATTTATTGATAATTAGCCTAAGCTGCTATTAAAACGAAAGTCTTACTCGTCACAGCACAGAGATTAAGGTCAGAGATTTAAACCCACATTCCTACAAAAGGAGGGTTTTCAGTGGAATTATGGGCACGGTAATCTGACCTTGATTTCTGTGAATTATCGTCAACATCTCAAAAAGAAGCAATACTCACGGTATTGTAACAGAGAGAATTTAAGATTTAAAATCAGAAGACCAGGACTTAAGCCGAATTCTGTTTATCAGCTTCAGTTCTGTGATCTTCAATTTTCTCATCTCATCTCCTCCCATCTCATTTTTTATGTTTTTTTAAGATTGGCACCTGAGCTAACAACTGTTGCCAATCTTCTTCTTCTTTTTTTCCCTGCTGTTTCTCCCCAAATCCCCCCAGCACATAGTTGTATACCTTAGTTGTGGGTCCTTCTAGTTGTGGCATGTGGGATGCCACCTCAGCGTTGCCTGATGAGCGGTCCCATGTCTGCGGCCAGGATCTGAACTGGCGAAACCTTGGGCCTCTGAAGCAGAGCACACAAATTTAACCACTCAACCACTGGGTCGGCCCCTCATCTCATTTTTAAAGTGGAAATAATGATATCTACTTCACAGAGTTGCCATGGATTAATCAACACGAAGCCTCGGAAAGCCCCTGTCCCATATCTCACACACGCACCGGCACCTTTGTCTTTATAAGCAGCTTGCTTGAAAAAGCAAACGCTGTGCTGGAGACTGTTCAGTAAGAACTTCACAGCGTCACTGCCTTCAGGAGGCTTATTGCCAGGAGGTGCTCCCTGGGCTCTGGAGGAGACTGGGGAGCTGTTGTCTTTGGATGCACGGCGCACGTTCCTCCTCCTTGGCCCCCAGGGAGTCAGTTCCACGTGGTTTGATTGGGGCTGTCATACTCTTGGTATGGGAGTAGGCAAATGACCCTGGCCTGGTCAATCAGTTTCTTCCCTGAGAATTTTCTAGGTGCTTTTGGAAACAGGCTCTGTTGCTCGGCTGACGGTTGGCGGTGGTGGAGGCGGGTAACTTTCCTAACAGGTGGAGAAAGTCTGCAAGAAAATGAAGTCAACAAAAAGCAAAATAGAACCAAGAGGAGAGGACCTCACTGACATTAGGACAGCCCATGCCTAAAGGCAGACGCACACCTCAGGCTGCCTGCTTCCCTATTTGCTCAAGTTATTTTGAATCGAGTTTCTGTCACTTGCAACTGAAAGTGTCTGGACTGAAAGGGCCCGCGTGAGGGCAGGTGAATACCAACTCCCTTTGCCTCCCTCTCCCTCCCATGTTACTTTCCCTGATATAGTGCAAGCATGGAGACATTCTGTGAAGCTTGTGGGAGAGAGAACGCCTTAGGTGGAGACATAGGTATCTGAGGCCGTTTATTTTTTAAAAAATAAATAGTCAGTGCTATTATCAAATTGCAATTAAAATAAGGTCATAGATGGAGTCAAGATAGAACGAATCCTTCCTCCTCCTAAAGAGTGGGGTGGAGGGAGTAAACCACCATTTATTGGACATCTCTGTGTGCCAGACACTGGGCTAGCACTTTGTATGTATCTTCTGAATTAACCCTTACAGTGTCCCTAGAGCGTGGATACTGTCACCATTAATGTGGAGGCAAAGAGTTAACTAAGTTGTTCACCACTGCACAGGTAGTAATTGGCCAGGACTTCAGCACACCCAAGGCCCTGCTCTTTCCCCTACACTTGGCTACACTTCAAGTGAGACTGAGACTCAGAGCAAAAATCTCGGGGCAGCCTTGGGTGGTCGGTGAAAGCATGAGACATTGGCCTTCGTCAGCTTTGAATAGGAGAAGTTAGGGATTCACTCAAACTGGGAGAATTGCCTGGCAAAGGGTTGGAGGGAACTTGGAGGTCGGTGGAAATCAAGATGACCCAAAATGGGTGGATCTGAGGCTGTGTGTTCAAGGAACTGAGACTGCATGTAGTTTGGGCCTAAACCCTAGGGTCTTGAATGTCTAGGAGGTTTGAACTGAATTTGATAGGCATAGCTGCTGTTGATTCTGAGCAAGAAATTGAAAGCAATTAAAACTGGTACTTCTGGAGATTATTATGGCGGAATGCATAGTCAATCAAGTGACTTCCTCAGAGGGGCCCTGCAGATCTCTGGACTTGGACAACTGCCTGTGCTTCTCCTAGTCTAACCGGGCAGCTTGTCGAACAGAGGCTCCTGGCTCTTAGCCGTTCACACACGAGGGCTTCTGGCACACACGTGGGTCCCAGCATCCTCTTCTTTAAAGTCTGCTGCCCACCAGGCAGTTGAGCAGAACATAGTACACGCTGGGAGTTAAGCTTGAAACTAGAGGAAAGTGGAAGGATTCTTGGGGTACATGGAACAGCCCCACTTCTCTATGCTAGGGCTGATGACTCAGCCAAATTTGACAATAAAGTGTCAATTTACTGCTTTTGGCCACTTCCCTCCATGTGCACCTCTAAGTTGAAGACTTTGGTGGGGGAGGAACCTGATCTGAGGAAGGATTTATACATTTCTGAGTCTGTTGCCTCATGCTATCTTAATGCTATCGAAAAACATGCTGAACTCTACCAGTTGAATTTGGGGAAGATTGTGAAGTGAACAGACTCCGGGGACGTTTGTATCAGTCCCCCACAGTGTCATTTTACAGTGAGAAGTGGTGTCCAGAGAAGGGCAGTAACATGCTGAGATTCATACAAGTTAAAAGCAGAACTAGGAGTAGAATCAACTCTTCTGGCTCCTTGTCCCGTGTTTGTTGTTTTTTTATTCTAGAATGCAGCTGGATACCTTAGTTCAAGTTTGATTGAATGACTACTTGTGAAGACTTCTCTGCTCAAGCAATATGCCCTGGCTTGTTCTTTTCCCCCAAATTATGTTCTTCATAACTGAAAGTTCTGAATCTTTAAAAATGGAACCATACCTGGAAAGAGTGGCTAAATTAAGCTGTCTATCACTGAAAGCTTAGGGTGAAGGGGTTTCAACTTCTTGAAAAGGTTAGGTTTTCATAGGTTATGAAAGAAGGAGTGATAGTGAAAACACGAGGGCCTGTGTGGTATGAGTGTGTGGAAAGGGGAGGAGAGGAGGAGGATGGGGACCCTGGAGCCTGGGTTTGCCAACAATGACAACTGACTTGGCCTTCTTAGTGAGTCCGAATATTGCTCTGCAAGACGGGAGACACAAGGTCTAATGGTAAGAGGACATAGTGTGATACTCTTGACAAGAACCTGACTTGTCTGTGTGCTACCTCCACAAGCTGCGTTGGTGACTTCTGCAGGGGAAGGGGAGGCACAAAGATTCCTTGAGTAAGGTATCAATGGAGTCAATGTGGGTGGTGAGTAGGCTAGGCAGCAATAGCTATCCATCATAGACATTTGACTGATTCTAACCCCCTGTAGGATATCGAAGAGACATATAAAGGCTTAAAATCAAATCATGTGTCATGCTGAAGAATAATGGTACTTTCTGTAAGGAGTATGTATATATTTTTAATTTCTGAGTGAATTAAGTGCCTATAAAAGGTGTTGAATTGGCAGGCTAGAAAGCTAGAGTCTTTGATTTATGTCCAGAAGAAAAAAGACGGAGACAGTTGCCTGAATCATTCCTGAGAGCTCAGAGCCAGCCACCCGTACACTCTGCCTTTGTCTCCCTAAGAATTGTGATCCATTGTCCACGTGTTCAGGTCATTCCCACCATTCTGTAGAATAAACTTTCAATTAGGATGACATAAGGGCTAAATGGTAGGGAAATTTAATAAATGAATTTTGAGGTCCCTTACAAATGAATTGTTCTGCAACTATTGTTTGTGGACAGATCCACAGCACTAACACTTGTACATCTTTCTCTAAGTTGAATTTCTATTTTCAAAGTATGTTTGTATATTCTATTTCATAATCTTTTCTTAAAATATTTGCAATCTTTGTTATTGTCATTTTGCTTCGGACTGAGGTGGAGACAACGATACCATGTTAGATCTGGACGTAATCTTAGAGAAGTGATGGGACTAAAAATAGGATGTGGATTTCCTCAAGAGAGAGAAGGGAGAGGCTCCCAGTCGAAACCATGAGGCAGCAGCGAGGTGGGTGGAACCCAGGCTTCCTATCCCTCGTTCTGCTCTTTGAGGTATCAGTTATCATTTTCAGTACAGAGCGCAAAAGAAAATATACACATACACACACAGATGGTGTAATGGTGATAATCATATCACTAACAAAAGTAACACCTTATGAGAGAAGGAAGTAGCAAGATAGATTAGAGGTCCAGAGGTGTGGCCCTTGAGCTGAGGCCGAGCTGGGTTCTCCCCTGAGGCCCCACTCACACACTGCTTTTCTTTACAGGACACTTCAGCTGTGTGAGTGGCAGCTAACCCATTAGTGACCTGAGAGTAAAATAGTGTCATAGGATTAAATGCAGCCTGTAGGTAAAGCCATTAGTACTCAGTTGGCACAGAGTATATATTAATTCTACTAGGAGAGCATTATTTTTCAATCAGGTAGACAAATATAATTATTTTGGGGAGAAGTAGTTTTTAAGTAAACAATTGATTTTACATTAATTTTTGAATTTTATTGGCTCTATCTTTGACTTCTTTTTTGTTTTTGGTTTTTTTTTAGTTAAGAGTAGATTCTTGACTTGATAGATGAATCAGGCGTCAGTACATCTTCCTTACACTTGGTTCAGAAAAGCTTTCTGGGGGTTATGTATTGACAAAATATCAAAATACATTAAAATTGCCTACTAAGACAAGGAAGAAGAAGTGACTCCGGGCAGAACGGTGCTCTCTGCATCTGTCCTTGCAAACAGGAGACCTGTTCCTGGAGGAACAGAGGTTCTAGGGCCCTCAGTGCACAGCTTCCTGTCGCTGTTAATTGAAACGTGCGCACACGGACATGGTTCCTGCCTTCCACAGCAACCCAGAAATACCATCATACAGTCGAAAAGCCTTCTACGGGGAAACTGGCTTTAACAAGTATGTTTGTATTTGATGTTATTAGAAATGAAATGTTTGTAGAAATGTCACTGCACAAGTAAGGCACTTCCATGGGGCAAGGAGGTATGATCCTTAATAACAGCTAAAAGTACAGTTACATGCACGTTAACAAATATATTCTCCCTCCTTCCCTTCCAGTTATGTTTTCTTCATTTACAACACTCTAAATCATGTGTGAAAGTGAAAATACTGAAAATATAACCAGAATTCTAATATGTGTATATTGGTTGTCACAGTATGCTTTGCACACCTTTATTTTTCTTCCCCATCTTACAGATGAGAAAAGTGAGCAGTGAAAAGATCAAGGAGTCAAGGTATGTGTAATCAAACCAGACAGGAAACTCAGGAGGTCTGACCTCAGCCCTCACGCTGCGGTTACTGACTCCAAATGATGTCCTCCCTTTAGAAGAACATTGGTCATATTGCAAGAATATGGAAGTTTATATTTCCTTTAAATGTAATATGGTACTTTATTATGTTTCTCTGTCAAGTTAGAGAGGCGTAAAGACATGTATTCATGAATCAAACCATCAACAAAAATTTATTGGGCCTCAGCTCTGTTCAGGCATTGTGATAGGCTCTGTGTCTTATCCAGACACGGTGAATCCTTGCCATTGAAGGGTCACCATCATTCACTGGATGGATGGTCCAGTACTGATTGCGCGCCTACGGTGAGCCAGACAATTCACAAGTGCTACAGATATGACTATTAGTAAATAGTTGGAGTTTTTCCTAATGTTGCTCACAGTTTAAGTGGGAGACTGACCAGCAGTTATAAACATAGTGGATACTGAATCAATCAAGATAAATCACATTAACTGACACAAAAGAAGAACTCTAGAATCTCAGTAGCTTAAGGCAAAAAAAGAGCTTCTAGGTTTTGTTTTTTAAGCTCATGCTAAGTCTCACGTGGGCGCAGAGGGACCAGTTAGGAGGTCAAAAGGAGAGTTTAGGCAAAAAGTGAGAGGGCCCAAACTAAGGGAACGGCAGGGAGATGGCAACAGAAGTCAGATTCCAGAGACATGTCACACAAGGCACTATGCCAGATGGGGTCTCCACCAGATACTGGTCAATACCAGGACAGCTTTATTAGACATGCTGATTAGGGTGAAAAATAATCGAGAAGACAAGGAAGCATATTCTAAGGGTCAAGCTATGCAGGTAAAAGTAGCAGTAGAAAACAGTAATACTTATAACTCAGTCTAAATAATTATTGATGCTATGCTTTGTGGGAAAAAAATGAACATCCAAAACTCAAACATCAGCTGCTCTTAACGTGGGAGAGACCGAGGCTTTCGATGGATGGACAGCAGTGGAACAGAGAACCAGGAAAAATAAGAAACAAGCTGAGATTCCGCCTTCTTAAAGAAAGGAAAACCATGATAATTCCCGAGATTTTTTTCAGAAAAATACATTCAATTCCATGTGTTAAAAATGTATGGATTGGGGCCGGCCCCATGGCCTAGTGGTTAAGTTCAGTGCATTCCACTTCAGAGACCCAGGTTCAATTTCTGGGCGTGGACTTACACCACTTGTTGGCAGCCAGGCTGTGGCAACGCACATACGAAATAGAGGGAGATTAGCACAGACATTAGCTCAGAATGAATCTTCCTCAGCAAAAAAAAAAAAAGAAGAAGAAGAAGAAGTATGGATAATCTGCAGAAAAATTGAAAGATAATGTATAACTTCCAAACTATTTGAGAAAAACTAAAAAGAATGAAAAGGAAAAGAAAAAATGGACACAGACAACTTTAAAAATACAGCAAAAGATCCGAGAGAGGGCTTAGTAAGCAGCTACAAAGAATTATAAATGGAAAACAAAGAGTTGGATGACCTGAAAAAGTACCAAGGTTTTACTACCAATAAACATAAGTATATTAACTTTATTAAAACAGAGATTCACAGACAGGGGGGGTGTGGAATCTAATTTTAATCTACTTAATTAAGATGCATATAAAATAAAGCAATACAGAAGTTTTAATAACATACCAGGAAAACAATAAAAACAATAAAAAACAACAAAAACAATGATATTAATATCAAAAGGAACAGGAATCCAGGTGGAAAGACTAACCATGAGAAAGAATGGTATTTATAGGGTAAATACTACAATCCACCAAGAAGAAATAGTAGTCGTGAGCTTTAGTGAAACCAACAAAATGGTTACAAAATAAAAACATTTGTGGAAATGGACAATTCCACAATTAAAGTAAAAAATATTAAAACAACTCTCAAAAAAAATGAGAGCACAAATAGGCAAAAAAATGTACTCAGAAGGTTTTAATAACAGAATCAACAGTCTGTAAATAAATGAATAAGACAGATAGATAGGTGATAGATATAGAAATAAGGAAGAGAGAGAGAACTTTGGATTTAAAAAATAGAGAATGCTCATCGTTTTCAAACACAATGGAATTTTCACAAATCAGCTTCCTTCAAGTCAAAAAATCTCAAAATATTTTAATGGTTTGAATGCCAAGAGCTACATTCTCAAATCAAAATACAATAAACTTAGAAATTAACAGAGAAATCAGAGAAATTGCGTGAAAAGAGGAAAATCCTAGTTTAAATAGGAATTCAAATGAAAATTGCAAAATATTTATAAATGAATGAGAATATTATATATTAAATTATATGGAATGTGGCAAAAGAAAATCCATAGCTTTAAATGACATCACCAGACAAGAAGAAACACTAGAAACTCATGTCTGTTAGTAGTATTTCTACAAGTAACAAACAAAAAACCAAATGCAAGTCTTTTAAAAAAGAGAACAAGTTGTTGCTATTGCTGTTTTCCTTTGCTTAGGTCCAGAGATGGGCAGCCACTTGCATTGATTCAGTGGTTAAACAATATCGGGACTGCTTTATCAATGCTTTGACAATTCTGTTAGTCTTTGCTTTCTCTCTCAAGATGTCTGTTGCTTCTCCAGACATTGAATTCACATACCAAGCAGGAAGAAGGAGAAAAGTAGAGTGTATTAGTCTTTGTCCATCCCATTTTTTCAGGAAAGCAAAGGTTTTCTCAAAATTCTAGTAGTTTTCATTGGCCAGAACTAAAGCAAATGGCCAATGTTGGCTACAGGGGAAAATCTGAAAATTAATAGTAGAGTCAATGGAAGAAATGAATAACTATGAAAGGAGAAAGATATAGAAGAAACAACAGTAAGACAGAAAACTCAATCAATAAAAATTAAATCTGGTTATTTGAAAAGACCAATAAAATAGACAAAACTCAAGCTAGTGTGATCAAAGGAAGTATATAATACAAGCAACATTAGAAATAAAAAAGAAGACATGAATTAAAGTTTAAATATTAGGAGAATGCTAGGTATAATTTTAAGCCAATACTTTTGCATATCTAGATGAAATAAAAGATTTCTTAGGATTATGGAATTGGTGACATTGATTCAATAGACAGAAATCCTGAATAGAAGAATAGCCATGAAATACATTTCAAAATACATCTACCAGCATATTAAAAGGATACAATGGAGTCTCATGGTATACAAAATTATATATAGTCAGGGGCCGGCCCTATGGTGTAGTGGTTAAGTTTGGTGCACTCCGCTTCGGTGGCCCGGTTTCACAGGTTCAGATCCTGGGCGAGGACCTACACCCCTCATCAGCCATGCTGTGGTGGTGACCTACACATAAAGTGGAAGAAGATTGGCATTGGCACAGATGTTAGCTCAGGGCTAATCTTCGTCAGCAAAAACAACCACAACCACAACAAAAACTACATACAGTCAAAATTATCTTTTAAAATCTCTTAGTAGTCTAGCATAACCAATTTTTTTCCTCCAGAATTGGAAGAGTTCACTGGCTTTTTAGAGATGGATCAAAAATGAAGCTACTTGTTCAAATTTAGAGGCATGTTGCATGAAAACATTATCTTCAGGCATTAGAATCACACTCATCTATATGAAATACACAGAAGAATAGAAACCAATTGAAAAACAACATACTTACAAACTCCCATCTCATTCTTCCTCTGGGTTTGGGATACTCTGGAATACAGTGTTTAGAACAAGATTTGTGTACCTGCAGGAATTTAGTTTATAATAAAGATGGTATTTTAAGTCAATAGGGAAGGAATTGACTATCAAATTAATGGCATTAGTAAAATGATAATTGTCTATCCAAAAGGAAGAGAAAGAGAGACCTTTCCTTTCGTGATCTTGTACAAAAAAATTAATTGAAGATAGGATGAAGAGCTTAAGGTAAAGAACAAAATTCTTAAAGTCTTTAGAGAAAATATCAGAGAATATATTTTTAATTTGTATATCAGAAGGCTTTCCTAAGTAAGATACAAAACCTAGAATTTATAAAGAAAGAGATTGACAGGTTTTTCTGTACAAAAATTATAAATGTCTGCATGACAAAAGACTCCATAAACAAAGTTAAGACAAGTAAAAGAAATGTTGGTGCAGTGGAATAATATTTTGATGTAACTGATTTTTCCCTAACTTCCTATTATCCTGCCACCTTTCCCCACAATCGCCCTCTCCACATTTTGGCAGCAGCAAGGGTATTCTATGTTCGTCGCCTCAGAGACTAGAGGATGAAGTAAATGCAGAGAACAAAGGAGTCAGTTCTCAGTGTTTGAATTTCAAAAGCCCAGGACATGGCAAAGAAAAAGTATTTGGAAAACATGTTTGTAACCTTCTCAATCTCTAGATTTGACTGTCTCGCTTCTCAATCAAGTTTCTATTGGCTTTGGGAAAAAAGAGGGGTTGAAGGGAAATAAAGGGAACTGAGAAACTGGAGGGTGCTTGAGAAAAACATCCTGCTTCCAGCCCCCTGCCACAGGCTGAGCCTGGTGTTGCAAGGGGCAATGTGTGTGTGTGTGTGTGTGTGTGTGTGTGTGTGTGAGGGGGTTGCTAGTGACAGAAAACTCAGAAACAAAGAGTCTTACATGTCTTTTTCCAAGTGGAGCCCAGGTACAAGCAAGGCCCCAATGTAACCCAGCCCATGTTGTGGGAGAGAGAGCAGAGTGAAAATACCTGTGTGGTATGTCCAGGAGGACAGGCTTGACATGTTCTCATAGATAACTCTCATGCCCAACGGGAGCAAAAACAGTCAAGTTATCCCAGAGCATCAGATAATGGCTGAAGTAGCAAGTAAAGTCACCTTGAATGGGAACAAAGGATGATTCAGCTTTAAATTTGGATCAACAGCCAGAGGATATAAAGTATTTCTCAGGGGCGGCAGTGTAGACAAAAGATGACTGAGGACCAGATGAATCATGCCACCAACACCTTAGTACTCTTATGCCGCAGGAACTTGGCCCCAACTCAAGGAAAGGGGCGATGATGGTTGGGTCTGAGATTCAGCTTCTGCCATCTAGTGGAAAGGGTTGAAATCAAATTAAGGTAGAGAAAAATGAGGCGAGTTTCACTTCTAGCTTGTGAAGGTCCGAATCCCATTATTTTTGCAATATTTGTTTGGTATCCAGATATCTAAGGTACTCCTAGGAATCATTACGGTAAAGACAGGCAGCCTGCCAAGGGGCAGATTCTCTGGGAAGCTGACTCTGAGGTGGAGTATACATGAGAGGTGCTTAGGCTATCAACACCTAAAGTGGCTGACAACCCTCCCATGGTTGGGCAGTGCATCCCAGTATAAAATCAGGCAAATAGGGGCCAGCTTGCTGGCACAGCGGTTAAGTTGCACATTCCATTTTGGCAGCCCGGGGTTTGCCACTTCGGATCCCAGGTACAGACATGACACCACTTGTCAAACCATGCTGTGGCAGGCATCCCACATATAAAATAGAGGAAGATGGTCATGGATGTTAGCTCAGGGCCAGTCTTCCTCAGCAAAAAAGATGAGGATTGGCAGCAATGTTAGTTCAAGGCTAATCTTCCTTAAAAAAACCCCCCAAACACCCCAGGCAAATAGACAATGCATAGAAAGGAAATACAAAAAACAAACAAATAAGTGTATGAGAAAATCTTCAAGCTTACTAGTAAGCAGAGATATTCAATTTTAAATAATAATGAGTTTCTCCACTCCACCCCCTGCCATAGATTGGTAATATTTTAAAAATATTGATAATGTGAAGAGTTGTTGAGGGTGCAAGAAAAGAGCATTTTCACACACTGTTGGGCAGTGTCAATCAACATTTTAAATGTACATTCCCCTTTGGTCAACAATTCTACATTTTGGTTCTCTACTCTGAAGAAATATGCAGGGGTACAATGAACTATTTACAAGTACAACCATTGGCCTTGTCTGGAACAATGGAAATGAGGACCACTGAGATAACTCATTAGGACGGATATTTTGAAGTACATTTTTGTTCTTTCATTCTACAGAATTCTATACAATTGTTTAAAAGAATAGGGTATAGGTACACATACCAAAGGATTCTGAATGATATTATTACATGAAGCAAATCAAAGAACAATGAGTGCAGTATCCCATGCACTGATAAAAGATAAATACACCTGTGCATGTATCTTGAGAGGGGAATGCAGGTGAACCAATGGGCAGACAGTGCTCATCTTGGGAGCGGGGGGAAGGGAGGGAGAGTAGTGACCTTCTTATTTCACTTTGCATATTTCTGTATTCATTTATTCTTTTGAAAATATGACCATGAAATATTTGTATAATAAAAATAATAAAAGAGCTGAGAAATTCACATGAAAAAATTAGATAGAAAGTATTTTGCTTTTATTTGGGTTATTTAAAAAAAACAAATCTGGAGTTTTGTGTTATTTATTACCCTCCGCACTTGCTCCAAGCTCCTGACTCATCAGGACGTCCTTCCCAGAGCTGAGCATGGTGCACGGAAGATGAAATCCGCTTCTCTCCTTCGTCCTCGGGGAGCCATCTCCTGACTGCTGGGGAGGGCAGGCAGATGAAAGGCAGCGGCACACGGCGGGGCAGGGGAAGCCGAGGGCTGAGGAGCCGTTCGATAATTCCCAGAAAGATGGCAGGCCTGGTGGGCCTGAGAGAAAGGAAACAAACAGGCAAAAGCGCCTGAGCAGAGCCATTGGGAATCCCACATGTTGCTTCCACTGAGGACTGTGTCCTTTGTCAGGAATTCTTTACAAACATGTCTGCACCCCCCTTTTCCAACTCAACCCTAAGCTACTGAAGGACGGAGTTTCTATTTTATCTTTTATATGCCCAGTACGTATGCTGAGCACAGGATATCACACATAATAAATTCACTAATTGTGTGTGAATAGATTGATCTGTCCCAACGTTGCCTCTGTTGGCTGAACCCTCCCAGGGCACGGGCACCACATGACAAGGTAAGAGCAAGACAAGGGACTCCCCCATTGGAAACACCTGTTAGAAGGTCATGTAGCAAAGATAAAGAGACTGCCATTCTTCATGATCTTGTGTTCCAGCGGCACTGAATTCATTTTGAGAAGCAGTGGTATGAAAAGGATGCATCTATAAGGTGAGAGGGTGTCTCTCTGATCCACAGTCAGGGAAAACTTACCGCAGGAGCTTAGTGTGAGAGACAGCAGGTGTTTGAGGAAGTTGGCATGCGTTCTATGTGGAAAGGGCGCCTCACAGGCACTCTTTGAGGCGTGAATGGGGAATGACGTGAGTGGCAGAAAGAGACGAGATGGACAAAAAGACATTTTGCTGAGCTTTTGCAAAAACAGAAAAGTTAGTAGAGGAATAGGACAAAGAATGAAGTCCAGGCCACAGTAGTTGGCTCTGATAGAAGATGTGATGCGGAGACAAGAAAATGTTGGAGAGAAGCAGATGGTGGGTACCAGTTAAATATTAGGGCGAGATTTTAGCCCTGGCATGGCGAGTCTGAATAATAAGAGGCATTTGATTGAGAGGCAAAGATGAGACACCCAAAGGATGATTGGGCCCTTGGAGAAATGCCCAGGACTATCTATGCACGTACCGCATCCTGGATGAATCTTATCCAAACCCACTCCCTGGCTGTTTGGATGTACGGTGGGTTTTATTCAGAGTTGCTGAATAAGGCCCTACTCACGCCTGAGAAACTCCCTGATTGTATTCCTGGCTGCTCGGAGAAAGCACTGGGCTCTTCCAGCCCTCTATGCCATTCACTAAGTGGTTCTTTCTCTCTTATCAGTGAAACCTGGTAGCCTGGGAAAAAAGAATATTTTTTACATGGGCCATCTATTTACAACTATTAGTTCCAGGTACCAGGAAATTGCTTAAGTCTCCTAAAAATGCTCTTGGATAAAAGATAGGCAGCTTCTACCCCAATGCTTCCTTCTGCAAGCAGCCACTCTAGAGTTTAAGCTCCCTGGGGACAGGGGCACTGGTGCTTCTTCTTGTGCTCCAGTCACTAACACAGCACCTGGGAGGCAGTCGTGTTTTTTAATTGGTCTGAACTCTCTCTGCTTCTTTATCATTCTGCTCCCCGACTTAGAATGGCCTCCTCCACAAGTTATCACTTTGCACCGGTCAGCTTGCATGGGACATTTCTCACGATCTCTCCTCTCCTGGATTCCCTGTGACCATCATTGTCTAAATCAAACTTTTGGAATGCCATCTTCCATTGTATTGTATCAGTCCCTTATTATTTCATGTGAAGTCTTGTGCTCCTCGATAACTATGTGACCTACATGGAGTCAATTAGCCTCACTGAACCTGTTGCCTCACCCAGAAAATGAAAAGAAAAACGACCCCCAAAACATATGTCACGGGATTTTTGCTGAGATTAAAAGAGATAAAATGCAAGAGCCCAGCAGAGTGCCTGGCCGAGGGTAGGAGCTTGGAAGTGTCAGCTCCCTCTCGCTTCCCTGGACGAGGTCCTCGGTTCAGGGAACATTTGGTAAACCTCTCTGCATCCCACGATGCCTTGCACAGTGCTCAGCACAAAGCAGGAAATGAGAGAATTGTGGAATTTCAAGTTAAAGAGGGACTTAAAGGTCATAGACACCAAAGGCTTTCAAATTTTTTATAGCAATCCACATTTTACATCAGGACACACTGTGTGTGTGTGTGTGTGTGTGTGTGTGTGTGTATACTAAAAATTTTTACTCTATTCTACTCCATTCTTTTAAAAAAATGCTGACCATGATCCAATAAATTGATTTTGTGACCCATGATGTAGCATGACTTATGGTTAGAAAATAGTTATCTAGATTCTGGATCAACCACCCAGGAGATGTACATACCCTCTCGACACTGTCCATTCCATAGTGACTGTCCAGCATCCATCTACTTAGATAAAAAATACTCCATACTAAACAGCATTTTCTGAATAGAATTTTGAGGCACGAAATATAAAGTAATGCTGAGGCCACAGAAGATGCTGTCAGAGCACCTACCCTACACTGCTGTGTGCCTGCGCAAACAGCATCGGAGCAGGCCCCTCCACTCCCACAGAGGAGGCGCTGGTTTGGCCTCTCAATTATGCACGTCTCTTTTGCCAGGGTTCTGGCTAAATGAAGTGGCTGAAGCAAGAATAGCCATAAATTTATAAGTGCAGGCGAGGGGGCACCTCCAGTCCTCACTCCATGATGCGTTCCAGATGCACTCTTTGTCGTTTCTCAGGCACTCCTGCTCTTAAACTCTGTCGGCATGTGTGTGGGTAGCTGGGGTACATTCATCACTGACAATGCTTCCTGCTGGCTGAGAAGTGGGAGCTGCCCCATGCAGGGGGACTGGGTAGGAAAGGTGGGCTCTAGTTTCTCTGGAGCAAAAGCCCCCCTAGGAGGCCTTGGAGACAGAGGTGCCCATTTGCCTCCAGACCAGAAAGGAGAAATCTTTCCAGCAAAGATATTCAGCTTTCACACAACATAACCCAGGCTAGTCTCCAAAACATCCCTGAACCCTGCCTGAGGTGTGGCGACACGGCGCTCTCCTCTATTGTGATTTATTTTAATTTTCTTCCTAAGAGTCCCTCCTACCCTCCTTCCTCTTCTTATAAAGATGCCAAGCTTGTTGGATTAGGGACCCATCCTTATGACCTCATTTAACCTTATCATCTCCTTAAGGCCCTGTCTCCAAAGACAGTGGCATTTGAGGTTAGGGCTTCAACTATGAATTTTGAGGGGACATAGTTCAGTCCATAACAGTGGAATTTACTATTTTTTGTGTCAGGACCAAGAAATGCACCCCAGGTGGGTCTCTCACAGCACCTGTTACTGCTGCTAGTAATGTATCGGGGACAGAAGAGACCTACGAGATTAACCCTTGATCAGGCCAGGATGTGGCTTCAGGAGGAGATGCTCAATTTAAGTTCCAGCCCATGTTAATGTAAATGCCAAATAGGATTTTGATTGGACTGAATCATGGCAACCTGTGATTTGTTTAACACTCATTTTACTCAAAATTTTAAGCATTATTTGTGGAAAGCAATGGGAAGATCTAACTTTATAACTGCCCTGGGCCCTAGAACAGCTTAACACAGCCCTGATAGAGAGACATGCGGCCGACGTCAGACACTGTGAAGGAGAAGGCTGAGTTAATGAATGCTTCCCTTACACTCTGAGAGCTCACGTTTTCTTTTATTCATGTCTGTGTTTCCTGGCTGGGTGCACTGACGACAGGGAATCAGGGCTGCTGGGACACATCTGGCTCCTGTATGATCCTCTTCTGATTGACTTAATCCACCCGATCGCCAGAATATTGAGCTTTGTTTAAAGGTGGAGACTTCAAAAGGAGCCTCCTCACTTTCCAGCTACTTATTAGGCTCCACACACACAGTTCTAACAACCAGCTCTCCCTGGTCTGGGAGGAAGTGACAAAGGAGAAGGCCAGAGCAATTGAACAAGAAAAAGAAATAAAAGGGATCCAGATGGGAAAGGAAGAAGTGAAACTGTCACTATTTGCAGATGACATGATTTTATATACAGAAAACTCTTAAGAATCCACTAAAAATCGTTTAGAAATAATAAAGAATACAGTCAAGTTGCAGGATACAAAATCAATGTATAAAAATTAGTTGCGTTTCTGAACACTAACAACGAAGTAGCAGAAAGAGAAACTAAGAATACACTCTCACTTATAATTGCAGCAAAAAGAATAAAATACCTAGGAATAAATTTAACCAAAGAGGTGAATGATCTGTACACTGAAAGCTATAAAACATTGTTGAAAGAAATTGAAGATGACACAAAGAAATGGAAAGATATTCTGTGCTCTTGGATTGGAAGAATTAACATAGTTAAAATGTCCATACTTCCTAAAGCAATCTATAGATTCAATGCACTCCCCATCAAAGTTCCAACAACACTTTTCACAGAAATAGAACAAAGAATGCCAAAATTTATATGGAACTAATTTTCAACAAAGGAGCCAAGAACAGAAAGTCTCCTCAATAAACAGTTTTGGCAAAACTGGACAGCCACAGGCAAAAGAATGAAAGTAGACTATTATCTTACACCATACACAAAAATTAACTCAAAATGGATTAAAGACTTGAACGTAAGACCTGGAACCATAAAACTTCTAGAAGAAAACATAGGCAGTATGCTCTTTGACATCAGTCTTAGCAGCATATTTTCAAGTACCGTATCTAACTGGGCAAGGGAAACAATAGAAAAAATAAGGAAATGGGACTACATCAAACTAAAAAAACTTCTGCACAGCAAAGGAAACCAACAACAAGACCAAGAGTCAACTTAACAATTGGGAGAAGATATTTGCAAACCATGTATCTGATAAGGGGTTAATATCCAAACTATACAAAGAACTCAAACATCTCAACAACAAAAAAAACAACAACCCAATTAAAAAATGGCCAAAAGATCTGATCAGACATTTCTCCAAAGAAGATATACAGAGGGGGACAGGCACATGAAAAGATGTTCAACGTCATTAACTATCAGGGAAACGCAAATCAAAACTACAGTGAAATATCACCTCATTCTGGTCAGAATGACTGTAATTAACAAGACAGGAAACAAGTGTTGGAGAGGATGTGGTGAGAAAGGAGCCCTGGTACACTGCTGGTGGGAGTGCAAACTGGTGCAGCCACTATGGAAAATAGTATGGAGATTCCTCAAAAAATTAAAAATAGAACTACCGTTATTCCACTGCTGGGTATTTATCCAAAAAACATGAAAGCAGGAATATGTAAAGATACGTGTACCCCTATGTTCACTACAGCATTACTCACAATAGCCAAGACTTGGAAGCAGCCTAGGTGCCCATGAAGGGATGAATGGATAAAGAAGATGTGGTATTTATACACAGTGGAATACTACTCAGCCATAGAAAATGATGAAATCTGACCATTTGTGACAACATGCTAAGTATTATGTATTATGCTAAGTGAAATAAGTCAGAGGGAGAAAGTCAAATACCATATGATCTCATTCATAAGTAGAAGATAAAAACAATGACAAACACATAGCAACAGAGATTGGATTGGTGGTTACCTAAGGGAAGGGGGGAGGGAGGAAGATAAAAGGGGTGATTAGGCACATGTGCGTGGGTATGGACGGTAATTAGTCTCTGAGTGGTGACCATGACGTAATCTACACAGGAATCAAGATATAGTGATGTACACCTGAAATTTATACAGTATCATAAACCAATGTCACCACAATAAAAAATAATTTCTAAAAAGAGGAGGCTCCTCACTGTCCAGCTGCTTATTAGGATCTGCACACACAGTTCTAACAATTAGCTCACCCCAGTCTGGGAGGAAGTGGCAAAGAAGAGGGTTGGGAGGGTAAGGAGATTTTTGAAGGCTGGGGTGTCATTCAACCAACTGATTTCCTTTTTAAGTCTCAACTCCAAATCTGCCTTTGCCCTGATCTGTGTTCCAGCTACTCAGATGTCCCCTCTGCTTCGGAGAGCTCCCTTCCCCCTTCCTCCTCCCCAACCTCCTCTCCTCCACCACACTGCTGCTCCACCTTCCTCCCCATACTTACTTTGCCTAGACGTTAATATCTGTCTTTCAAGCAAGGACTCAGGGTCTCTAGCCCAAGAAACTTGCCCAGCTCTCCTCAGGCTTGACTGGGTGCATTTCCCTTGTATTTCCATGTATTCTACATATTCCTGTTTTCTATGTGTTCTGGGCTTCTTTCCATTGCAGCGCTTACCACTTACCACATTTTATTGTGATCATCAGCTTACTGACCTCTCGCCCCCGATCAACTGTGAACAGTTTAAAATCAGAGTTCATGTCTCATTTATCCTTGTATGTTGCGTGCCTAACATAGTACTTGATATTTAATTAGTGTGTAATAAGTGAATGAATTATGAATAAATGAATGAATTATATTTTTCCTTGATCTCTATTTTTCCATAAGAAATTGAGCATAGCACTTTGATCCAGTGGAGAAGTTCTGGGGGGCAGTGTGTGTGTGTGCGTGTGTGTGTATGTTGCTGTTGTGGGGATAGAAGAAAGAAAGGCTGTCTTCCTTGGAAGTAACTGAGGCATCCCTGGAGATAAATTTTCCAGATGAAATCTGGAGATAGATTGACCAACCATCCTGGTTTCCCTCAGACTGAGTGGTTTTTTGGGACATGGGAATTTCACTGCTAAAACCAAGGTTGTCCTGGGCAAACTGGGATGATGGTCCTACCTGGAGATCACCTGATTCTCCACCCATAAGGCTTCATGGTAATCACCCCCCTGAGTCTTTGGCTCTAAGGCCCTCCGTAACTCAGTCATATGGACCAAGCTACATCTGATTCAGCTTTGGCAGATAAGGAGCTTACCATGCCTTGCTAAGAATTTTCCAGTCATCTAGATGCCTAAAGTGGATGTGTCTTTGACATTTTTCCCCCTCAAGTTCCCTTGCCCAGGGTCACCCTGTTCTCCTTTCTTTCTAGCCCATTATCCATTCTCCTCTTCTAGCAATAGAACACCCCATGAATTTTAGAGATGAGAGAACTGGAGTAGCTGCCTTGGACTCAGAGGCACAGCCACATGTTGGTGATGGCAGAGTTTTTCCATGGACTCTGTGCCACTTACCTCTGGACCATTAGGTAAGAGAGGAATAAACTTCTCTTTTGTTTAAAGCACTATAATTTGCACTCACTTTATTATAGAGATTAGTGTCTACTCTAAATAATATATTAGCCAAACAGTATTTTTATCTGCAGAGCTCATGATCATCCACCTGTTGAAAAAACAGAAATTTCCCACCCCAGAGAGTCATGGAAACCGATAATAACAAAATCAACAATAACCACTACTGCCATTTGGTGAGCACTTACTTAGTGCCAGATGGGACCTCCATGCAAATCCTTTAGTGTACATTAGCTTGTTTTATCCCTACAATAGCCTCTGTGGTGAGTTTTGTTTTTTCTCTTTTGTATATGAGAAAAACAAAGCTGAAATATGATGTCATTGGTCCAAGTCATATGCCCAATAGTGGCGAGTCAGGATTTGAATTTTGACCAGTCTTTCAAACATAGAGAATCTAAGTAATTTTTCCCAATGTCTAATTCCTTAGACACTTAAAAGTTAATCAGAGATCAAATAAACCTCTCTCTTCCCCCAGTCTCCTGCCAAGACAAGCATCTTGACCTCCACATTACCCACCCTCTCTGCAAGACCCTTCAGTCTCTCCCGCCACTCATCTATTTTCTAAACAACCACCAGAGCTGTGTGTGCAAATCCATATGTTATTCATCAACATAAAAGCTTTTAAAGGCACCCCATTGCCTCCTGCAGCTGTTCTTAGCAAGATGAGGATCAAGTTAAAAGGGAATATTGAAATCATGTCTACTATTAAAAAAATTCCCAGATGAATGTAATAGCTCCCATTTCTCCTGTACCCTGCTCACACCTACATTGTAGGTGTGAACCTCTAGTCTAAAAAGAAAACCAAATGAGCAAACAAACAGCAAAATAGAATACCAATATTTATTGAACACTTATTCTAAACAGGCAATATGCAGTATCATATGTCATCTGATTTATTCTCTTAAATATACTGGCTGCATTTGCATATCTTATCTCATTCAATCCTCATAAATGTTCCATGAGAAAGATGTTATTATTATCCCTAGTTTAAAAGTGAGAAAACGGATACTTAGAGAGAATAATTCACCGAAGATCATACACTAGTAAGTTTCAGAGTCCAAATTTTATCTAGGTCTTGATTCCAAATCCAGAGCCTTTTCCATAACAACAATCCCTAATATGGTATGTAAGACCCTTCTCCATCTGGGATTAACCACATCTTCTGTCTAGTCATCTCATTTAGCTCCTTCTTACATAGGGCTCCTTGCATACCTCCATTCATTAGGTTGTGCAACTCATTGTGACTGGAACTCTCAACTTCATTGTCCTAAGGGCTGTTTCCTCCTCCTTCCCAGTCTGCAGTTCCCTCTTGTCTTCATTCCTTTTCTCATCCAGATAAGACTCCGTGGTCTAATACTCCAGCATGCTACTGCCAAGTTCCCAAAATATCCTTGCTCCCTTTCCTTCCATTAGATTGACCTGGAAAGAGCTTCACCCCTAGAGGCATCCAAATGTTATTCTCCCCTCCTACTTGAGAGCTGCTAAGACCCTCTGGAGAAAATCACAACTCATAAACTATTTCGTGGTCTCCACCCTGCACTCGGCCCCTAACATTGTGTGGTGATGTTTCTGTCTTTCCTGAGACACCTCTCTTCCCCAATGTCACACTCTCTTCTCCTCCTCAGCAAATGACCTTGCCTCCTATTTCACTGGAAAAAAAAAAAAAAGGAAGTCATCATCCATTCATCCACTCATTCAACAAGTATTTATCGAGCCCCTTCTACAAGCCAGGGACACTGGTGTGTACTACGGAAGCAGGAGTAAACACAGGAGACAAAAATCCCTGACTTCGTAGAGCTTACGCTCTGGTGGAAAGTGACAGCAGCAAACAAGTGAACAAGTTCACTACTATAGAGTATGTCTGATAGCGAAGTTGTCACGGAGAACAACAGAGATGGGGCAGAGAAGGGGCAAGCTGACACTGTAAGCAGATGGTAAAGAGACGCTTCACTGATAAGGTGATATCTGAGTAGAGATTCCAAAGGAACCTCAACCTGAACATGTCTCTGGCTCTTGTCCTTTGCCTACAAACATCTTTGTATTCGCACCCACCTGTGCTTCCACCACGGCAGTCATGGTCTCCACCTGCTGTCGTTCCTCAAAGCTCTGCATTGCATTTCCTTCCTCCTTCCTCCTCAGATGCTTCCTTCCCTCAATTATATCTTCAGCCTCTCTTTTCTTTGCCAGGCCTTTCCAACTGCCATTTAAATATGTCATGTTAAAAAAAGAAATCATAAAGCAAAATCCCTTCCTCATCTTTTGTGTTAGTTTTCTAGGACTATTGCAACAAAGTACCACAGACTCAGTGGCATAAAACAACAGAAATTTATTATCTCATAGTTCTAGAGGCCGGAAGTCCAAAATCAAGGTGTCGGCAGTGCCATGCTCCCTCCGAAGGCATGAGGGAAGGGTCTGCTCCAGCTCTCTCTCCTGGCTTCTGGTCGTTCCTTGGCTTGTGGTAGTTTAACTCCAACATCCACATGGCATTCTGTGTGCATGTCTCTCTCCAAATTTCCTTTTTCATAAGGACATCAGACATATTAGATTAGGGTCCCTTGTATTCCAGAACAGCCTCATCTTAGCTAATTACATCGACAATGATCCCATTTCCAATAAAGTTACATTTGAAGGTGCTAGGGGTTAGGATTCCAACATGTGAACTTTAGGGGACACAAGTCAACCCACAATAAACTTACACGCACCTAGGGTTTGACCTCTGTCTTGCATCCTGCTTCACAGCCATGGTTCCTAAAATAAAAGGTTTCTGCACTATTTCTATTTCATTTTTAACACTGTTTTCTTTCCATTTTATAGACTTTCACTCTAATCTGTTCCCGAGGCTTCAATTACCATCTCTATCCTAATGACTCCCAAATCTCTACCTCTAGCCAGATCTCTCTCCTGAGCTCCAGACCCAAATACCCAATGTTTGAAGGATATCTTCATTTAGACACCTCTGAGGCACCTAATATTCTATATGCCCCAAATCTCCCCACACCCACTCCTAAACCTAATCCTTGTACTATTTCCCAAGTGGAGAGAATGGCATCACCGTTTGTTCTTTGCTCCCCCGGACACCTGGAAGTCCTCCATCTTTCCTACCTGTGCTTTGCCCCTCATCAGCTGCCAGTGTCTTGATCCCAGCCCCTGAGTGTCTCCACTCTGCATCCTCTCCTCTCTACTGACCCCGATTCTCACACCTTCATGCAAAAGCCTCTTAAGTGCCTTCCTTATTTCAAGTTTTCTTTCTCTCTGCAGTCAGTCCTCCAACTGCAGCCGGAATGATCTCTTTCAAGTGCCAAGTTACATCTCCCACCCCACCTTAAATCCCTTTGGTGACCATGGCCCAAAAGATAAAGTCCACATTGCTGACACAGCACGGAAAACCCTTCATGAGATGGTTTTTCTTACCTCTCCAGTCTTCTCTCTCACTAATCTGCTTCCCAATCTACACTCCACACTCTCCTTTTTACACACAAAAGCTCATAATTAAGCTCAGCTGTACTGAGTTATTGCCAGATTCTCTTGACTATATCACACTAGCTCTTATATTTGGGCCTTTACATCGGTGTTCCTACTTCCTGGATTATCCTTCTCCTTCCAACTTTTCTCTACTCAGGACTCCAACTTGGATGCGCCTCTTCCTGCAGGCAGTCTTTGCTGACCATCGCCCAAGGGGTGCTTTTGAACTTCTCCAATGTCTTCTCACCTTGGTCTCTGCTTACCTCCACTAGACGAGGGTCTCAGTTAGATTGCACTAGGTCACACTGCATAACAAGCAACTCCAAAGTCTCAGTAGCTTGCAGCAAAACCCAAAAGATGTCTTTTTGATGGTGCATGCCTGCAGATAAGAGCTGGCTGATGAGCCTCTGCTTCAGGGTGTGGGTCAGATCCAGGTCTGCTCCAGGTAGCCTATCTTGCAGGACCCATGCTTACGGGGCAGTCCCCTTCAGAGACAAGCCGTTCTCATGGCAGACGGCATAGGAACACAAGAGGCTGAATAGAACAATCCAGTAGAATGTAAGCTTCCTCACAGGACATGGTGTGGGCCACATACACTCACTTCAACAGGCCAGAGCAAGCTACATGGCCAAGCCTAACATCAAGGAGGCAGGAAAGTATATTCCTCTCTCAGGCAGGCAGGGCAAGAATGGGTAGGTGTAATACTCCTACAGGAGAGGAAACTCATCATTGTAAACAATTTTACAATCTACCACAAGCCTTAGATTCAAATGCCTTTTCATCTGTCTGTTTCTCCCAGTAAAATGTAAGCTCCTTTAGGGCAAAATGATTTTGCATCATTTTATTCCCAATGCTTTATCTAACATCTGGCATGTTATAGGTGCTCAGTAGATGTGGGTTAAGTAAATACACACTTACATATCACTTCTTATGTGTTCTCCCGATGCTATAGGCTAAGAGAGTCACTTCTTTCTTTGTGCTTTCATAGAATGATAACTGAAGTCTATTCTACCCCTTATGACATTATACGTTTTCTTTATTATGTGTGAATTTTTCCCTTCTGGGCTAGACCTACAATGGCAGGGGCATCCTCTTGTTTCCAGCACCTAAAACAATACCTGGAAAAGAGGCATTCAATAAATGTTTGAATAATTTAATCAGATGGTTCTCTCTGTTTAAATCAGCATGTGTTTGTTGATTACTTCCTAGGTCCCAGGTGTTCTGGCTCTAACAATTGGGATTAGAAGCTAGGAAGTGTCAAAGTCCTGTGAGGTCAAAAGAGAGGGAGAGGCAAGGAATGAGAACATGACTATGGCCCTGTTTGGAAGAGCTATACCTGCTTCCCATCAGACAGCCTCAGTGCCACTCCATTAGCCCGTGCTCATCCCCACCCACCCGCCTGTGCCTCTCCCCCCAACAGCATGGCTGTGATCTAATCTTCCCATCCAGTTGATTGCTTTGCACAGCTCAGCTCACCAAGCACATTTGTGTTTATTGTGCAATTAGTGCTGAGTACACTGAACAAGGTAATGATATGCAGTAAAGGCCAAGAGATGACACCCTGGCTCTGTGCATTGCTTAATACCTCAGGAGGATGAGGCGTCCCTCTGCCTCTCTCTGAAGCCCAGGCACATTAGATAGTCAAGTCTGAATCATAGATCCGAAGAAGGAGCCCAGTGGAACACAGCCTGAGGAGCACTTCAGAGGCAAACCTGGTAACTGGCAGCACCAATGATTTGGAGCAAAGAGCATTGTTTTCCATGGAAAGATAGCCAATAAGGAATTCAGTGTTTGCGAATAATCTGATATGATCTTCCAGACACTGAGTATGAGGCAGACAGAGGCTGGGTCCTGAACATGTTGGTCTTAAATTTAGGGAAAAATAGGAATTTGGAACAATGTAAATGGGAAGGAGAGCCTGAAAAAATTCCTTCCTATCACGGATCAGGCTCAGACATCTTCTTCCTCCAGCTAGAGGCAAAGATCCTCCTGTGACTAGACCATTAGGCAGAGTTTTCAAGGACTCAGGCCACTGCTGTCCTCTCCATACCTGGATGAAGTACAGTTTACAACTCCCATTCCCACCAAACAATAAATATTAACTCCTACCAAAACAGCCACCCACCCTACCACCTTTTTTATATATGTATTGAAAAGGCGGATTCAAACATCTCCCTTCCTATTCTTCCTCCAGCCAAGCCTCCTCTTTACAGAATGCATCAGTAGCTGCCGGGGACAGAAGGATCAGCAATAAGCACTCATTCATTCATTCGCTTGTCAATTCATTTCACAAATAACTGAGACATATATTAGCTGCCAGGCATAGGGGATACATCTTTGAATAAAATAAACCATCTCTGTCGTTGTGAAACTCACAATCTAGTGGGAGAGAGAAACATTAAAGAAATAAACAAATATATAAATATGGATTGTGATAAGTGTTTTGAACACTTCTTTCTTCTTTTACAACAGGAATCTTTCCGATTTGAAGGCTTTGCAAGAATTATAGGTGGGTTTCTGGGGATCCATGAATTCCTTATTGTTTTATGCAAAATATCCTTTGTATGTGGGTATATATATATTTTTTTTTCTGAAAAGTATCCGCGGCTTTCATCAAAATCTCAAAAAAGTCTATGATCTCATAAAAGTTAAGAACTGATGCTTTACAGCTACACCAGACAGGACTTTATGTTTTTCAGGCCACCTCCCAGAATTGATTAAATTCATTCATGTTTATGGATGGCACTGAAGCAACCATGTCAGAAAAGTAGAGCTAGCAAGACCCACGTTGTCTCCTGCACAGGCGCATGAGCGGGGTGAGCGAGCCCCGTCCCTGGAGAGTGTTCACCAGGATGTTAATGTTGGTTGCTTTTGGGGGAGTGGAAGAGAGGGTGATGTTTGCATTCTTTTCCATAGGTTTCTGTGCTTTTCGTATTTTTTACAATAAACGTGTTACTTTTGTTTCAGGAAAACTAACACGTTAGAGCTATTCCTATTTTGGGAGAAATAATGTATTATACTACTTGTACACATCTCTGTTGAATAAGGCATAGAAATATTTACACACAAAATATATTATACTGGCAGAGTAGTGATATAATATCTTCCTCTTACTAAATTAGCCTGGGTGGGCAGAGAGATTGAGACAAGTCTATCTGCTCAGCTATGAGCGGCAGTGATGGCAGTGTGCTTCTCAAGGGGAGCTAGGGTCTCAGGTACGTACAGCTCTGTGGCCTCTGACCTTGGCCTCCACCATGTGGGGTTTCTAAGTCACCAAGCAGGAATCCATTCAGGAACAAGGCAGGAGTATTTGAAATAACCTTTCCTAGGTCAGTGGTCATGAATGTGATGACAGTCCCGGATGTAGAGTCCAATGAGAAGAGTTCACATCCAGGCTCTTCAAATGTCTAGATATCTCATCTTGGGCAAGACCCTTCTCTGATCTGTGCCTCCACTTACTCACCTACAGAAAGGGTCCGTCCTGTCATCCCTGCCCATCACGTGGTGTGACTGCGAGGCACAAACAAGCTATTGAGAACCAAGATCTCGTAAAGATCAGAGGAGAAAGGGTGTGCTACACAACCATGAGTCACCCAGAGACATAATTTTGCATCTAATATCGCAATGTCTGAGAATAAAGTACATTACTGAAATACGTAATCTTCCTAGATGTAAATAATAATATAGATGTGACTTTAGAGATAGCTCTTATACACTGTTTTTTAATAAACCAAGGAATGCTGGGGAAGAAAATACCATAATATTCAGTCGGGAGCTATGTTTTCCAATAACATATGTTCAGTCCCTGGCCCCAGCCCATTCATCTTATCTGAAAGCTTTTATCCCCGGAAAATGTCCACCTGAGATATCCCATTTCACAGAATAGGAGAAAATGATAAAGAATGCATGAGCATGTGGCAGGCCACTCATGGTGCAGGGGGCTTTGAGGGCAGGAAGGGAGCCTAGGCAATGGCAGATCAGCTGTCTGCAACTTTCGATCTGTCAGCTCTCCTGCATGGTAGAGCCACAGGTGACCATTGCCGTTATTTATGGAGCAATTTCCCCCTCATTTAGACATACAGTCTAGTAAGACACTGGCACAGATACATAATACCTGATAGTCTGCCTACACATTGTTCTCAAAGTTTTGTGGGTTTTTTGCACCCTGAAATCCAAAGTGGATAGAGGAACTTGGAGGTAAAAGGAAGAGCATCCATTTCCGCAAGAACCAGGCGAGGGAATGAAAAGGGGCTGTGAAAGCCCTGAGTTCTGAACCGGGGCACAAAGGGCGAGTCTGACAATATCAGTAAAAGGGGAGAGAGCATCTTTCTTTTTTCATGTTTGATGACTTTATTTATTATGGAGTGCAAAATGAGGAAACTGATCCTGGATTGTTTCCAAGTCAGGGTCCAATCTCTGTGTCACAATGGGCTAAGCACATAACCTCTCTGGTCTACAGTTTAGTTTTCAAGTAAGTGTGAGATTTGGACTAGATCAGCATTACCCAAGTTGTGTTCAACAGGACATTAGTTCTACAGGATGTTAATAAGCATTAATGTGAAGGAAAAAACAGAGTCTTTGGTCAATTAAGTTTGGGGAATGTTGGATTAAACAAAGTTGAACAGGTTTTTTTACTGCAAGGATTCTCAGCGCTTTTAATATGCTAATGTGAGTTCTGAATCTCCAAAAAGTGACCATAAATAGGAGAAACTTTCACCCCCAACTTACTTGGCCATAGAATTTTGGGGGTTTGTTTTATTTTTGCTTCATTATGTTTTGGTTAGCATTGACAAAGATCTGAAGATAATTTGGGAACATTAGACCAGATCGTCTTAAAGGTTCTTGCCAACTCCCCAACATTAGAGGATTCTGCAAATGACCACTAACTGGCCATTGTGCTATTTTATGTTTGTAAATGGGTGAGAGCACCAGCCTCAAGTTGATGACAACAGGGAGTCTCCCACTTTCTATATGTTTCCTCATTCAATCTTCACAATATCCTAACAAGGTGAATGGTATCATTCTATTCTTACAAGAGAGGATATTGAAACTTTGAGAGATTAAGCAAATTTCTGAAAACAATGCAGCTAGAAAGCTATGAATTCTAGTCAAACATAGGGATGTGTGGATGCAATTTTAAGTAAGACGACATTTGAGCAAAACCTTGGGGAGGTGAGATAAAAAGTTGCAGGAGATAGCGATGCACAAATCTGGGGAAGAGTGTTCTAGGCAGAGAGACTAGCCAGTGCAAAAGCCTAGAGATGTGTGTGGGCCTGGCTTGTGTGAGGAGCAGGAAGGAGGTCCAGAGCACAGGAATGGAGTGAGCAAAGGGATGGGAACTACGACACCTGGGAGCAGAGAAGTAATGTGGGGTCAGAGGGTCAGAGCACGTAGCACCTTATAGCAATCCCAGGAACTCTGGCTTTGACTCAGAGGAAATGGAGAGCAGAAGAGTGACACCATCTGGCTTATGTTTTAAAAAGGACACTTGGTCTGCTGGGTTGAGGTTGGATCCTAGGGGGATGTTGTGGTCATTAGTGCTGTCCACAAATGAGTTCCAGCTCTCCCGGGACATGGTTGGATTGCACTTCCTTGCCCCTTTGAAGTGATGCATGGCCATGTGAGTTGAGTGCCTTGGCCAATGAGATGTGACCGGAAGGCATATGTTTCACCTCCAAGCGGAAGCGTTAAGCTCCAGCACGTAACTGACAACGGCGGCTGCTTTGTCAGTGCGGGTTGGCAAGAGACCGTGCTGAACAGAGCCCCTCCACTGACTGACCTGTGCTGACTGTGGAGTGTGTGAGAAGGGACTTTGCTGGTGAAGTCACTGAGAGATTGATGACATTTATCTTAGCACCACCACGTAGCCTGCTCTTACTGAGGTAGGAGGCACGGGCAGAAGCAGGAGAACTGCGAGGAGGCCACTGCAATGATCCAGGGGAGAGACCATGTCGGCTGGTCGCGGGGATTAGCAGTGGAGCTGGCAGAGGTGCTTAGATTGAGGATATATTTTGAAGGTAAAGCCAACAGGATTTCCTGATGGACTAGGCATCCTGTGTGAGAGAGGGAGGAGACAGCACGACTGCAGGTTTTTGGCCTGAGCAATTAGAAAGACAGAATTACCGTCCACTGGGGTGAGGAAGAGTGGATATAAGAGACTTGGGGAAAAACGGTTTATTATACTTTTTTATGTTTCAATTTCTATTTTATCATTTTGGGGTTTTTTTTTAATACTTTCCGGTTATCTGTTGAAATTTTCGAGTTTGGCTTGTATCTCCTTGAGCATAGTAGGGGAGTCATAAACGGTCTAAGCAGGAGGGCCACAGGATCCAATTTACAAATCTGTCACAAAACCCAATGTGAAGGACAGTGTTTTATTTTCCCCTCTTTTGGGAAGTGAGCAAACTGAGTGCCTGGGGAAGATGTTAGCAGCATTTTATGTGACTCCTTTTTGGAGCCAGGGTTCAAAACAAACCGTTTAGAACTCATTGATTTTAGTTTTCTCTTGATTGTTTTCCACCTTGATTGAGTCCTGTGACTGTAAAAAGCCCATTGATTCAGTCAGACGTGTCTAATTTTCTGCTGCTTGGTGATTCGCACCTATCACGTTTGTTTCCTGTCTTCAGACGATCGTGGTCTCCTTCTTCTGGACCCACCTAGACTCGCGGCTCCTGCGGAGGGCGCCTCTCCCGACTCCAAGTGCCCCGGCCCATTGGTGGTTTGCTCTGTGAGCCTCTGCAGCTCTAACGGCGAAGCCAGTGTCCCTGAAACCTTTCACAGGGCAGAGGCTGCAAACTGGCAGCCTCAAAGCCAGACCCTCTCCCAGATTCCTGGTGTTTTGTTTGCCCCACACAATGATTTAAAAAAAAAAAAAATTGGCCAACATTTTAAAATCAGAAAGCTTCTTTTAAAAAATAGAGAATTTCGGAGCTGGCCTGGTGGTGTAGTGGTTAAGTTCACACGCTCTGCTTTGGCGTCCCAGGGTTCGCAGGTTCGGATCCTGGGCGTGGACCTAGCACTGCTCCTCATGCCATGCTGTGGCAATGTCCCACATTAAATAGAGGAAGATTGGCACAGATGTTAACTCAGAGCCAATCTTCCTCACCAAAAAAAAAACCCTCAGAAATGGCAATACTGGGCACCTACTTTCTGAATCTCTTGCAACAGTCTGTTACAACTGAGCAGCTTCTGCCTCTTTAAATGGGGCAGGCGCTCCTCTGGTACAGGGCACCCCTGTTCCCACCTGGAGAGCTGAGCTCCTCTTTGTTACCTGCCTGGCTCCTGTAAGCATTTGTGCTTCTGCTCTCTGCTTTCACGATTACAGAGGTCTTCCATCTACAATATTGTATTTAATCCTCACAACCTTATAAGGTCAATATTTTATAGATCAGAATCTCTCCTTCTTAGAGCTGTATTAATTGCACTTTTTATTTGAGTGCATTTAAGAGTACTTAAGTATTTTTATCTGAATTCTCTGAAGGCCATGATTAAATATTCTGCTTCCTCTCGCTAAACAGAAAACAATCTAGACTCCACTCGGGGAAATGTCCATCCAGGCGTGCATCTAACCTGTGGTAGAAATAGCGAGCTGTGAGGCGGAGTGTGGACTCCAGGCTCACACTGCCTCATGTGTCCACTGTGTCTCCCTGAGCATGTTATTTAATCATGCCATGACTTGATTGTCTCATCTGCAAAACCGAGAAAAATTGTATTTATGATCTTCCTATAGAATATGAACTGGAGACAGTGAGTGACAAGCAATAGACTGCAGAACAGGCCGGGCCTGGGGCATGGAGGGCTTTGACCGCACAGCAAGCTCTTTTTCTTCTATAAGCCAGTGACTTTCAAACTGTATGTCTCTGCAGACTGTGCGTCTCCCCAAGGCTCTGCAGACTGTTCAGGGGCAAAGGAGGGAGTAGTCTGGACCCTAGGCTCCCAACCACACTTATGTTGAAGGATATGAGGAGCCACCACAGAGTTTTAAGTGGAAATTGAGCTGGCCAGATTGTGAACTTACAGAGATTGCTCTGTATGGAGCATAGACTTGACAAACCTGATGACAGACAGGAATGCAAGGAAGAGATGACATGTTTAGTAATATGGAGAAGAGGGAAAGATTTATGAGCTATTAGCAGGTAAAAATGACCACTAATGAGCTGGGTGAGTATAGCATCAAGGAGAGGGAAGAATCCAGGCTGACTTTCATGTTTTCGGCTTGGTGATGGTTATGGGGCAGTGAGGAGAGATTACTTAAGAAGGATAAACAGCCTTAGAGAAATGGCAATGTACGTGAGGATTGTGATAGTCCATAGGGCATCTAGGTTGAGGTGTTGATCAAGAAATTGAAGATGTTGACCAAGAAATTGAAGTGGTATGAGGCAATCAAAAGAGAAAGGTCCTCCCACTTAGCTATTTAAGAGCTTGGATGAGCTTGGGAACTTGCGTTCCATCTCAGAGCCCATTTCCTCATCCACCTAGTGAGCACATGAGGGTCGTGGGAGGGGCCCATGGATTAACAGACATGCAAGGATTCTTAATGCCATTAAGTTATATGTAAATGTAACATTGTACTTATTGACTCCCTCATTCAGCAAAAATGAGACACAAGCAAAAGATCATAGCATTTTAAAGTTGGAAGTTCCCCCAGAGACAGCACTAATCTGACTTGGACCTCCGCTATGACCCGCCCTAAGGTCTTCAGGGAAGTCTCTTCCCAGCTTCTCAGCACACCTCGCAAAGAGAGAGCTCAGTCCTTCTGTCTAATTTTACTTCCTGGCGGGAATCTTCCTGGAGGACCTTGCTCTGAATACTATGAATCAAAGCGACACCCGGCAGTTGGCTCTTGCCCTTTCTGTGCCCTCCAGGTAGGACTGGCCTCTTCCTGGAGGTCTTCCTTCATCAACTGACCATTCCTTGGGCAGCTCCTTATTTTCCCAAATAAATATTATTTGATTAATTTATGCCTAATTGAGATTTCCTTTTAGATAGTCTTAAGAAGATTAAATGGGAGATGGAATATGTATACACGAAAGTGAGGATTCAAATTATAGGAAACAAAAGCTTGTGTTTTCTGTAACTTCTCTATCCATTTCTTGATCTCTGCCACACAGCTAGAGATTAGAGAGAATGATTACAGAAATATGTTTTGCTTTTTATTTTTGTCATGTACAAGTGGTCTATCAAGGAAATGCTTCCCTGAGGACCTGTCGGGGTGGAGGAGCAGGACAGGGAAGGGAGAAAGCTAAGCAGGAGGTGACCCGAGGCCGATCCTGCAGAGGCCAGCTTCAGTCTGGTCTCAGCTGAGCTGCTCCTCAGAGACGTGCCAGCACGGAGCTGCATCCCCCCTCTTGCACCCATCAGTCATTCCCATGTGGGTGAAGGTATGTGAAAGGGCAATCTAAAATGACGGCTGTCTGGGTAATGCTTGCTCTATGTACAGTGGCTTTTAGTCAAGGCTCGTCGTGGACTCATGTGCAATGAACCCACTCATAGCAGATTAGAAACCCCCACACCAGTGGGAGATGCACCTGCTGTTATCATTTATTCAACTTGCTATGAGAAAACCTCCTGTTCTTAAAGTTGATGCCACAGGAGGGTCAGATGAAGAAACTAGACTGTGAACGAGGTTCTCTCGGTTCTGCCGTCCCTCAGATGTGATGCACAGGTCAAAGCTCAGCTCCCTCTTATTTCTACGTTGCTGCTGAAGTTGTGGCTGTGCTGTGGCCAGCAGGGTAGAAAGCTTCCCTGGAAGAGGAAGGGATAGGGGATTGCCCTCCTTTTCAGAGGGACACAAGAAAGCCTGTAGGGATCGTCCAAGCCCAGCAGTGCAGCCCCTCAGGTGGCTGCAGGTGGTCACAACACGGCTGGGTCCTTCATCCTCCCAAATGATATCAATAAAATTGGGGCTTGGTTCTGCGAGGAGGTCGATTTGCAAACAGTCAAGGGAGGCGACACCATTCCTCTCCGCTGCTTCCTCCGTCAGCTCCGTCCCCTGTGTCTACCTTCCCTCCATTGGCCACCCAGCCTCCCTCTGGTCAGCAGAAAGTACAGTAGCATCTGGGGGATTAGTTCTATAATCTGCCCACGAGAACCAGACGGAAATTGAATGCAGCAAGAAAGGGGCCCAGAAGCACAAGGAGAGCTTTAGGGACGGGATTTCTTTCTTTCTTATTCTTCTTTGGTTGTTTCTGTTTGTACAAGATGCATTTCTTCCCTCAACCTCATGCAGCTGTATTCCCAGCAAACTGAAGAAAAGAGGGAAAAAGCTATTTCAATTTATACTATTGAATTTCTGTAGGACACCGAAATATTTTTGAAGTTAATGGGAACTCTGAATAGTCTGTTTCAAATAATTACAGGAAAAAAATACATTGAAATAATTAGTAGTTGCTGCTAGAACATTCAGCAAAATGAAATGACATCTTTGCATGCCTATTAAACAGGACTTTATTTTCAGTTTAGGGTGTTTTGGATGAAATTAGATGGCAAACATACTGCATCATTGAGTGATTAGAAGAACTAGTATCATTTAGAGTTAGACTAGTACCATCCTCAGCTTTTTCCTCTTCCCTCTTAAAAAAAACCTGTGCTCTCCTGTCAGGGAGATTTTCATAGAAACGGGACCAACTGCAGCCCTTGAGACTCCAGCTTAAGTGGCTTAGGTGTAATCCCTCTGGACGCGAGGACAGGCCTTAAACAGAATCTGATTATTCCATATTTTCTAATTCTGGGAATCTCTTTCTACTCTGCTTAGAGAATACATAAAGCCTCCCACTCCTCCATCCTCTCCACTCCCAAAGCAGAATCTCATTTGCCAATAAAAGAAAATGGCCTTAACGTAATGAGTCAAACCAAATCTGTCTTTAGCTCCACCTCACCATGTTCACAATTCCTTCTCCATTCTTCTATTCTTCTATTTAAAAGAAAAAAAGAATCCCAATTAAATAAAATATTGACTAGGAGTCTAATTTTCTACATTGCAGTTTACTAAAGCTATTCCCAGAACTCCGACCACAGCCTGACCCCCTTCCCGTCCCTCCTCTCCTCTCCTCTCCTCTCCTCCTCTTTCCTTCTCTCTTCCTCTTCTCTCTCCTTCACCCTCATTTCCACCCTCTGCCTCTCTTTACCTCTTCTTCCAGCTTGTGCCCCTTCTCCTCTTCCTTTCCTGCTCCAATATGAGGGGAGGAAACAGAAAGAAAAATGAAGGGAGAAATGAGGAACACTTGTGACACACAGTGTCACAAATACTCAGGTGTCTGTTGCATAATAAAACGGTGTTTATTTTTTAGTGTTACAATACATTACTTTGGAGGAACATTTGTGAGGCAAGAGAAAATATGTATGAGGCTGTTCTGCTTTTCTCCAATATTTTATTGTTATCCTCCAAGAAACATCAGAATAGCTAGCTGCTTCCTCATTAAAAAAAAGAAGAAGATGTTTGGGAGTTCTGAGATTCCATTCTGAGCAGAGAGGAACGACGAGAGGGAGAGGAATGGCCTGTGAAAAAGGCAGGTTCCTGATCCACAACGGGAAACAGCCAAGGAATGAGAGGACCAGAGATGGCTCTGCTCCATAGCTTGACTAAAGGCCACCATGTTTCTTTCCTGAGGCACAGCCATATTTTCTCATGTTGCTGGGCCTTTCTACCAACCCATGCATGGCACCTCCTTCACCTGGCACACCCACACTCTCTCCTAGGCCTCATTTGTCCAGGGGTACCACTATGATGCCCTACCCGCCCTCCCTCATGTCTGGTTGTGTCGCCTGTCCCCAGGAGAAGGGGATAGTATCTGCCCCTCCTGCCCTGGATCTTCACTCTCCATATGTCCTCCAATGGCACAGTTAAGCAAGGTTCTGAGGCACTCATAAGAGGGCAACCAGACCTACCAGCTTTCTTTTGTCATATATGCTGCTCAAGTCACTCCCCTCCAGAGAACAATTCATTTTTTTACCCCACAAGAGTGACACCAAATTTGAACATTTTAAGTAAAATAAAGGGAAGGAAGGGAAAGTAGGACACAGGGAGGTAGAAAGGGTCTTTTCATGACTCCTGCAGATGGTCTTGCCATCTTCATCCCCTCTTGCTCAGGGTGCCCTTGTTGGCTTGTTGGTAGGCTTTTCCTGACACACGGAGGTAGTAATGTGCTGGAAGGGCCCGCACTCAGGCCTCCCAAGGAGAAGGAAAGTCGTCTTTGCACATCACCCACTTCCATCAGTTCAGCGGGCCACTTCTCCCTTTCCTCCACCTGGGCCCCCCTCCTCTCTGGGCATCCTTCTTCACCCCGTCCGTCTGTCTCTCATCCCTGCACCCGCTCTGTTGGTTGACTGCGCACCTCTTCTCTTCCTTCTGTCAACAGGGCCGCATCAGGTTGCATGCTTCCTTTTCCCTCCAGTGACATGTTGATGGGCTGTCCTCTCCAGCTCCCCCTCCTTGGTCCTCCCTGTGGTGACTTCTCCAATCGCTTGAACAGCTTTCCACTCGCTGAGTTTGAAGTGGGCACAGTGCAGAGCTTCATCAGTAGCCTGCCCTCATGCAAAAGGCTCTTCTGCAACTCGTTTCCCAATATCCTCCTGGGACAAGCTCCGGACCTGGCCGCTACACATCCAGGCACTATTTCCTTAACTGCAGCAAGGCCCTTTGGCAGGGCTGACCCATTCCTGCTGAGGCAAGAGGATATTTCAGGCCATGAACCAAAAAGAAACCAACCCCTTCTAGTGAGCGCTGTTTGGGGATGTCCCCGGAGGAGTTGCTGCCACTCAGAACTGGGACTGTCCAGCTCCCCTGCTGACTACCTCCCACTCCTGTCTTCAGTTCTGACAATTCTTCTTGATTCTAAGATCTTAAGATGATGTCGGCGCGGTTTCTGCTGGCTCCACGCCGCCAGCCGTGTCTGTGCTGGACTGCTTCCCCAGCCCGCCCGCCAGCTGGGAGGGCAGGCAGGGGGGCACTCTCCCAGGCGGCAGCTGCTGCAGAAAGGAGTGGGAGGAAGTTTGGTTTTATAGGGCAGCCAGGACGATGAAAGCCCTTGGGGAAAAGCCACAACCTGAGTTCCCAAATCAGGTCGGTTCGGAAGCTCTGTGCTCTGGATTTATAGTGTCTAAACTGAGCCAATTTAAACAATTTCAACCAACAGGCCCCATATGATAAATTGCATGTAACGCATCCTTGTAAAGAGAGAGCAGGCTTGGATTGAATGTGAACTTTGGTGGGGTTGGTGATCAAGGACTCCCAGAGTTTCCCCTAGAGTCACCGGAACTAACAGGAGGAAGAAGAGACGAGCCTGTGAGTGAACAGTCCCTCATGCACCTGGAACACGGCGGTGGCATGTCGGCAGCAGGGAGACAGCGCCTTGTGGGGAGCTTGGGGACGGGCACCTTCCAGCAGGCTGGCGCTGAATCAGAACAGTAATCGTGTCTACCTCGCTGTGTGGCTCGTATATTAAAGGAGATAAAGTAAAATGATAGCTTACATTTATTATGCATTTAATATGTGCCAAGTACTATTCTAAGCACTTTGCATATAATGGTTCACTCAATGAAAGTTGAACGGTTCACACAGTTCCCAGAACATAGTAAGGACTTAGTAATCATTGAGAGTCGTTGTTAGTAACAACAGTCACCTTTAAAGCACACAGCAGGTGTTGAGCTTTGTTAAACATCTTACATATTAGCATAGTTAATATTCATAGCAACTCTGTGAGCAGTACCACTGCCATTCTTCCCATTCTACAGATGAAGAGACCGAGGCACAGGGAGGCTAAGGGAAGCATCGCCAAGGTCAAGAACCGGTGAGTGGGGGAGCTGGGATTTGCGCCTTGGCGATTCCTGGAAAGGCGGGGTTCTCAACCCCTGCCTCCTGTCTGACAAACACTGACTGAGCTCCTTCTAATGCCAGGCACTATTCCAGAAGCCTGGAATACATTAGAGCCCCAAGCAGACAGAAATCTCTGTTCTCCACCTCCTTGAGAGGGACACGGAAAATAAAGAAATTAAATCAGGAAACTATCTGCATCTTAGAAAGTGGTCAGTGCTAAGGAATACAGAGAAGCAGGAAGGGGGACAAGACATTCACTGTCTGGGGAACATTGTAATTTCAGATCAGGGAAGCCTCACAGAGAAAGTGCTGTTCCAATAGAGACCTGCAGGAGCTGAGGGAACTAGCCATGAAGATACAGGGTGAGAGAATTCCAGGCAGAGGGAGTAAGTGCAAAGGCCCTGAGGCCTGTAATTGTTGGAAATAGTTGTCTAATTGGATCCACACTCCTCCTTAGCCCAAATTGCTAAGATTAGCAAATAATACCATCACCAGGGATAAAGGAGCAAAGGTTTGGAAGTGGGAAATGTTCCCACCTTATTAAAAATCCAGCTGTTCACCTGCACTTGAAATAGGCAAGACCATGGGATAGCTCCTGCAGGGGTCGTAGGACACAGTTAGGACACATCAGTCCCCTCTGAAGAACTGGGCACATCTTCTGCTTGTGGTCAGAGAGTGTGAGAGAAGGGCCAAAGCTGCAGACAACCTTATTTAAAACCACTTTGATCCGAGGATTGTAACCATTTAGTGTTTATCGATTTTTCTTTCCTATTTTTAGGAAGGTGGGAACATGTTAATTAAACATTTTTGAGTGAAGGTGGTTCCCAGAGAGCATGGCTTAAAAGTCCCTGAGAGCCAAACCTTTTGTTTACTTTCCAACAGAGGCTCCTAGGAAAGGAGGGTCAGGTGGAGCGCTCGTTCCCAACCTCCAGCTCAGCCAGATTCTGGAGCTGGGCGGAGGACGTTTGCTCTCCACGCCTCTTCCTGCCTTGCCTCCTATCCTCGGCCTCTTATGCAGAGTCAAGACATGGTGAAGAGCTGATGTTTGGAACAAGAAGTCAGAACAGCCTTGCTCCCGACTGGCAGCCCCCTGCCAGCTCCTAGAGAGAAGCGGGGCTGAATGCCGGCACTCGGCTTGCCAGACCGTCCCAAATGTCTTCCCAGGCAAGGCAAAGAGGAGAAGGGGGTGGGCCCTCTCTGGGGACGTGTAGACAGGTGACACCTCTCTTTTGATGTATTTCTTTCTTCTCCAATTTTATATTTGTCTTTTATTCAATTTGTCTTTATTGTTGTGTCCCGTGTTGTTATATTACACTTTTAACAATAACAACTAACATTTAGCCCTACAGCATCTCACTTATTCTAATAAATTCTTTCTAAAACTCTGAAAAACATATTTTCTATCCCCATTTTCCAGATGAAAGGAAAATTTAGAGACATTGTGTCCTTTATTTCAGATCAAAAGTTAGTAAATGGCAGAAGGAAGATTTGACCCAGATCTGAGGACTTGGCAACACGCACTGTCAATCATTATGTTATACAGCTCTCCTTGTGTCAACTATCTTGTCTCTGAAAACACACACCTGCTCACACACACGTCTCTATGACGGAGGTTACATGCATATATACGTACACAAACAACATTGCGTCTATTCCACACACACGCACACACTGCATGGTCAGCAGGCGAGGGGGCAGGATGAAGAGAGGAGGTGCCGCGCCGTGCGCTGTTGCGCAGAGCAGGGCGTGGAAAGGGAAGATGAGGCAGGGGGTGCACTATTGTGGTGGGAACGTTCGCAACTGGTGCTCCAAATGCCTCACAGGGGCCCTGGCAAGAGTGGGCCGGCTGTGCGTCCATGTGCTGGGGGCCTTTTCAGTGCATGCTGGCTGAAAGTAAAGCTATGTGTCCAGCGTAAACTCACATTCAAATACGCACAGCCCCTGCTGCCTCTCTGTGCGTCCGTGTCGGTGTCTGCACACAGGTAAGTACCAGGAGCCTAAACCAAACCTGGCAGTTTGTCCTCGTGACTGGCAGAGGCCCCGGCAAGTCTTGGGGAACAAGGATGTTCTGCTGGTCATTGCCTACTGGGCAGCGGGCCTGGGCTCTGAGAACTTTCCTTCAAGCTGGACAGGACTGGACATCTTCTTTTCGTTCAGGATAGGAAAACAAGCTGGGCTGCTGGACAGAGCGCCAGAGTGGGCGTTTTGTTTTAAAAAGATGGCGTGATTCACTACTCTTTCCCTTTTCCCCTTGGTGCCCCTCCTGCCTGGACAGGCTTCGCCATCAATCTACACCCTTCCATTTCTTCCGAAGCTGCATAAAATCCACTCAGTCAATCACCCAGCATGAGTCCTGACTATGGCCCGGCGTGGCATGTTTGTGTTTTTGTTTCTCAATTTGTTATCATATTCGGTTAACTTTACTTTTATAATCCTGTCGTCCTCTGGAGTCGTCTCTGGAAAGCCTGTGACTTGATGTCTCTAACTGAACAGCATCTAAGGAGAGCATCACAGCACGGACCTCGCTCTCCCTGTGCTCCTGGTTACACCACGCTCCACACAGACCCTCGCTCAGGAGCAACAGCTGCTGCTCTTCCTCCTTTCCCCTTCTTTTACTTCTCCAGACAATCAACTCATTTCTTTATTCATTTGTTCAACAAGAAATTTCACTGAATACCCGCTATCTGCCAGGTACTGTTCCAGGTACTAGGGTTACTGCTGGGAACAGCCAGTGCTGGTGTGAAGACAGAGAGTAAAGAAGAGGAAACAGGTTGGATATTAGACAGTGAGGGGGCTGAGGAGAGCCGTGAAGCAGGGAGGGAGAGAGAGGGTCGGGGGCATTGTGATTTTACACGGGGCATCCGGGCAAGGCCTTGCTGAAACGACATGAAAATAAAGCCCTACAGGAAGTGAGTGAGTGAGCCAGCCGTGCGTCCACTGGGCAGAGCACCCCAGGACTAGGGACGGCAAGTTAAGAGACCCTGATGTGGGAGCACTTCTGGCAAAGAAGAGGAGCAGGGCAGGCACACGTGCCTGGAGTGGAGGGACGATGGGAGGACAGCAGGAGAACAGGCAGGAGAGGCGTGTGGAGTGCTGTTGGCCAGCAAAGGCTTGTAGGGTATTCTCCTCTGAGAGGGATGAGAGGCTGTGGAGGATTCTGACCAGGCATGTTCTAACAGGTTCTCTCTCTGCCATCTAGAGAGTAACCTGGAGGAGGGCAGGGGCAGACACGGGGAGATCCGTCAGGAGCCTCTCGGGAGGATGTGCTGGTGGCTGGTCCACGGTCACAGCAGTGGACATGGGGACACCAAGAGGATACATTGGTGAACTTGACAGAAATGGATTCGGGGTGACCCCAAGGCTCTTTGGACTAATCAAATGAAGAACAGAGTTGACAAGTGTGGTGATGCTTCATGATTAAAAAATCACTTACCAAGCCCTCCTAATTTTCTCTTTTAGGGATTTATAGAATCCTTTTCTTTCATCCCTACCACTAATTCCCTAATTTATCCACCCATTGTTTCTCATCTGGATTAGTGCAAGACCTCTAACTGATCCCCCTATCTGTTAATTGTTCCTAAATCCAGCCATGGCACAGAGCGAGCTATGTAAAGTAAATATCGCATGGCATTACTCCCAGACTAAAACTACCCCTCAGCCCCGTCATCCACTCTGCTTACAGGGAAAATCCAAGATGCTGCACGTGGCTCATAAGACCTTCATAAGCTGGCCTTTCAACATGCCCTCCTTTGGAATTTATGCTGCAGGAGCACCAAGCAACCCGAGGTCAACTCACCCCACCCCCAACTCAAACACATACTTGCCATCCCTGCCTTGCCCCATCCCTGGGCCTTGCTTCTCCATGGCCTCTGCTTCAATGCCCTTTCTACCCCACCCGCTCTTCACCTGGTTACCCCTACAGGCCCTTGAAGACACGCCTGAGGCTTCGCTTTCTTCAAGAATCCTCTTTATCACCCCTTTACCTCTGTCCTTACTCTGTGCTGTCGTAGTTCCCTGTATGGCCTCCACTGTCAGCTCACCACACGCATGGCATGGTCCTGCTCCCTCGATGACGTTTGGGCTCTTGAGAGCGGGGTCAGGTCTCGGTTGTCTCTGTACCCAGGGCTTCCAGCCCAGGACTAGGGACACAGTCAGAAATCAACAAATAATTGAGAAGTGAATGAATCAAAGAGGATTGTCTGGACTGCAATTTTGAGAAGAAACTTACATATTTGATTCTGATAATTTTGCATTCTGTCATGATAAAATCAACATATAATTCAAGTTGAGAAAACAAATATCTATAAAACATACATTTTGAGAATATCTTTTTACTTATCTCCTCATCTAAGAAGCCTCAGTAAATCTCCCAGTATACTTAAAGTGTACACTCATTTGAATTCTACTTTTATTGCTGCTGACGTGTAGGTTTCTAAGTGTATCTGTAGCGTATGAATGAATATGTGTGTGCACTGAGTGAGAGAAGGAGGAAGGGGGAGGGGAAGGGGGCGAGGGACAGAAAGGAAGAGAGGAGAGGAGGAGGATGGGGAGAGGAAAGGGAAAGTGAGGGAGAGAGAGACTTCGTCCCCAAAGTCCAAGTTCTTTGAGGGCAGGGACAGTCATTAGTGACCTTCACTCTACGCTGGCTAACTTGGGAATCTACAGAGAGGAAGCTCTCAACAAATGTTATAAACTCCTAGAGGAGCATCTTTCTCCTATGAAGGGGAATTTTAACAAAATAGTTGACAAGTGAATTGAAGCAACTCATATGAAAACCAGTCCATCCCTTACCTCCAGAGAAGAGAAGCACCAAAACCTTGCCATCCAGGTTAGGAATTTCCGTAACAGTTGTCTGCCTGTTGAGTCAAAATGTGCAAATCTGCTTCCAACACAGGAGAGCAGCCTCTCAGACCCAGATCATACCTGCAAGCGTCTCCCTGGGCCAAGGCGCTCCAGCAACTCAACTGCCGACTTCACAGAAAGGACCCAGGTAGACCTCCGTACAGGGAAAGCAGTCAAGAAAGTATTGGTAGGCACACACACTCACACACACCCACTCGCACACTCATGTGTCTTAGAGGGAGGAATTCCTGCTGCTTCAACTCTCTGCTTTACTTAGTTACACAAAGCTGGGTAATGGGAGAAGCGGGAAAAAAAAATAGAGTCAGAGGGTCTGGCTGAAGACATCATAAAAACCTAGAGTAAAGGAGATGGAGACAGAAAGAGAAGTCAAAGGGGATCAGAGAGAATACTCCCTCGTTTGGGGAACTGAATAAAGATTGTAGAAACTTCCAGTCACTGTTTGGATGCTGGACTTTTTCTTGGGAAACAATTGAGCAAGGCGACTGCACCACAGGGGCTAGGGACGTGTTCAGTTTATGCCCTGGAGGTAAGAGGGCACAGGAAGTAAAGACATAGGCTTTACAATTCGCATTCTTAAGGATTTGTGCCAGTTGGGTTTTTTTCTGATTTCTCTCTTTTGCGCTTAAAAGACAATCCTTCTCTTCACCACAAAAAAGATTGTAAGATATGATGGATTCTACGGGATGTTTAAAAAGTCTCCTGTAGTGATGGTTAAGTTGAGGTGAACTCCACTGATAGCAAAGTCGGATACAAGGCAGAAACTTATCAATAAGTGAATGGTTCCTGTTCCCTGAAGTGGAGGCAGTCAAGTGAACAATGGTGAATTCTGGGAACCACCTTTCGGGAGGCCCTTGTGATTTTGTCATGGGAGTTAAATTCACAAGAGAGACTGGGCACATTCCTATAATTCCAGCCCACTCCACAGAAAGAGCAAGAAAACTGTGTCTGACCCTTACGGGACAAAGTGGCTTCCTACCAGAAGAAAGAAGAGCCAGGAAGTATGAATGCAGTTGTGAGCAGAGGGTGAGGGCAGAGGAAGGAAGGGGAAGATGCTTTCTTGAAGAAAAAGAGGACAGGATGAAAGGAATAGAATGCAGTAGCAGTAGTTAACAAAGACTATCAGAACTCTAGTAAAGGAGAGAGAGATAGAGTCCCTTGAGATTAAAACAAAGTTTCTTAGAGAAATTAACTCAGGAAGGGCCTGGGAAGAGTGATTGAAGTGCATACGACCATAATTCAGGGAACAGAACCACTAGCCCAGGGTTTTGGGGAAGTCCAATTTCAAAGCACGCTAGTGCCTGAATTGCAGATAATATGTATGGCCTAGTCATAGATTCTGCTAGGCATGGTTCACCTGGGCATCTTGGCTTTTTTCATTTCTAAACCTTGGAGGGACTGAGACGTGAAAGAAAGTGTGGGCTGAGGCGTGATCTCCAGGTACAGACGAAAGTGTGACTACTCCTGTATTTCCCAGTGGGTGATGACAGCTTCACCTCAAGAACACAAACTGCTCTTTGAGGTAACACTGACCATCCAGCTGCAGGTGTGAACGCCACAGACAAGGCTCAGCCAATCTCTGTGGTGCCAACCAGGAGGCTCCATTTGTGGAGTGAGTTACAAAGAACCCATTGTCCCACAGACCTCTGTGAAGGGACCAGTCATCACTCACATTATTCTGACTCAGGCACAAAACTGCCACTTCGTTGGGACTTCATGTTAGCCTAGCTCTTGCTGCTGCTTCCTGTTGGCCTTATCTGGAATAATTTCCTCCCTGCTTCCCCAAATTTTGTTCTTTCTTTAGTAAACAGGGTGAGTACTATCTCTTCCTTGAGGATTAGTGAACAGTTCAACGCCTAGTGACATGCCAGTATGGCTTAGAGACTAAGCCACATCACACAGAGCCTGATTACATATTCCACCAGGTTCAAATCTCTTATGAACAATAGGTGATGCTTGGTTAACCTCTTTCCATCCCGGTTTCTCATTCCAGTTTCCTGCACAAATGGTATCAACAAATCTACTCGTAATAAACACACCTCGGGCTGGTCGTTAACTTTCCAATGATTCTCTCAGTGGTCATGCCACCACTCTCACTCCTTCTTTTGAGGAAACATTCATTTCCCTCACCTCCTGCTCTAACATGTGGCCAGAATGGAAATGGCGTTTTTTTATGACCTTTCTTTGCTAGTCCTACATAGTGTTTAGTCTAAGAGTAGGCACTTGACAGAAGCCAATGTCCTTACCAAGAAATTTCTTAGAGCTGGGGGAGGTATCTTTTACTCTGGTAGTAAAGATGTGGGGATATGACAGGAGCTGTCAGATTTCTTTGCCTTCTCTATGTAATAAAAGCTGGTATACAGTAGATAAGAGGGAGGGCTGACATGGAGAGCAGAGCAGAGATGAGAGAGACAGAAAGAAAAGAGAGAAAGAGAGAGAAAAGGGGAGCAAAGGGAAGGCAGAGAGAGAGAGAGAGAGAGGGAGAGAGAGAGAGAATGAGAAAGGAGGAGAGAAGGAGGAAGGAACAGGGGAGGGAGGGAGTGAATTTCAGAGCGAGTCCTGACAATGTTCATGCCTCCCGTTCTAGTTACTATTGTCCTGGGCTCTGCCCTGATATCTTTAATTTTATAAGCTATTTGTGCTAAATTCCTTTTCTTACTTAAGTCTATTTCTTACAACCAAGAGTCCTGACCCTGGCTGGGTAGTTTTAAGCATTAAATTGTATAACACATTAAACGCTTATCATGCCGGTTAGCCCACAGTTTAAGTATGCCAAAAACGGTACTTATTTCATCCTTGTCACCCATCTTTGTGGGAAGCTGTAGAGCATAGCGGTCAGGTGCATGGACTCTAGACACCAATTTCTGGGATTCCAATCCCAGACCGACCACTTAGCATCTGTGTAAACTTGGACAAGTTATTTCTCTATGTCTTAGTATTCTTGTCTGTAAAATGGGGGTTGTGGTGAGGATTGAATAGCTCAATACTCACCAAGTCCTTAGAATGCTAACTATTGTTACCATCCTCATCTAAACTATTAGTTTGCATGTCCACTTCCCTAGGAACTAGGATCAGAACTATCTTAATGCAGGGTCTTTGTCTTCAAATTGGCATACCAGATATCACATATAAAATACAGAGCAGGCGGGGCTGGCCCCGTGGCCGAGTGGTTAAGTTCGCGCGCTCCGCTGCAGGCGGCCCAGTGTTTCGTTAGTTCGAATCCTGGGCGCGGACATGGCACTGCTCATCAGACCACGCTGAGGCAGCGTCCCACATGCCACAACTAGAAGAACCCACAACGAAGAATACACAACTAGGTACCGGGGGGGGGCTTTGGGGAGAAAAAGGAAAAAATAAAATCTTTAAAAAAAAAAAATACAGAGCAGGCTTTCATACATGTTGAATAAATCACTAAAAGGATGTTCTTTTACAAAATGCTCTCTAGCTGTTTGATGTGGGTGAGTTTTCCCTTCCAGGTTAGATCCTTCACAAGCACGCATGACAGGCCCAGTGCTAGAGACATGGTCGGAGCCACGTAAACATCCTTTACCTGACTTTTGGGCCACATCTAAAGAGCAAAGGGGATGCACCAAAGGCACCTCTGAGTCGTTGCCCCTTTGCCTTCCTGAGATTTCTCTAGCAGTTCCTCAGGAGCAGATGGGAAGTGCTCTGTGGCGATGTCAGAGCTCCTTTGTCCCATTCCCCAAAGCACTGGCTTCTGGTTGCTGAGCAGAGCTGTTCTTAGATTCATCTCCTGCAAGTGCTTTGTGAAACACTTAGGGCCCCATTGAGGTGACAGTCATGGGAGAACCCTAGGGTGATCTTCCTCTGTAGGGTGGTTATGAGATTATCTCCGTGTCCACTGGGGACCGTCAGTAATGGCAGCTCAGAGCAGCTGTGGCATCTGAAAGAAGATGAAAAACACTCTCACCAATCTTCACACAGCGCCTCGATGCCATCAATGAATGTGGCGTCTATCTCCAGCTGATTTCATCTAATGTGATAACACTCATGATAATAAATATTGTTAAAAATAAAAGTCACTCTGGGGATTGAGAGTCACTGGGACAGGTGTTCAGAATGAGAAGAGTGCAGTAATTGGGTGACTTATTCATTATTGGAAATGCCGTTTAAAATCTATTGCATTTAAAAAAACAATACTTCAGCTGCTCTCTGGCCTTCGAAAGTCATTAGCTGGTGTTCTTTATCTGTTTGTTTTCCTCACTGAAGTGAGGTTTTTAATGTCACATAAGAACTAACTTGATGCTGTGCCAACATTTCAGAGTAAATGATGAAGCCTTCTGAGGCTCACACATCACCCCACACGATGTTTCTCTTCTTTAGAGCTCATTGTCTCCGCAGTCAGGGGACGAGGATGGCACGGAGGGAGAGAGAGCTGTTGCAATTCCTGCCTGACAACAAAGCCTATGGAGTAATGGGAGAGGGCCATGGTTTTCTCCAATCCACACAGTCAGGCCATTAAAGAACTTTGAGGGAGGGCCTATATGTCCCAACCCTCAGTCGACTCTCTCTGACAGGAGAGGCAAATTGCTAATAATACTGGTTCAGACAGTACCCTCCTCTGGCATTTTTTAAGTACCTCACCCATCTTTATCACAATGAGGAAAAGAGTATCATGACGGCAGTTGTCCCGTACTGACAAGTGGAACGACCGAGGCCCCAGTAGAAGCAATGAGCTCCTGATGTCAGGTAGCAAGTTTCAATTTTTACTGGAAGTTGGTTTTGAAATGTTCATTCACATTCCTTTATAAACATTGGTTCCAAACTCTACGTGAATTATCCATGACTTGAATTTCTAAAGCTGTGTTTGCTCTTGTCCTCTGGAGGAATCCTCACCATGCCATATTGTGTGGGGGAAATTGGATGTGGGACCTTGCTTTGGCCTAGAAGATTTGCTTACCTTCTGCGGGGATAACCTATCGTGTTCTTGCTGAATTTCATCCAAGGTGGACTCTTCAGGGTTCTTCTGAGTCTCAAGGGGAAATCTATCCATGAGTAGGGGACCATATAGGCACTTTCCCCTTATTTTGACCCTGCATAGAGTTGTCTGAGGAAGTCTTGGACCAAAGCTTCATTGTTCAACTTCTAAAGGTAAGTCCTTTGGAATGATTTCCTGCAGAAGATATTCCTGGTGGGGTTGGAGGAGATGGTGAGGGGTGGCTGAATGTCCTCCTATCCTTTGGGGAGAGTGGGTAGAGCAATTCACAACCACAACCTGAGGATAGGCACCCAGGAAATGCTGAATATAAATAGGAGAGTGTCTCTCATTCTACTGGGGGTCTCAGAACAAGGAAGCATACTGAAGACTGGGGACCAAAAGACCACAGAGGCAGAGTTTCTGTCTGGAATTCATGAATGTTCTCCACAAAGCAGCTTGGACTCTAGAGATGCAGCAAAATGGACCAACCCAGTTGTAGGATAGAAGCCAGGAGGCCTGGGTACTACTCTCACCTCAGTCATTAAATATTCATTTCCTCTTGGTTCTTACTCATCCTTCTAAATATAATGTAAATCATATTTCCTCAGGAAGATTTTTCCTGAAATCCCCCAGTCTAGACTTGGTCTCCTGTGTGTTTCTCTATGACATTTATCAAAACTGTAATTGAACAGATCCTTGTGTGATTGCGTGTGTACAGTGGGTTGCCCCGACCAGGCTCGAAGAACCAGGAGGCGAGGAGCATGTGCCTCTTGTATGTGTACCCCCAGACCTAGCACAGGACCTGACATAAATTAGATAGCATTAAATATATGAGAATAAATGGAAAAGGGGAAGTTTCACTGTATTAGTCTTGAGCAATGCCAAAGCTGATACTTAACATCTAAGAGCCAGAAATGATTTGAGCCACAGAGAAAACAACTTAGTCACCTTACCTTACCCCACAGATCGGGAACTTTGCCCTGAATGGAAGCGACTTCTTTGCTGATGAGAACACTTTGGAAGAAGACAGGACAGAATGCTTGGAAAGATGGTAAACACAAGTCTTTTGTGCTTGTCTCCTCCCATATTTCAACATTTCCCACATTTGTCAGCTTATGGCCATCTCCGGAGGAGGGGGCAGGGATCTCGAAAGGCAGGGCCCACCCTGCTCCTTCCTCGGCACGGGCAAAGCCCTACAAAGCACGCCAATGTAGAGACAGCCACAGCGCATCTCATCGTGAAGCAGCTTATAGGACCAGGAACTCCCAACTGGCTGCTGAATAGCGTCTCAGATATACCAAAGAGGTAAATTAAATGCATTAATCTCAGTGAGAGTCACCATTGAGCCATTGAGGGCTACACAGAAATTTCCAACAATTGGCCTCATTTGCTTCAATAACAAATAAAAAAAAGGGAGGGAGAGTTTGGGTGGATATGGGCGGCTTTTTTCTGCTCTCCTTCTCCAGACGGGTAATCAAAATGAAGTTACACATTGAGAATATGCATTTCATTTTATTCTATACTTGAAAGCAAACACATTTGGCCCTTTCTCCTGTAATAAGGCAAATCCTTTATCTGTTATTCATTTAAGAATATAAAGATGATGCTGCTGACACCAAGACCCTGCAAGCTTCATTTCAGCCTCCTCTCAGCATAAAAAGGCAAATTTATTCTGGTTAAGACAGTTTTGTGCTGGGTACATGACATTCATTCTCTTAGAGCCACGTGGACTGCAGCTCTATGGATCTATTTTTCAATAATTTTATTTTCATTTGTGGGCCTGGGAAAACGCCCTCCTCCTAAGTCACCCACCAAAGTTGACTGCACATTTTCTAAGAATTGAGGGAAAGTTCAGCACAAACCCAACCCCAAAAAGCCTGATTTGGGCTCATTTTTCAGGATTTAACCAGTAACATGGAATGGTGGGAAAAAACCCAAGACTAACACTGAGAACACTTGGGCTCCAGCTTGGGCTGCGTTGGGCGATTTTTTTTTAATCATTTTATTTATTTATTCATTTTTTTTTTTTTTAAGATTTTATTTTTTCTTTTTTCTCCCCAAAGCCCCCCGGTACACAGTTGTATATTCTTCGTTGTGGGTCCTTCTAGTTGTGGCATGTGAGACGCTGCCTCAGCGTGGCCTGATGAGCAGTGCCATGTCCACGCCCAGGATTCGAACCAACGAAACACTGGGCCGCCTGCAGCGGAGCGCGCGAACTTAACCACTCGGCCACGGGGTCTGCCCCATGCGTTGGGCGATTTTGACTGAGTCAGTTAATAGTAATAACAACATGTCCTGACCTCATCATCCCATTTAAGCCTCAAAACAATCCAAATTTCACAAATTTCACTTCCTATTTGAGGAAATAATCTAAGGGAGCTTCAGCAAATTGTCTTCGGGCACACACAGCTGGTACATGAAGGAGCCAAAATTTGGACCCAGGTTAACTGACCTAGAAGCCTGAGTTTTTAATGGCTATTTCACACTGTCTCAGGGCCTGAATTACCCTCTTAGGGATTTGGTTTTCTTCTTGCTGATATCTAATAATGTCTCTCTCCCAGGAGTTTTGGGTAGCATCAACTCAGAAAATACAAGTGCATTGGGAATTATAAAAATAATATAAAGGGAAAGTATTATTATTGTTATTATAACAAGATAATGATGTATCACACTTACTCACTGGATATTGAAAAACATCCCACTCTCAGATAACTTTTTAAATGTTTTCTCGGGGTATGGGGACAGAATACACACTTGTGGATATGGGTGTGCTTTCCCCGAAACAAATTTATGTGACATACTGAGAATCCCTCTGGGAAGAGACTTAATCCTGAGGCAGGAAATTAGACCTTTGGGAGATAAGAAAGAGTATAAAATAAGGGATAGGTGGGGAAATTTCTACCTCTAGAGCCAGAGATCAGTTAGTTCTGGACCCACAGCATGGACAAGATGGAAGCAATTAAACTGGATTGGTGTGAGCTTCCTTAGGTCCTAGGGAGCCACAAACAAAAAAGAAGGTTGACCTAGTAAGAGCCATTGGGTTACTCTAGTCTATCAATGTCCTGCTCACATCCCCTTGGCCCTCAATCTTCCCACATATCCCTAGGATCCTATTGCAAGCAGCTGTAATTGTCCACCTGAGGGCTTCTCTCAGGCCATTGGAGAGAGGGCCTTACCACAAATGCCAAGGAGTTAAGGCTCCCAGGAGAAGCCTCAAACCATGATGGGTGAGAATTGGAGGATAAATACAAGAGCTTCTTTTCTTCTGGGCAGGAATGCTCTAAGCAAACTCCCAGAGTTCCTCACGTGGACTGAGCCCAATTGCCCCCAGTGATATCTTGCTTGATAACAAGCCCCTTTTCGGGTTCCTTCTTGTTCCTGTCTGACTTCCCCACTCCTCTTTCTGGTGCTTCCTGAGTTCACTTCCTGCCAAAAGTATTGCACTCAAATTCTTATCTCAGGTCTCCTGCTGGGGAACCCCAACCTAAGACACGGAGTAAATGAGAAGGCTGTTCCTATACTTGTGGTAAAGGGGCAGAAATAAGTGTGATGAGTGTTCCCCAAACCAGTACTGAGAAGGACTTTGGGGACAATAAGGTAGCTGCTTAGGGCAGGCATTAGGAAGAAGCAATGCTGAACCTTTGCTTTTTGTTGCTGACAGCTGACAAGATGCAACCTCCTTCTGAAGAGATTAGCGTCCAAGGCCAGGGTTCTGGGGCCCACGGGTGGTAAGAGTGTATCTCCCCTAGTGAACAGAGACCTCATGTAGCCTTGACCATTTGGCAACGGACAGTCATTCCAGGAGGAAGTAGCTGGAGGTACCCAAGAGAAACCTGGACTTCCTTCTAAACTGGGAATATGCATTCTCAAAACTATTCTTTCGGGTGGCATCGATGTTATCTGTCAATATCTGTACCCTAATATTAAGAAGCTACATATGAGGGATTATTAATATTTTTAATAATGTAGCTACTTTTAAAAAAAATCTCATACTTACTCAATTCACAGATTACTTCTTTTCCCAAATGAAAAAGAGAGAGAGAATAAGTTTTGGGAAGGGGACAAACACGGATCTGAAAAGTGAAATTCTTTTAAGGCTTTGCATCTCACTAACCCTGATGCTCTGAAGAGGAGCCGCAACACTTGGATTTTAATTCAGTCCATTAATAAATGAATTATGCAATTAGTTGATATACAATTAACTGGATTCACAACGCATGTAGAGCTAACTGGGTCAGCCTGCATCTGTACGGCTGTAACGTGCCTGAATGAACCTGCCATCAAAGGACATGCAGTGGAATGGTGAATCAGATTTGTCGGAGGCAGGGAACCATGCCTGCCAGCTGCTGCAAGTGCTGCAGATAAAGCCTTGGTCTGAGTTGGCAGGAGAAACAAAAGCAGCACAATGTAGGACCCCAAGTGGCACTCCCTCTGTTGTAGCAGCATTGTTCTTCCCAGATGAGCTTGGACAGAGATCAATAAATCCCAAATCCTTCTGGGCAGAAAGGATGAGCAATTGGATTTGGATCGGGATCTATCAATCAATCACTAGTCAAAAGTCTTTCTGGCAGCACAAGATGAAAACCTCTCAGCGCAACACAGCCATTCTCGGGGACCTGCAGTTTTGACCGACCCAGATGCAAAGTCAATCAAAATACTCAATCCTGCGATATCTAATTCCAGCTGGAAAATGTAAGCCAATAAAACATTCGGTTGTGGTTTGTGAGTGTGACCAATCAATCCATGTCCAAGAATTTGTCTTACGGTCAAGGCTTTTGGTGGTCATGCTAAGGTTGATATCAGAAGCTCACTGGTGTCTGTGACCAAAGCCGATGTGTGTGTATGTGCATGCATGTGTGCACATGTGCTTGTGTGTGTATGTGTGTGACGGTGTTTTTCCTCCGTAGGGAGAGAGGAAAATTAAGGGAATGTCTAAATTAAATTTACTTCATTTTGTTTTTGAATTCTTCAAAAATGTTTCGGGGTTCCCAAGCCTTTCTGAATCAGAATCTATATTTTAACAAGATCCCCACGTGGTTCACTTGTATTTCTGGCTCTGTCTGGGAAGTCTGACTGTAAAGCACTTCATATTCATAGGACTAGTCATTGTAATAAAATTGGACATGAAGAGCTCTTCTTGGGTGCAGGTCCTGTGATGTGATAATTCATCATCCATATGAAGGTACGAGCATCACCATGTGAAGCACCATCACAGGATGGAGAGCAGACTGAGTGTGGGCTCTGCTCTGGGCCTCGCCACTGATTTCCTGCATACATCACCTCACCTCTCAGTCTCTGTTTCCTTATTTAGACGATGAGAAGGTTGAACCAGATTGCTAGTTCCCAGCCTGCATTATCTCCATGTGTGAAGAAGGTAATAAAGGGAGGCAGAATAAGGTGGTAGTTCAGAGTATGGGGTAGAAATCAACGGTCCTTGGGTCAGATCTAGGGTCAGCCACTGAATAAGGGAGTGACATTAAGAAATTTATTTAATCTTTCTAAGCTTCGATTTCTTCAACTGTAAATTGGACACATTTGAAGTGTCCAGTTGCATGGATTTTGACAAATGTATTTATTCCATGTAACCTAAACCCAATCAAACATAGAGCATTTCCATCACCCCACCACTCATTCTTCCACTATGCTGTACTGGCATAACAATGGTACAACATAGAGGGTAAGAGTAAGTGACGAGCGGTGGAAATGTACTATGTCTTGATTGGGATGATATTTACATGGGAACACATTTCTCAAAATTGTAGACCTGTACACTTAAGATGGGTCCATTTTATTGCATGTTAATTATACCTCAATAAAGTTGATTTAAAAAGAAAAAATAAAACAACTTTGGGGGTAAAGGAGTTCTTTAGCTCTATCTCAAAGAGCAGGTTTCCCTGTGTGATTCCTAGAGCGCAAACCCAAATAGCAGAGGAGCAGACAGAAGAATTGAAGCTTTAGAGCACAAGATGGGTATTCATGACAAAGCCATTGAATCCATCCTTATGGCTGACCTTCTGGGGCTAGTGAGAGAGCATGACTCACTATGTTTGGCATAGGGTAGTAAGGTGCAACTTCTCCTGTGACCCAGGAGTGGAAGCCACTCTGACTCCCCATATGCCAATCCGTCCTGAGGCAGAGGCATCTGAAGTCTCCAGAAGAGATGGACAAAGGCAGAATCTCAGCCTTCTTCACAGATCCGACCGCCATCCTAGAGGCCCCTCAGACGGGAAATGCGACAAGAGATAGCCTCCCCCATTACAATCTCCCAGAGCTCAGAGAATTAGCTTAAAAACAAAAACGCTTGTACACAAAAAACCAGCTACATATTTAACCCCGAGTGTCAAATGGAAAGAAGTGAGCAAATTGCTAAAATTAGTTGAAACACAGCCTACCACAAGCTGTTAGTCTCTGACCCGGGTTTATGATCAGATCCAATTAGCAGGTGCTGCCTTAAAATTATAGAGTTAAAAGGGCACCTTAGAGATCATGTAGTCAAGGGATTTCAAATTATTTTTAACCACCAAATACTTTCTTCAAACCAAATCTTATGCAGAGATATATACACCAGTAAAAGACATAAAAACATAGGTAATCTAGCAGAAGCAGAAGTGGGGATTCCAGCATCCCACCTGCCACCATCTCTACAATGGGCTCTGAGGAATACAGTTTGGCAAGCATGGGACCTGGTCCAGTGCCCTCATTCTATTGATTAGGAAACTGAGGCCCTCCGAGACCATGGCGCTACAGTTAGGCAGTGACAGAGGCAGGTCTAGAGAGCTCCTGACAGCCAGTAAAAAATGCTTTTTGTCGTTATGCACAGCTGCCTCTACTAATAGCAGAGAAACCCATTACTTTGGGCCAAATGATTTGTTCCATTCTGAGCCACTCCATGGAGAATCCTGGGAACTCCATGCAGAAATCAGCCAGCTCAGATTTGCCTAGCAACCGTGGGCCATCATTCACTAAGCATTCATTTCCAGAATCAGTGCCCTGATTTAGAGAATCCTGTACCCACCCAGACTGGAAGGGAAAAGTACCTCCGCAGTTCAGGAGGAAAGAAGGCCTGAAATAGGAAAGAAAGGAGAACAAGGAGGTCTCCTCGGCGCAATATGTAACTGGCCCAAGGTAGCGGCAAGGGGATGGGGTCAGATTTTCATGGAGGAGAATGAGACCCCACTGTGTCTGATGTCCCAGAACCACTAAAGGACTATGACCCACCCAGTCTCCCTCCCCACTACACTTTAATATTCAAGTAAACCACTAACACCTAGAATCCAGGGGCCCACAGAGTTGGGTGAAATCTGCAATTAATAACTACTTCACGTCCCAAAGACCTTCTTCAAAAGGCTACTGCAAGAGCAAGCTCCCAGGTCACAGTATTAACTAAGCCAGGAGGTGCCTCAAGCTGGTGCCTCCCAAGGCAGCTCAGCCTAACTGGAAAATGATGTCTCAGCCACTTACAACCAGGGACCTCATATCACCCAGTGGCTGCTGGTCCGCCATGCTTTCTTCCCCCAACCACGCTGGAGAGTAGGGAGCTAACCTGCTCTTCCTTCAGAGTTGGTCTAATGGCTCTGAGTTAAAGCTGTCCATAGACTGCCAAAGCTCCTGCCACCTGCCCCACCTCTGCCAGCCCCTGACCCTTGCTCACCTTTAGGGTAGGCCCCAGGTGCTCTGCAAGGAGGATGGCTCATTCTAAAGGAGTATCAATGTGTTCTTGATACACTTCTTGGAATAGCTACTGCCGTGCCCTAGTGTTTGAGTCCTGAAAGATACTCAAATGCTCCCAAGCAGATGCCTTCCATCTGCACGTTACCCGCTCTGCACACTAATCTCTAACCCGCTCCCCACCAGCTGCTAATGCCCAGGTTTTGTCTGTCTCTGTCAGCTTCCCACAGTGCTGAACTGAGAAGCAAAGGACCCAAAACGGTCCTCTGAAGAGTTTAACCAGTCTCTCTTATTGTCAGAGAGGGACTTGGGGCCCGTGGAGAACCAAATCCTTATACTTCTTACACTTATCCTGGTGTCTATCCTGGAGCAACAGCTAATGGAAGTTGAGGAAGTTCTCAAAGATGCTTCAAGATGAGCTAGTCATGTTCTTAGAAGCGCGGCTGGATTCCCCCCAAGTGTAGAATCAGCTGCGTCTCTTTGCCCCTCAAAGTCTTCATGTTAATAAAATGGCTGATGGCCCCAGTGGTGAAAGCAGAGAAAACCCAGGTCTCCAGACATGTGTTGTCCAATACGATAGCCACAGCCACTGTGATAGTGGCTACTGCACTGGCAGCATAGACGAAAGTACATCTCCATCATCCGGAGAGTTCTGTTAGGGGGCGCTGCTCCAGACTTTTTGTGTAGCCATCACATATGTGAGTATCGATGAGGTGGGTGCCGGCACGCTAGGTATGACGTCAGGTTCTTGAATTACGAGTCCAACAGGGGGAGCTGGGGAAGGCTTCAGAAAGGTGATGATTTGCCTGACTCTCAAAGTCGAGCAGTGGCTCTTGGTGGAACAGGGTTGGGGAGACAGCGCCTTCAGGAAGAAGAACTAGCATCTGCACAGCGACAGCTCTCCTTCCCTTGTTCCCCTGGACTCCGCCTTTGCTCAGTTCTCAGCTACATTCCTTTACTTAGCTATTGGCTCTACTCCAGTTGGGGGAATTTGTTGAGCCTCAGTCTCCTTATTTGTAGAATGGGAGTAAGAGCCAGCTCACAGGATGATTTCAAGTGGAAATAAAGCATAGCATATGGAGGTATGTAGCACACTGTGTGACACATAGTAAAAGCTCAACAAATACTAGCTCATTTTTTTCTTTATCGGGTCCAAGGCTGGAGGTCCTTAGGAAAAACTCTCTCCTGGGTTTCTCTGCTGAGGTTCTGGCTGCAGAGGGCTGTGCCTTGTCGTTCCCCATGTTCTGCTTGTGTGCTTGGCCAAAGCGCCGCTGCTAATTGCAGCTATTCTCAGCCCACAGTGAAGCCTTCTTTTCTTTTCCTTGCTTTGTTTTGCAGCAGGTGGTTCTCATTATTGCATCGAGAGGTGGTGGCGGTGGACGACTGGCGTGTGCAGTAATTCTCGAGCCATGTGTCTCATGCCCAGGGCTGTGGGGAAAGTATACTAGTTGTGCAGTCTGGAATCTTCTCTGGTTAACCTTCGGTCTCCCGGGACGCAGCCTAGTGATAGAGAAAGTCTTTGGAGTCAGAGCTAGATTCTTGGAGTCCCAGCACTGTTTCTATCAGCAACCTAAGCTTGGGCAGGTTCTTTCTTCTCTCTGCATTGCGGTTTCCTCATCTGTTAAGTGGGGCTAATTCTAGTCAACTCATAGGACCATTGTAAGGAGTGACATGATGACATACAGGCGGCTCCTAGGAGAGTCCAGCACATGTATTCAAGGTCGGTTCTCTTTCCCTTCTAGTGTTAGGAATTGAAAGGTCCAGTGCAGAGAGGCAGCTCGGAAGAGCTCCTCTTGCTATTCAGAGGTCACGTATTCCTCACAGACTATGTGTGGGCACTTTCATTGCATGGTCTCCCTTGGTTCTTACACAGGAGAGGAATTATGGTTGCAATATGGAGGGGAGGAAAATGGGACTCAGAGAGTTGTGGTAATATTTCCAAAGTCACATAGCCAATGGTGGCAGAACTGGCAGTCCATTTCCAGCCCATCTCTAAACTCATCCCCTCAGCCTCTTCCCTGCCCAATCCACCACTACTTCCTGAGGAAGGAAGAGGGCTCATCGGGATAGTTGGGGTTCTAAATGCAGGTGTGTGTTTGCATTCCATACCTAACATCTTGGGGAGCGGACATGCGCATGCATCCCACACCTAACACCACAGAGGAGTGGGCATGCGTGTGCAGGCCACACCTACCACCACAGGGGAGCGGGCATGCATGTGCATCCCACACCAGCATCATGGGGAGCAGAATAAGAGCTAGGAATTCAGAGAGAGGCACTAATGGAAAAACCACTTGGGCTTGGCCACTGCAAACTTTCTAGCCATGTATCCTTACGAGACCCAGTGATTGGCGCGAGCTATTTGCCAGAAGGCGGTAACACTCAGGGAGCAGCCTGGGTAACTAGAATTCGATGAATCGACTTCACGCAAATCAAATGACCCACTGGGACCAGCGACAAGGAGGTAAAGCCCCGTGTCCTTCTCACTGCCAGTTCCCGGGGTCCTCTTGCCTGCCATAGTTAGACACCCAATTGTTTCCCTCGGTCCCAGCCCCTCTTCATCACCCAGAGCAAACTGTGATGATCAGAACTTTCCATGCCTACTGCTGATTTGCCTGTTCCTACTGATTCAGCAAAACCGGAGGCACGACCCTCCCCGGAGAACCCTGCCCCTGGCTCTGCTGCTGGAGAGCCGGCGTCACGCCGTACCCTTTATTTAAAGCACAGGTCCTGAAAGCCACACTTAGAGTCTATACACAGCGGCTTTTGTCCAATTTCCACTTGGTAAGTGCCCATCTTATACAACAGATCCTGCAGACAGAGTTCAACGGTCTGGGTTCTAATATTTTGGGGCACTAGGCCCCCAAAATAATTTCTCTTTGGATAAAGACATAGGGACAATCTTCGTGAATCAGGAGTTTGGAGCAGGCAGCAGTTTCAGCAAGGAGAGGGGAAACAAACACGTATCAACATGGTCTGCTTGCTGGTGATGCTTCTACAGTGTTTATGAGGACAGGATGTCCCGTGCGACGTAAACAGTGTGGGCCTATTACATTTATAGAATGTTTCATATTTTTTAAACTCTTTACACATAAGAACCCATCTCTTCCTATTATAACTCCTAAAAATAAAATAGGGATTATTATCCCCATTTTCCAGATAAGAAAACTGAGATGCAAGGCAGTAGTCATTCAGCCAGTTCACTGTGAGGCCAGGACTAAAGCACAGTGACCAGGCCTCATTCACTTCTTCATTCAACAAATATCCACTGAGTTCCTGCTATGGAACTACTAGGGTTCTAAGTGCCAGAGATGCAACAATGAGCAAAACACACAAAAATCCCTCTCCTGCAGAGAGCTGGGCGCGATAGACAATGAACCTAATTAAGAAGTAAATGACATGTTCTGTGAGGTGAGGGAGTCGGCGAGGGGCGTGGGGAGAGGACGGCCACTGCAGCCCATGAACTTCAGCATAGTCGAAGGACTTGCAGGAGGTGAGGGGCATCCTGCTAAAGCTATGAATTTTTCCAGTTTGCATTCCCACCCTGAGCCACAAGTGGTGCACAGGAACAGTGTCTGAGAAGATGAATGGGCGTTTGTCGGAAGCTGAGACTCTCTTGGCTTGCCCTAGCCAGCAGTTGGTGTCACCTTGCCCGAGGGTTGCTTCTGAAGGGTGGAAGAACAGAGGCCGAAGCTGAGCACAAGCCTTTCCTTCCTCATCAGGGATCTGACGGTAGGACGCAGGAAACAAAAGCACTCTGCGTCGCCGCGAGAAAATCTTAATGAGAACTCGGAACGGAAACAGTGGGGGAGGTTTTAATTAGCACAGGGGAGAATGAGCGGAGAGGGGCTGCCCATTTTCATTATGAGGGCAACTACCAAAGCCGGTAGCCTCTTCGCTTCTGGACCCGACTCCTTCAGTAGCGGACACCTGGTGGCGCAGCCTCCCTCCTTCCCTCTACTCTCACCCCTAGAGTGTCTGGTCTTTCTCTTTCTTTTGACACCCATGTGCTCAGATTTCACAACCTCTTTTTGGTGCCCTTGGGCCCCATCCGTCCAAACTCTGGCTTGCTCTTTCTTCTTCGTCCTGTTTTTGTCTCCAGCTCCCTCTCAACACGCCCCAACCCCTCTTGCCTGCTCTCCTTTCCTGTGCCAAAGCCAGGCCCACAGCCTGTCACCCATTTATCAATGCATTCGAACTGTAACTCAGGTATTGATCTGTGTTTGTTGGTTTTTTTCGTGTAAACTCGGGCTGTAAAGGTTTCATTAGCCTGCCTCACAGTCATTACATCAAGTAATAGGAAACATCCATCTTCCTCGGGCTTCACTTCTGCACCCAATGGAGATTGGTTTGAAGAGCGTTAATCAAGCTATGAAAATCATTGGCAGCTCATTCCTTTATGATGAAAAAGCTGGTTTGCAGCCTCACCGGGTAGCAGAGGCCTGACACCTTAGATACCGAGAGCAATTACGGGCTGCGTGGTTCCTGCTTAGGGAGATGATTCTTTGCCTAATGTCTGTATGCAAATCTCATTCTTGGCTTTAATGTGATTCTCCCAGTCATGTGCAGTAAGAACAAGGCATGGACGAGGCTGGGCTTCTCTGCAGAATGGAGGTTTGTCCATCACTGCCATGGATCCCTGCCAAGACCAGGCCTGTACAGAGGTAGGAAGGAGGTCCACCAAGATGGTGTCAAGTGAGGTGGGAGCTCAAATATCACTGACTTGCCCGCCTCCTCAGCTCCTTCCACCTAGCCTTCCAGGTAGATCTCAGTTCTTCAAAGATTATTCTGGGTGCTCTGTGGTTAGAGGAGGTAGGAGCAGGGGGTACGGAGAGAATAAAAACAGGGACACAAGCCAAGAGCATAGCACAGTATGCCAGGTCAGTGGTGGAGGTGGCCAGGGCCAAGGTGGTAGGATTAGTGATGCCGAGAAGGGCTAGGAAATGTGCTAGATAACTTAGAGACACGTATCTAATTCTACTACAACTCTGCGAGGTAAGTATTATAAACCCATTTTCCGGATGAGGAAACTGAGGTGGAAAGAGTTTGAGAAACTTATCCCTGCTACAAAGATCCCTAACTGGTCTTCCCTCCAGGTTACAACTTGAGCAAAGTTTTCTCTGTGGCCATTTGTCTGATAGGAAGGGCTGGATGGAGCTGATGAAGGAACTAGGGGTAAACGTCTGTTGTGAAAGGAGCCAGGGGCAACCTCAATCTCCTTATTAACTATCTGTAGCTAACACATTGATCTGCTCCCCACAAATATATTTCCTGTATTCTTTCCTTTCTGACTTAAGCCTTGTTGTTTATCACTCCAGTCTTTGAAATACCTCCAACAGCAGAGAAAAGAGCTTCTCCCCCCAGGCTGTCAGAGGGGAGCCTCAAGTAGCACACAACGAGCGTGGAAGTGTTGGAAGTCACCTGTTTTATCTTTAAAGTTTATATGAATGTTGCACTCTCTTCACAATGCGTCTACGTTTATTTTAATGTTTAAAAGCATGTTTTAAATTGCAGTTAAGTTTACTACTTGAAGGCACAGATTTAAGAAAACGTTTACCTTCCTGAATTATTAATCATAATATTATAGGTACTTTGTATTGCCACTTACTGTGTGCCAGGCACAGTTCTGAGTGTGTTCCCAGAATGACTTCATTGTGAGGTTTCATTATCTCCACCTACAATCTACAGATGAAGAACTGAGTGCTCAGAGAATGACGTGACTTACCCAAGGACACATAGTTAGTACATGGCAGAGTCGCACTTTGAACCTGGGCATGTCTGTTCCAACACCTGTGCATGAGGCCACTGCCCCATACCCCCAGGCGGCTGGTAGCCCAGCTTGGAAAGCAGATCTAGATGGTGTCTGAAAGTTCATGTACAAAAATATCACTGTTCATTCTTCAGGTGGATTGACCACAAAGCACACTCAATCTTCAGTTTGGGGGTCTTAGGGAGGAGGATGACAGAAGGGAGCCTGAGAGCAAGAGGATAATGTGATTCTGGGACTGACCCCTGGAAAATGGTAACCAACAGGCCCGCAGTTCTGTCCAAGGGTCTCCTTAAAGTCCAGGTTGGTGCACGGGCAGTGGATGGCCACAGGCTCTGGGCTTTCTGGGCAGGAGTGACCATCTACTTGCAGTAGGGCCCAACTTGGTGCTGGAGAACGGAGCTCCGTTTTCAGCCTTCGCTGGAGTGAGTGGGTAAGAAAGGGCAAGCACAGAGCCTAGTTAAACAGATCGTGATTCAGAAGAGCACACTAGCTCCAAGAGGAAAAGCAGTAAACCCAGCCCTCCGGATTGAACCACACATGAGAGTCGTTGGGATGAGAGCGAGGAGGCTGCACCTGGTGGGCTGCTGGCCCATGTCAAGTCCATCGCTGCAAAGTTTCTGCAGACCCCACTAGCAGCCAGTCTGAGCTTGCTGTTCTGCTGCCTTCTCCGGCCAGGTTCAGCTTAGGAGGCGGGGAGGAATTGCACTAAGGTTCCGAAATGTGGTGGCGAGATGCTGAGAAGGACAGCAACTGACATGACCTAAAAATCCTCTCCTGTTTTGTAGCAGTGAAGGGGTCTACACAGCCTTTCCTTTAAGCCGTCAAGTTAAAATCCCCTTCCCTGTGGTCCAGCCCTCTTGCAATTCTAATTTAAATCGCAATTTGTTACCCAGCACTTTAATTCCTGTTTACACTTCTGACAAAGCAAAACAGTCCCAGACTAGTCTCCAAATAACAGTCTTCACATATTAAATACTTCTAAAATTTAAGACAGAAAGAATCCCGCCCAAATCCCACAAGGCAGTTTGGCCACCTTCTTCCTTTTCTCCCAAAGTTCTGAACTATATTCATGGGGATAAATAGGAGCCCGATACAAGATGGGGGGGACCGTATTTGAGGGGCCTCCCTTTTTCTGATATCTCTTGACATTTCGACATCTCTCATTCCAGCCCAGGGAAAATCCAGTTTGGGTCATTTTCACTCAATGTAACAAAAGGCCAAGATTCAGGCAAAGAGAGGAATGAGTTCATTTGCAACCTCAGGGCTAAGGCACAGTCTCATTGCAAATCCAAAGCCAGTTAGGAGACAGGAAGCAAATTCTAAGGGTAAATTGTCAATAACCCTCTCGGAAAAGGTTAATCTGGAGCTTCAGGGAACTTGTGTGAGGGCTGAGATCGTTCAGGACCTGTTCAACGTGTTAAAAGGCAGTCATTTCCCAAGGACATGGGGCACATGGTTCCAGAGGGATGCAGGAGGCTTGGAGGGAAGAGAAATTTCTAGTCAATCGCATAATAACTATTTGTTATTTAACATTATTGAGTTCGTCTCCTAAGCCAGACACTATGCGAAGGATTTTGTGTATATTTCTTGTGTTAACTTCTCAAAAGCATTGTGAGGATTTTCTTCTGTTTTATAGATGAGGAAAGTGAGACAAAAGATAACTGAGTTGCCCAAGATCACAGGACTAAGATGTGCTGGCACTGGGACTTTGAAGTCCCAGTGTGGAACTACGTATGCGGAACTAGAAATCCTTTAGTCGTAACCACTACATTTTATTGTCTCTTTACACTATTTGTAATAACTTTGCTATTTTTGTCTTGAGTTGATAAACTTTAGATTATTGCAAATTTCATATGTGAACAGCTGGGGTTTCCACCTGGTTATGAGTTCCATTAGGAAGAGACAGTTTTACGCTTTTGCACTATCCCCCCAAATGAAAAAGTGCCCTAAATATAATCATTTGCTTTTTCACGGTGCTTTATAATCTTCAAAGCATTTCCGTATACGCCTATTCCCTCACCCCATCCCTATGAGATGAATAGGCTACTATTATCTCCAATTTACAGGTAAGAAAGCAGAGGCGTAAGGATTTTTACAGTGTGCTTCAGTTAGCAAATGGAAGAAAAACACTGACTTTCTTGTTCATTTTACTTCTAGTCCACTGTCCGTTTATGTCAGGCACTGTTAACTGCCTTGCTTAAAGCCAGTTCTCTTGCTAACAGGCAAAATCTTACTCCACATTTGTTTAGAAATCAGAGAGAATCCTTGGATTTTAGGAAACAGGAACTCAGCCCCTAATCCAGGGGTGGGCATTAATCTCATTTTAGTCAATGAGAGGTAAACAAGGAGAGTTTTTCTCCCAGATAAGAGAAATACTCTGTGCTGCTCTTTGTTTTCTAACTGGAATGCAGGACCTGATTCTTGGCACTGCTGCAGCCATCTTATGATCGTGAGGAAGTAAATAGAACTACAGATATGCTTACTTGAGCCCTAACATCATTAAACCAACACAAGCCACTGCCTACCACTACATCTTTGCTATAGTAAAACATAAAATAAATCTCTATTACTTGTAACTGAAAGAGTTCCCACTGATTTCACTTTCTACTGCACCAGTGAAATGGCACTCAGCTGATGTGTGTTTGGAAGAAGATGATGTATAAACACACTTTCTATAGAATTGCCAGTAAACAAATTCACTACACGAATGCAAATATCATCATTATGGTTACTATTTTATTCTAAACACTTACTGATATGATTTTGCATTTATATTTGGATTCCTGGAACCCAAGTCCCACAATAGTGAGTGAATATGCTTTACTGAGAACAAAGCCTGCTCTGATCAGTTGTTACTGAGCCAGGTCCTGGGCCTGTGGTTAGAACTGTTACTGTAGGCAAATCTTTCTCTGCCTCAGTTTGCTTCCTGTACTCTAACATAATAACGTCCACTCTCTCGACTCAGAGTTTTGTGTGACAATGAAATAGAGGTAGGAGAGGAAATTAAAGGAGCCAGGGAGGGGTGGCGGTGGGGGGAGGCGCTCAACACTCATGAAATGATTATTATGTTCTTCACTATGCTCGGCATCTTACCCGTGAAGTCTCCTTAACTGATGACCCTATGAGGTAAATATTATCCTCTCTGAGTACTGACTGACACGCTGGGGGATGACAGGGTAAACTGAGATGTCCCCACTAATCCCACGCCCACCAGGGACTTGAGGTGGGTTATTTGGGTCTGGCACCCTTCCTTGCCTCCTGCGAGAGCTTCGGAATATAAAGCAGTCTGGGAGGGCCTCTCTTCAGCCAGGGTACTAGGTCACGAGAAATGAAGTCAATAGAATTGATTTTGTGGATGGACCAAATGGGAGTCTTTTAATCCTTATGGTGACAGGGTGTTGAATTATAGCAGGAAAAGAATTTTGAGGAAAAATGAGCTCCACCCCCAGCCCTGCACAGTCAACAGCCACGTAGAAACCAGAATTCAGCTCTCTGCCCTATAAGGACAACAATGTTTGGCCAGAAGCAGCTGCAAAATTGGCCAGGCACAAGCAGGGGGAAGAGTGCTCAAAGTGCAGAGAGAAGAGAAAGAATTCAGAGAAAACAGTGTCAATGTGGAGCAACCTTCCAGAGGGCTGGCCGTGAGGGATGGGGCTCGATCAGGGTTCCCGCACCCCGTCTCCCATACTCACCCACCTCTCAGGGCCTATGCAGCTTTGAATCAGTTCCCGAACAATTGAGAGAAGAGTGCTTAACCCTTCCTCAGGGACCATTACAGATCTGATTCTCAGGTGAATAAAACTCTTCCCCCGCCCCCTAGGTGCTCAGTGTCTATATGGAAGCTTGAAGATGTAAACCCATAAATGCCCAGTGTGACCAGCATGGCACTGACCTTACGATTTGTAGCTGGAATTGCTGAGCTTTGCTTACTCCTTTATTTTAGTTAATAAAGTCTTCCTAAAAGACTGAGATATAGTTTGTTTTGAATGAGTATTAGAAACGTGGAGTTCTTCAAATGAGGCATACTATTACTGAAATTTAGATAATGTATATAAAACACTTAATGCATTGCCTCTTACACAGTAAGAAGGAGAATGGCCAGGTGCCAGAGCCAGAGTGCCTGAGTCCAGTCTTGCCTCCTCCACCAAATAGCTGTGTGACTGTAGTCAAGTCACTGGCCCTCTCTGTGCCTTGATTTCCTCACCTGTCAAATGGAATAATAACTGAACTTGCTTCCTGAGTTGCACAGAGCACCAAATGAGTAAACACATGTGATATTCTTAAAATGTGCCTGGCACACGGTAAGTGCTCAGTAAATTTTAGCCGTGAAGAGGAATTGCTCTGTACACGGCAAGTAGTCCTCATAGTAGTAACAAGAGTAAGTTGGAGTCAGAAAAGCAGAAACAGATGCAACAGGTAGGTGATTGACCATCCGTGAGGAAGACTCAGAAAGTGAGAACACAGGCTGTGGGAGCACCACGTTGAGAATGGGAATGTCGAGGATTTGATAAAGGCTTGAAAAACTCTTAAGTTCTCAAATCTTTGCAGATTTACTTCTGGCCAGGGCAGATCTCTGTGCTCCCTATAAACTCCAAAAGAAAAAGGAGAAAAAATGGAAAAGAAAAAGAAAACCATTGTGGAGAATACAATTTTCTGACTCTCTCCAACCTCAATATTAAGTTGAGGCGAATCTGGGATAGGGGCAAGTACTCTGATGTAATCTGAAGTGACTTTTCTGTTTGATATAAAGCCATAGAAAATGCACAGGGACAGTTTAAAGAGCAAGCAAGGTGAGTGAGCTGCATTAAAAATAGGAATGAAAAATAACCCAGAAAATGCTATTTATTGTAAAAATTGCTGGCATGCTTAGAGCTGCTTTGATCATCTTTGCCTCAAAGAAAGCACAGCCAACAAAGTGAAGTTCCAGAAAAGGGCAGCAAAATGATCAGAGGCTTAATGCGTGAAAAAAGGTCTTTATCCTGAGAAGGAAAGAAACAATTGGAAAAAAATTCTTTGGCTTAATAGAGATCTAATGGATAATGAATGGTGAGTGGTGGCCATTCAGGTGCTGCCCTCTCCCCTGTCCCAAATCACAAGAATGAGAAGGAATTTGAAAGGACTGAAAATAGATAAATGGCCATCGTATGTTTAAAGCCTCAACTGGGGGAACTGGCAGCCTCGGGGAATTTTTGAAGCAAACAATAGAGTGACTTTCTAAGAAGATCAAAAGTTCTGCTCTTGCCCAATAGCAACTCACCATCCCGGGATGTTTGCAGAAAAACAGAGGGGCGATGGCCTGCCCTGGGCCCTCTGCAATAGAGAAAGCCTTCCCTGTGGCTGTCCATTGAAATGGAGGCAGAGGGAAAAAAAGACTGAATTTATTTCCCCTTTGGGACTCAGAAAATGCCATGAGATAAGGTTGAGGAGACACTGTCAGATTTTAGATGATGTAAGGAAATTTTTCTACTCTTTATGTCCCCCGCTCCCCTTCCTCAAGGAAGAAAGAATTCCATCTTGGCCTTAGCCACTGAAAGTTGACCCAGGACCAGCTATATCAGCTCCCCAAGGGAGCTTGTTAAAAATGCAGGGTCCTAGCCCCATCCCAGACCCGGGAATCAGAATCTGCACTGTAACAAAACTCGCTAGTGATTTGCAGGCACATCAAAGTCTGAGGGTTTGCTAGAATCTCAGGAAATTCAGAGAAAAGATTAGGTGTGCCTCAACCCCAGCTGTGCCATTCACTCACTTTGGGAGCGGCCAGTTATCTTACGTCCACAAGCCTCAGTGTCTTCATACAAAAGCTAGGAACTGAGCTACTGTGAGTATTAAACCAGATAATGCATTTAAAGCATTAGGAAATGGATCTAACATATAAGAAGAAGAATTCAAAAAGGATTAGTGAGCATGTAAGTTATTATTGATATTTATAATCATCCAACCACCAAGAAATGGGAAGACAGGCTCAAGAATGAGCTATAGTGTTACAAGAATGGAGAAATTGTATAGTAAGAAAAAGAGACAGGACATTGACTCAGCATTCCAGTTATGAGTGAGACGTGTAAGAGGTGGCACAGGGGACAGTGAACACTTGCTGCACTGTTCCAGAGTATGTAAGTGGCCTTATAGCAAACCTTCCTGTGAACAGGCTAAACAGGTAGAGACAGGTAAATGGGTTACAAGTTCACTGCGATAGACCATATGTGGCTCTTGTGTCGTCTACGTGTATGTTTCCTTCTTGGTCATTTATGAAACATTTTGATATTGTTTGATTTGCTCCTGAAGTTGTTAATTAAGGTAAATTAGTTACTTTATTATCTTCTAAATAAGTATTATTTTACTTTTTAATAAAAAAATTGCTTCATGCTAATCACTCAGAATTTCTCATTCTGTTTACTAAAGCAAGATTCAACCTGAGACTAACGTTCTTCCTGTAATGGTTACACAGTCCCAATATTATCAAGAAGAAATGTCATAATGGTGATAGGAAAATAGAGGAAAGCATAGATTTTTGTCTTCCTCAAACACCCAAGATAGTGGTAAGGATGCGTCACAATAGTAGAAATGAAATAAGCTGCTCCTAGAGTTCACATTCCGTAGAATTCTGGAGGAAGATGCCGTTTGAGTTTGAGTTAGAGCTATGAGGTGACCTGAGGCCAGTGTCTTGTTGTCCCTGTGCCCACAGCCTGTCCTGGCAGCTCTGTGTCCTATCACCGTGCCTTAGCTCACGCTCTCACCATTTAAACACGCTCTGGAGTAGACACTCCCTCCCATCCTTACCCTCTGTCTAATTAATAGCATGGGTAATAAACAGCCACCTGTTATTCATGGACAGGTGTATACCCTTGTCAAAGGTCTTGGCTAAATCATCTGGATTGTCTCTAATAACAATGTTAATGACCGTCTGCATTAGCTTCAGGTTGTAAAACATCTTTCCTTGATGTTTGTTCAATATTTTCATGAGAACTAGAAACATCTATTACAGACTATAGGATACGAAAGGGGTCCTGGAACACAGTGCTATAATTCATGCTGGAGGCTCAGCCGAAACCACAAATACTTGAAGCTCTGCTCTATCACTGCCCAGAAGGAGAGAAATGCAGTTCTGAGCTATCACCGAGACTGTCTAGAATATTTCTCCCGAGGAATATATACAGACCCACAATAGGAAATCATGGATTTCTTAATAGGTTTGTGTGGTTCAGTCACTTTCTAAACAGAATGGCCACTAGGCTATGTAGGTGAATTATGCAACCAAACTGTCTACTCTGGTACTGAATGCAGTATCTTATCACTATGTAGATATGCAGAAGGACAAATCCAACAACAATTGAACTGATCAGGAAGGTGGATTAAACAATGGAAGACCTTAAAAATAGCCAGGAGCCTATACAGGGAATATTAAAGAACAAATGGGGATTTTTTCTTTTATAAAGGAATGTGCTCCCTATTACTGTGCTCGGTGGTCCTGAGATTATGAGAGGTCCAGGAAGATGAAGAAAAAGATATCCCCTTGAGAGTTTCCCCCCAGAAAAATGAACAACTGTCTTCTGCTTGTTCATTCAAAATCTCTCTGAAGTTAGGAGAGAACTTAAATCATGTGTGGACTTTTCAGAAGGCAGAACTTTTGCATTCTAGTTCTCATTTGGTCCAAATGTCTCTTGCTATATCCATAAATGCCACTCTAAATAGCTGTGAAATCTATATAATCTTATGAAATTTCCACATTCTGTAACCTGTGGGCTGGAAGGTAGCTTTGATGCCATTCTCTCCTCCAGCCCAGACCTCTCAGCTCATACCCCATATTTTTAACTGTCTATCATAAGTCCGCACTTGGATTGTCCTCCAGCATACAATGTTATCTAACTTAAAACCGAACTCATGAGCTGTCCTACCTCCTCCCTCTGCGTGTCTCCATTTCAAATCCCTTAAGCCTGCTCCTAATGACTGGCTCCATCAGTAAAGCCATACACAGTCTAGAAACTTTTTACCATTTATGATTCCTCTTTCTCCTTTTTCCTGGAATCTAACTTATTACTTGGAAATATTTCTTTTTTTGAATTGTCTATCACAGTTACTCTTCCCCTCTATTCCCAACATTCATCCACTTACTCATTCAATACATATTTTGGAGACATCTGTTATGTTCCAGGTCTCAGTCAGCACCTTTGAAGGGCTGACCCTAGGAGGTGTACCCAGAAAGTAGCTTTGCAATCCCCCTTTCGTTAGCTCACTCTCTGACTGGACCGATGTGATCTGTTTCTATGCTAGTTGGCTGCCAGAGAGTAAGGTGAACTACCCTGAAGAAAGATAACATCCTCCAGTATAATTCTTTATACTCAATGTCTAGAATTAAAAATATGTATATCAGACATACTAAAAGACAAAACCAAAAGGAAAAGAGAGAGTAGAAAACAGTCACAGATGATGGAGACTTGGGTTTACAGAAATGGACTTTAAATAGCTGTAATTAATATATTCTAGAAAACGGATGACAGGATGGAGAATTTCACCAGAGAATGCAAGGTATAGAAACAAATCAAACAGAAATTCTTCAACTGGGAAAAAAGCCGTGAAACTATAAATCCAATAGATGGATTTCACAGCAGATTTGATCTAACTAGCTTTATGAGACCAATGTAACTTTCTACCAAAATGTGACAAAAACGTTACACGCACACACAAAAAGTGCAAGCCATCATTCTCAAAATCAGTTTCAAAAATTCCAAACAAAATAAGCAATATAACTTATCATGTATGTAGACTAAATGAAAAAAGTTTATCTCATTAGATAAAGAAGATTTGATGACATTCAACAATCGTTTATGCTACAATTTTTTTAATTCTTATCAAAATAAAAATAAAAGGGAGATTCCTTGATTTGATACCAATTATCAACAACAAAAAAAACTACAGCAATAACATTTAATGGAATTTTGAAGACTTCCTTTGAGATCAAGAACAAGACCACTATCACCATCTTTATTCAACATTATAGTGGAGGCGAAATAAGGCAAGAAAAACAGGGGTATCATGATTGAAAAGAAAGAAAGAAAACCATCACTGTTCACAGATGGCATGATGGTGAGCCTAGAAAATTTTAAATAATCTATGGAAAATAGCTATTAGAATTAATAAGTACATTTAGCAAGGTCACTGGACATAAAGTTAATTATCTAAAAATCAATTACATTTCTACTTACTACCAACAAACAATGAGATGAATACAAAACCTATATCATTTGCAGCTTTGTATAACATTAAACTCTGAGAAATAAATTTAACAAAAAAAGTACAACCTTTTACATAGAAAACCACAAATAATTACTAAGAGAAATGAAAGAAATCCTATGTAAATGGAGAAAGATGCCCTGTTCATAGACTGGTTATTCAATGATTCAATATTGTGAAAATGCTAATTCTTCTCTAATTCATGCACCAATTCCAGGCAATCTGAATCAATATCTCAAAAGCCCTTTCAGGTGGAAATTGACCACTTGATACTAAGATTATCAAAATACAAAGGACTAAAACTAACCAAGGCTATCTGGAAGAATAAGAAGAAAGTTGGGGGATTGAATTGCTAGATACTATGAATGATTAAAAAGCTATAAAACTACGTCAATAAGAAAGTTTAGTCTTATGCAGAAAATGGATAGAAAATCCAGAAAGAAATCTGCATACAGTCATTTGGTTTATGACAAAGGCAATACTGTGGTGGTGTGAAAAAAGGATAATTTTTTCAATAAATGATATTGAATACATTTAATATCAATGTTGGAAAACCTCACACCACATACAAAAGCAAATTCAGATGGATTTTAGTTCCCAATATAAAAGAAAAACAAAGCTTCTGGAAGATAAAAAGAACACTATCTACATTACCTGGATTTAGGCAGATTTCTTGAAAGGATATAAACCATACCAACCAAGAGAAAAAGATTGATAAAATGGACTTTGCTAAAATAAAGAATTTCTGTCTTCAAACCTGAGAAAGTAAAACTCAAGCCATAGAGTGGAAGGAGATATTTGCAATACATGTAATTGATAAAGGACTAGACTGATATACAGAATATATAAATACTTTTAAATCAATAAGTAAAAAAATAAGCAATTAAAACATAAGCAAAAGATTTGAATAGACATTTCACAAAATATGATATCTAAATGGCCAATAATCATATAACAAAGTGTTCAATTTTATTAGCTATCAGAGAAACATAAATTTTAAAACACTGAAATATCACCACACGGGTTACATTGAAAAGATCAATAATATCAAGTGTCAATGAAGAGAGAGAGCAACTGAAACTGACATGCGCTACTTGTGGGCATGTAAATTGGTATAATCACTTTGGAAAACTGTTTTGCAGTATTTCCTGGAGGAAAATATATGACTCAAAAATTCCACTCCTAGGTAAATGCCCAATAAAAATGTGTCCACACATGCACCAAAAGACGTGTATGATAATTTTCATAGCAGCATTATTCATAGTAGACACAAACTGGAAAGAACTCAAATATCTATTAACACTACAATGTTTAAATTATGATAACATCTGTGGAATGGAATACTACCCAGCAATGAGAATAAAGAAACCACTGCTACTTGCAAACATAGATGAATCCTACAGATATGCTAATGAGCACTAGAAGTCAGATACAAAGAATACAATATGTAATGACATTTACGCTGAGTACCCAAAGGGGAAAACAGACGGATGGTGGTGGAAGTCAGGAGATCAGGGAGGTAGAGAGGAGAGGACATGAGCGGAGGCCTGTAGGGTTGGTAACATCCTATTTCTTTCTCTGGACGGTGGTTTCATGGGAGTTTTGACGTTATGAAAACTAATTTATGTATACACTTTTTATATGGGCACTTTTCTTCATATATATCATACTTAAATTAGGAAATTTCTTAAAAGATGTTTCAGAAAGAAGAAAGTGATTGACAGTGTCTAAAATGTTAAAGGATTAAATAAACTGAAGACAGTAAACGAACATCATGTTTTTTAGTGGAGGTTATTGATAACTCGACAAGAATAATTCAGCTTCCTCATACTAGCTACAACACTCTTCAAATCCTTTAATTTATTGCAGTAACCTTAGAGATCTCCCTGACTTGAATATTTCCTTAATTTTAATTCACCAAGAATTTTTGTTAGACAGCCCTTTTTAAAGACTTCTTCGCATCATATAATTTCCCCAAGAATGTAATGATTTTCTATTTTCAACCTTACCACATCCACTTTTTTCTTCTCAACATTAAGATTCCTCCATCATCTCACCTCCCTCTATCTTGAAAACTTGCTCTTGACTACCGATCATGAGTTTTCCACCTTAGTCTGGCTGATTTATTTACCAAATTCCGTATGTTTCATGTTCATTGTCATTGACATTTCATCATGACGTTATTACTATTTGCCCATTTATGCCCAACATGAAAGATCTCTTCTGCTAAGGTAAAATACTGCAGGAATACCAAAATGCCTTCCATTCCTGGATGAAGGCTCTCATGTCTGTGACTACCAGAGAAAAGAACTCTATTGCACAAACACCTCAGAGCAAAAGACTTCATGAGAAAGAAGTTAGAAAACTCTTCTCTGGTAACTAATTAAATCTAGTCAGAAAGAATTGATTACTCACTACCTCTGAACCCATGGTATGTCAGAGTTATCTTGGGGCAATCTTCAAGCCAGAAAGGATCCTTGTGGTACTGGATTTTCAAATTTTTTTTTTAAGTTGTTCAGAGTATCTCTTGGGTTGAAATTCATCAATCCTATCTCCTCCAAGGATATGACCATCTTCCCCGCAAAACCTCATTTCCAAGGTTCTGTACAACAGTTGACATCATCATTCTTCTCCTACTCACCCCAGTGCTGAGACCTCTTCAACTCACTCTTCTTTTCTTCTTCTTCACCTCATTACTTGTCAAATCCCCATGATTCTAACTTAAATATATTTCTTTGCCAAACTTCCTCCTTTTCAACCCTGCTGTCTCTGGGGAAGTTTAGGTCCTTATCACCTCTTGCTTAAACTATTGCAGCAACTTCGTTACTTAATCCTCCCTCTTCTGTATCTTCACCTGCATTCCAGCTTCTAGAATACCAGAAAAATATTACTGGAAACAGTGCTCAAAAAAATCCCATTGGTCCCATATGGACTACAAAATAATACCAATGATACAGCCTGGCAACCCGGGTCCTACATAAACAATGCCAGTCCACCTTTCTAGCGCTACTTCCCACCATGGCATTTTCTCTACCCCAATGCCCCCCATTTGAGCACCTCCCTCACTTTGCTCATGTTTTCTTTTCCCCTGAAGTGTCATCAATTACTTCTACACTTATTCATTCCCTTTTATGTCCATGAAAGTCCGGGCCAACTCTCATGGCTTAAAATTCTACTCTCCAAAAGTCTTCTCAGATCTCCAGTCCATGTTCATTTGACAATTTTCCTCCCATTTTCCCACGTCCTCTGCTCATGGCTTTATTTAAGCATCTATCATGGACTGGCTTATATCTCAGGTACTTATATGTGTCTCTCTCACTCTAGGAAGTACACCTCTAAAGTGAAGAAACGGTGTCTTAATCACCTTTGTGCTTCTTTCTCCATTACCCTCTATCTGACAGGTGTCAATTGATTGTTAATTGCTTACCTCTTATGGCAATTGTTATAATCATCATCTTCCCTGGGGTATGGGTATTACTGGGATTACACATTTCATTTTCAAAACGACACTAAGTTGTTGTATGTACATTATGATGTAGAAAAAGGAAACCAATCTAAGAGTCAGGTCACCTGGAGTTTAGGCTCCAGCTCTGCCACTAACTAACTAATCTGTTGTGTGACTGTGGGCAAGTCATGCACTGTTTTTAGTCCTCATGCCCTGAGCTATGAAAAGAAGGGATTGGCTGTTCTGGTGGCCTAGTGTTAAGTTCCCGTGGTCTGCATCGGCAGCCCAGGGTTCGTGGGTTCGGATCCCAGGCGTGGACCTACACACTGCTCATCCAGCCATGCTGTGGTGGTGTCCCCCATACAAAACAGAGGAAGAGTGGCATGGATGTTAGCTCAGGAACAATCTTCCTCACCAAAAAAAGAAGAAGAAGAAGAGCTTGAATTAGCTAAGCATTTCCAAAAGCACGTTCCATGGAACACCAGTCCTGTAGGTACTCTCTCCACCAGAAGGATTGCACAGTCAAATAAACTGGGGAAATGGAAAATAATATGTCACCTTCACATGGATTTGTATACTATACTGGTTTTTCAAATTGTCGGCCATGAACAATTAATAAATAGGCCATGAAATGAAGTGGGTTATAATGAATCTTTTAAAAAATAAATTAGAATAAAAGATACCAGAGACCATTATGTATAGAAAGGGTAAATATCATTTTATGAAATTCTTGTTTAAGTTGTCTGTGAGTGTTTGTGTATGTATGTGTGTTTGTACGTGTGTGTGTCTTTTTTATCGGAGTTTTGGCCAAACCTGTCTCAGGAACACTGCACCGTGCACTGGCATGCTAAAGCTCTAAATTATCCTGCAGTAAACCACCTATTTAACTCTTTTAGCCCAACCTTTTCAAAATTTAGACATTACCCACACCACACACGCACACTCATTTTTTTTCTTGACGTAACATTTATTGACATATTGCAAAACATGATTGTTCCAAGAAACTCAAATCAGAAAAGAAACGTTGGTTTGCATGATCTCACAAGCTCCTTTATCCCCAAACACACTGTGGTTCCGTGAGTCTGGGGACAGACTAGCCCGGCGTAACAGGATGTTGCTGCTGGAACGTGCTGGAAGAGTCACACAAGAGGCCGAGGTGCTCCCTGCTCACCGCAGCCCCTGGGAGGCCTGGATTGTTTCCTTTCTCCATCTCTTTCAGAATGTTTCCTTGTTATACATCGCACACCAGACTGCAGAAAGAGAAACCTCCTCAGCGGACTGCCTGACCGGGGCCAGGCAAGCCCCTCTGCGAGTGCAGGCGTAGGATGTAGGATGGGCGTGCCAGCCGGGAGGCCGAGCCCCAGGGAGCAGTGGCTGTCCGGGATCGCCGGCCCTGGGTCACTGCTGCCTCCTGGCTCGGACGCTCCCTCAGCCCGTGGTTCCCCAAGCTCTCCCAGGAGGCACTGCAGCAAAGCTCTTGGCTTCCCACACGGTTTCCCCTTCCTATTACACAGCACAGACCCAAAGTGCTTTCTCAGCCACACGGAGATGCTGCTGGAGACGAAACCACGAGAGCACTTGAAACAAAGCTCCTGGCTGCAGATAGCTCCCCGTCTGGCATCCACTAGGAGTGGGGTTTGCCAGTATTTCCATATTGAACCCAAACACAATGCACTTGAGAGACTGGTAGATGTGAATGGAAAAATAAAAAGAAAAGTCGAGCACAGGGAGTCCAGTTTTTAAGAAAGCTTTGCTTCCCTCACTCTACCCCCGGGGCCGGGAAACCCCCAGCGTCCAGAGGAGCACGCCTCTTCCCCTTAAGGCCACTCTCTCTGCAGCCCCTGAAGCAGTGCCCACCTGATGTGGAGAGCTCCTCGGCGGCAACCAGGGCAGGGCTCTTGAAATGTGTTCGCGAGGCCGCGGAGCCAGCCTTTCCTCCAGGTCCGCGTTCCTCTCCCACACTCTGGGCGTGGCTTTTCCGTGCTGCCGGTGGGGTGCGACTCCCGACTCCGTCCTTTCAGGCACGACAGAGTCAGTACACGAGACACAGACCGCTGCAGCAGAGTGCAGGGACTCTTGGAGCTGAACTGCGTGCACATGGGGGAACCGCAGGGGCCCGGACGCAGGTTAGCCCGGGCGGTTTGGTGTGGCTTCCCTTCAGTTTCCACTTGGCCGGCGGCTGGGAGCCTCCCTTCCACGGCTCTCTCATCTGTGCCCCAGAGAGCCTGCAGCTGGTTCCCTCGCTCCCTCAGCACCTGAGAAGAACAGCTCATCCTGTTTACGGCACAGGACCACCCCTAATGTCAGGTTAGATTGTTTTCCTGTTTTTAAATCACTCAAGGCCCCACTCAGTGGCATCACCAAGTTTTCACTGCAGATTGCCCTGAATCAAATTTATTTCCCTGTGGAGACCCAGAATAAGGGGTCAGGTTAGGCGTCCCCTCAGCAGTGCCCTGTCCCAGTGTTCGTGCTCTGTGCAGCTCCCTACTTTACCCACCTCCCGCTCTTTGTCTCACGGCAGTCGTGTGGGTTTTTTCCCCCCAAAATCCATCGTTAGCTCGTGAGAGGAGTACCCATTGCCAGGTTAGTGTCTTCTCAAGTCAAATTTCAGTAAAATTCACTTATCTTAGGTCAGAAAAAGGTTAAAGAATTTTAAAATGTTAGTTGACAGTTTCTTCCAGAGCAGTAATGCTGTGAATGTGTGACTCAGATCATGCATGTTAAGCATGAGTGTGCATGCTTTATTCTATAAGAGAAGGGGAGCATTTAAAAACAAGGAGAAAAGGGTCTGTTGTTTTCTCCTGAGACGAACAGCTTCCAAAGGTGGGTGTATTAGTCAGGGCTTTCCAGAGAAACAGAGCCAATAGGAAGCGTGTGTGTGTGTGTGTGTGAGTGTGTGTGCGTGCACACACGCACACACAGAGAGATTTATTATAAGGAATTGGCTCATGTGAGTGTGGAGGCCGAGATGTGCAGTGGGCAAGCTGGAGTCCCAGGAGAGTGAGGGAGCACATTCCAGGTTGAAGGCAGGAGAAACGACGTCTCAGCTCACGGTCCTGCAGGCGGAGTTCCCACCTGCTCCTGGGAGGGTCAGACTTTCTGTTCTATTCAGGCAACACGTGATTGGATGAGGCCCACCCACATCACGGAGGGCAGTCTTCTTTACTGGGTCTACTGATTCTAATGTTAATCTCATCCCAAAATACCCTCACAGACACAGGCAGGCTGTTTGACCAAATGTCTGGGCACCTCGTGGCCTAGTCAAGTTGACACATAAAATTAACCATCACAAAAGGGTTATTAGGATCATCATTGGCCTTCACATTCAAATCAAAGAGGACAGGAAACACAGTCAGCCCAGTGGGCTAAGAGGAGAATGCAAAATTACTTGAGCAGAGGGTCAGCAATGGGAGAAATTAACTGAATCTGACAGAGAAAAGAAGCCAGAGGTGGTAGCCTTCAGTGTGTAGCTAATGCTGTTCCTGAAGGGCTCAAGTTGGCCAGTAGTCAGTATTGTCATTGTGGCTAAACTGGCCAGCACAAGCAGAACACTACATGGCCGGGGGGTGGATGACCACACAGCCATGCAGGCAGAGCGGAGTCCCTAACCTAAGGAAGTCCCAAACCTAGGGTTAGGAGGCAAATGACTAAAGAGAGCATTGTGGACTACATATTTATGTACCCCAAAATTCATATGTCGAAACTCTAATCCCCAATAGGATGGCGTTAGGAAGTGGGGTCTTTGGGTGGTAATGAGGTTTAGATGAGGTCATGAGGGTGAAGCCCCCCTGAGGGAATTAGTGCCCTTATCCGAAGAGAAAGACTGGAACTTGCTCTCTCTGCCATGTGTGGATACAAGATGATCCTCTGCAAACCAGGAAGAGCCCTCGCCAGACCACAGTCTTGCTGACGCCTTGATCTTGGGCTTCCCAGCCTCCAGGACTGTGAGAAATACACGACGTTTAAGCTGCCCCAGTCTATGGGATTTTGTTACAGCAGCCTGAGCTAAGAAAGGGAGATTGCAGCATGGAGAAGTGGGTGCAAAGAGCCCAAAAAAAGCCACACAGGTGAGTGTAGCTCAGTTGTTGTTGGAGCTCAGGGAAGCTGAAACCAGCTCAGCTCCACGCTCTCCCTCAGACATGAAGGGCAGCGGATGGAAGTAGGGGTACTTTCCTAAGGAGACTGCAGCAAATGTGTCCCACCCACAGCCCCACGCCAGGGGCAGATGTGCACACGCGAAAGCCTGGAAGAGCTGATGGACAAAGATGACCAACCATGTATAACAGTAGCAGGAGCAACTTTTAAAGGAAAATGCTTGAAACAATATAAATTGGACCTAAATAAGGACAGAGCAGTATTGCGGTGCACTTGTGAGCCAACACGCTCTAGAGACCTTGTTATCACATAAAAGGAGGCCCAGCCTGCAGGGACCAATGTGGAGTCCGAGGGGAAGCCTGTAAAGACTTTGCCGGTAGCTATCCACAGCTACAAGAATGTGCTAATCCCTTTGTGACACAGCGTCACACCTGTGTTAGAAATACTTTGATTATTGATATATGTAGCTAGGTTAACTATTTAATAAACCTCTGCATAATTCAGACATCATCCTGAGTGAGTTTTCTTAACTAATTCTTTAGTTTCCAAATCTTCCATTATATAATCAATTTATTGATGGCTTACATGCTGTTGGTGTCTAAGTCACCCGCACATACAAACACACTTGTAGCTTACTCTTCTTAACTTGTATATCAGTTAGTTTTTGCTGCATAACAAATCACCCCAAAACTGTGGCTTTAAACAACAAACATTTTGATTTTTCATGAGTTCTGGTGGGTTGCCTAGGTAGTTCTTGTCTGAATGGCTTGGTTGATCATTGTGATCAGCTAGGGGCTCAGCTCTAGGATGGCTTTCCTTACTTGCTAATTAATGATGTCTGCGGGAGCACTAAATATGCCTTGTTCACACATTTCTTGTTATCTGTCAATCCAGCCTGGACTCCTTCTCATGGTGTGGTCTCAGGATTCACCAGAACAGCAAAAGAGGGTAAGCCATAAAACACAAGCAATTTTCAAGCCTTTGCTTCTGTTACACTTGCTGTTGTCTCATTTACCATAATAAGTTGCACGGGCAAACCCAGAGACAGTGTGGGAAGGGATTAACCAAGAGAAATTGTTGCTACCATTTTGTACATAGTATACTACAACTGGGTGTGGTCAGCCATACCTGCTTTTCTATTGGCATAGCTGTCACCACATTGCCAGTCAATTATGGCAGTCTCAACAATCAATTCATATAAATTTACAGCTATAGATTATGTGCACCATATATAACCTGTCACGTCTGACAATGTTGTCACCCCTCTACAACTCAACGGTGACCACCTCAGATGTATAAAAACTCTACACATTTTAGTACAGCCCCTTAACCTAGTAACAAGGCTCTTCTTTTTAGTTAGGTAACAACGATTATGTGAAACTTATGTTCAAAGTCTCACTTTGTGTTTCATGCCCTTTGATGACTCAGCAGTACATGAGAAATGTACATAATGCAAGAAAAACAATATGCAAAATTCCAAACTTACAGAACAGACCAATTAGGGAGCATGGAGTGACCCACCCCATCACAATAGAAATCTTTGCTCTTACAGCGGGATTCTTTAAAATAGCCAGCTCCACTAGGACCTCTATACTAAAACTCATCGCCAGACTTTACACGTAAATTCTTGGGACTATGCCTGCTGCATACAGTAAGGTACTCCTGCATTGATTCTTCTCTGACTGCTTCTGCTTGACTTAACCTCTGCCTGCTAGAAGGATCAGTAAAGGATACTGTCCTTCTTAGAAGAGTGTATGAATCAAACCAGCAACACTGTGCCCAGGGGACATCTATAAAGCTCACACCATTACATGATCCCAAACATGTGAACATTTTGTCTCATGTTGTAGACTTGTGGAACTGAACCTACATCCTCTCCCAAAAGGGGAGAATTGAGTTCAACTATTAGACTTCAGTTGGCAAGTGGTGTGTGGAGGGACAATGTCAATCGGGTAGATCGGGGACAGAATTGAAGAGGAACTCCCTAAATTTCCCAAGGCACCATCTCAGTATCTGCCCCCACAGACAACCTGCTTCATTCTCCCAGCTCTGCTCCCAGCTTTGCCATGATTAATTTCCTTCTCTTGATTGACACAGCCCTTAAAGAGCAGTGTCTCCATTCCCTTGTTGTGTGTTCAAGCATGGCAATGCAGGAGGCATGGAATCCATTATGTGGAAGAATAGCAGGGCCTTGTCCTCCATCTCACAGCCCGCTTCTCCTCTGTGCCGCCCCCCGTTCCATTCACTGGGGCCGTTGTGAGCCAGCAGGTTATGTAACATCCCATAGAAGCCGCCTATTTAAAACTGATAGGTGACAGCCCGTATGACAAACAGGCTTCACTCTGTCAAGCGAACATCTCCAAAGCATCTGCGTTTGCCGGGCTGCTGTTTTCTTCCTTGTGGTCCATCAGGGCTGCACTCGGCTATTCAGCCCCTTCCAAGGATGGGAGCTGCTGTGTCTCAGCAAGGGGCTGTCAAATTGCCCCACTTTTCCTGCCTAATTCATGCAGGGGTATCCATATTTATATAGATCTGGGCTCATGAACGGCATCCTCATGCTAGGCATCAGCTTGGCAGAGATGATCCAAAGCAACTTGGCACTCGCTTAAAATTTCAACTCACCCACAAAATGCATATATTTAGCCTGGTAACTGATGTGACTTTTTCCCCCACTATAAACAGAAATCACATCAGTGATTGATATATGTGATGTGTGTGATATATATATGTTATATATATGATCTCTCTTCTATGTTAACTATTTAGAAATCCTGCCCATTATTCAGTCTGTTTGTCGATTTCCTACTGCAGCTCCCCTATAAACTGAGTGATTGTAGCTCCTACTGTTAACATGTTACCTTAGGGCCCTCATCTAACACTATCCTCAGAGGCAACTCTAATGCAATGCCAACCATGGGGAAAGCAGCCTTACGTTGACTGTCGCAAGCATGTCCTGTCACAAATTTGCGTGTGCCAAGATGGAATGTCACTATTTCTCCATTACTGAACTTTCCTTAGCCCCCATTTCTACTCTGTTGTGGAAAACCCAACCTGGACCATTCAAGCTGGTCTGTTTGTTTTAGTTTAAAACTCAACGTCTTTTTGCTAAATACTCACATTCCATGTGCCCCCTCCCTGACCCTGACCAGGATGAGGAGAGGAGGGACGTGGCAGGCTCCGTGTCCTCCAGGACTGCTTGGGGAGTTGTTACCTGGTCCATTCCCATCCTGCGCCTTTGTGAGTTACCTTGGAGGTGCACCCACCTCTTGTAGTCTTTGCCATTCTCCCCAGGTGTCTTCCGTGATAGCCGAGAGCGAACACCCTGCATAGTCTTTGTCCCAAACACAGGCTACTTCAATTCTGTCTGCTCTCTCTCATCCTTCAGTGCCTCCCTGGGGCTCAGGACCCCCCAGCTTCTCTTCTGTGACCACACTGGGGTGCCAGGATTCTGTAAAGCTGCACCCAGGCCTCTTTATTCAGGCACCTCATTCACCTTGGCTACTCCGCAACTGAGGCACCCTCCTGCACACAGTGAGTCTACACCCAGGGCGGAGTGTATAAGTCTCCTTCGTTCCGCTCGTACTAAACTTATATGGACGATTCATCCCCTATCCCCCATGCCCACCGTTAGCTCTGTGGTGGTGCGCAGGTGGGACTCCTCTGTAGAGGGGTCCATAAGTTTGATGTTGTATTGATAACCATTTCCACGTCTCTCTGGAAACCACTGCAACCAGAAAGTGTTTTGATCACCTCTTCTGGGTGTGTGGAATCTACCTTTTACACCATTGTGTATTTTCTATTCAACTGTTGCAATGGAATACATTTTATGCCCTGCCAACTTCCCTTCTCTTAAAAAGCCCAGTACTTGCACATCAAAAGAGTTCATTTTCAATGACTATTGTTTCTGCTGTTCCTTAAATTATAAATTTCATGACACAATGGACTTCTTTGTTTTAGTATTTGTCCACCCTCCCCCAAGACAGTGCTTGTAGGAAACGGCTGCCTAAATCTCGGCTGAAAGGTCATAGGTACACGAAAACTGGGTGTTCCTGGGTAGGGGGAAGAGGAAGGAGTTTATATCTAACAATTTTATCTCCTATGTTCTTATGAGAAACCCATACTCATTTTCTTTCGGCACAAAAAAACCTTTGATATACATAGGGGTGCTTAATTATTACCACCATTACCCACTATCAGCTATAATAATAATAAAAATAAAATGACATGTGTTTAACTCTTTTATCATAGAGAATTTTCTTATCTATTTTAATAGCACAGGCTCCACTATATTTGTCAGCAGGACTAAAGTCTGTACACATGTCACAGTGGCAGTTTGGTGGCCCACTCCTTGGAGAGGAACAGCATCTACCTTGTTCACTGTGTATGTCCAGTGCCCAGCATGAGGCCTGCGTATCCTAGCTGCTCTGTGAATGTTGGTTGATTGAATGACTGACTCCCATCTGCTTCATGGCGGCTGAGATGGAGCTCCAAGCAGAACAGGATTGAAATATCCGAATTCGGGTTTTGTCTGCCCCGTGCTCTCTCCGAAAAGGAGACAGGAATCTCTGACAAATCAGAATTTTGGAATCCTATTGGCTCTGCTCACAGGAAACATAAGGTGGCTTGTCAAAATGAGCCAGGACGACGGCTGAAAAGCCCCTACCGTGCTGACTCTAATTTCACCTGCCTTTTCCTACTATGTGTCCACGTCATTTATCACCTCCGACATTATGAAAATTATTTATTTCCTCAGCCATCTTGTTCAGATTGTCTCCTACTTTGGTTAATCCAGAACCTTGTCTGATGGTTAAAAAAATAAGCGGAATCTATAAATCCATTCTGGAAAAATGGAACAAACTTAAAGCACACTGCCCAAGAAAAAGAGGTTTCTTGAATGGGAATTTAAGACCAAGCATACCTGTGTCTCCTGATCTCCTTACTGTACCGGCAAGAGGAGAAGCCCCCACTAATGAAAGCTCGGTCTTCACAGGGGTGCTGGGCTCAGTCAGAAGACGTCACTCAGTGTTTCCACATCAGCTCCTGACACTGTTGCCTGTCACAGGAAAGACAGCCCGACCTGGCGCACAACTCTCCTTAGGCCAAGGTTAGTGTGCACACGAGCACTCAGGGAAGGCTCTTTCAAGGAGCAGGAAAGGATTACAGGAAGGGGTGGGTGGAAGCATCTTTCAGAGCTCAGAGTCAACCGGAGCAAAAGTGACCAGAAGGAGCGGTCCTGCGGTTTGGCCCCCAGGTGTGCAGCATTCGAAGACTTCTCTGTGCTTTGTTCTTAGGGCAGCCTCAAGCACGAGCAGCCGCAGACGGCCCACTCGCACAGGCGCAGACATTTAACCTGCCCTTCCAGGTCCACAACAGGCCAAAGCAGATGGTTTCTCCCCCAGATTCTTCTGTGCCTTTTCCCTTCTATGGAGCCCAGACTTTATTCCTCTCATCACCCTTCCAGTTTTAGTGAAATCTACAGATAACGTCTCCTATAATTTGTGAGCTGTTTAAAAAAATCAACTCAATTTGTATTATTTAGATACATGTATTTTAAAAATATATGTATATCAATAATAGTGATAATAGATACCCCTATCTAAAGGGATTTCTGTGTGTTTTATGAAATGGTAAAATATTTCCTGAGTACTTCGGGCCGTGGCTTATACCTCCTGAATCAGACTATCTGGGTTTGAATGCTGCTTCTATTACATCTTACTTGTGTGACCTCTGGACCTCAATTTTATCTTCCACAAAGTAGATTAAATGGGTTAATACAAGTAAAGGCCTTAAAACGCTGCCCAGGTGATGGATGCTTAAGAATTGTTGACTAATGTCAGTGTTATTTATCCCTTCCCAGCTCCTCTTTCACCATACCTTTTCCAACCCAAAGATGTTGCTGAGGTGCCCCACTGGGCACTGTCAAGATCATGAAAAATGATAGCTGGAAAGGTATCTGCCTGGCACCTTCTGACCTTTAGATCTTGGCTCGAATGTCACTTTCTCAGAAAAGAGGCTTCCTGACCTCCTGGGTCCCCCTGCCACCCCCACTCTCCTCAGAGCACTATGCTTAATTTCATTTCTATGACACACAACTGTCTGTGCTGGTTTCACTCATTCATTTATTTGTTAAACATTTATACATTGTTTTTATTTAAATAAATACACATACACACCTGCATATATACTGTTTTGGTCCCCTCTATACTATAAAATGAGTTCAGAGACTTTGTCTGCCTTTTCATGGCTGTACCCCAGTGCATATAATAGTTAAATACCTGTTGAATGAATGAATGCTATTACTTTGCAGACAAGGAAACTAAAGCCCAATAGACAAATCACCTTCCCCAAGGTCACATACATACTCAGGAGCAACGGGGAGGAAGACTAACACGAGTTCTATTGCAGCCTGCCATGTCTGCGATAGACTGGAACAGTGGCACACACTGTGGTCGTGGACCCCTGGGAATCCTCCACTCCTTTTTGGGAGGCTGTGGGGGTGAATATTATTTTCATACTTATACTAAGAATGCTATTTGGCTTTTTCACTCTGTCAATGTTGCCCTGGTACAACACACAACGGTGGGTAAAAGCACGGGAATCAAGGCAGAGGCACCAAACTGTCTAGTAGCCGTTGTATTGTTCTTTACCCCCACAGGCTCACAGTAAGGAAAATAAAAAAGACTGCCTTAGGGGGCTGGCCCGGTGGCCGAGTGGTTAAGTTCACACGCTTGCCTTTAGCGGCCCAGGGTTTTGCCAGTTTGGATCCTGGGCGCGGACATGGCACTGCTCGTCAGGCCATGCTGAGGCGGCGTCCTACATAGCACAGCCAGAACATGTAACTATGTACTGGGAGGCTTTGGAGGGGAGAAGAAGAAGAAGAAGGTAAAAAAGAAGAAGATTGGCAACAGATGTTAGCTCAGGTGCCAACCTTTAAAAAAAAAAAAAGAATTCCCTTAAACAGTGAAAATGCTTAATTTTATTAAATACCAACCCTTAAATACAGACCCTTTGAATATTCTACGTGACAGGCCGATGTGCACATAAAGCGCGGATGCTGCAAAACCAGGGATGACGGTTATGTCAAGGAAAAGCTTGTGTGCAGTTACGTTGTGAGCTCAACTAGCCACTTTTTTTCCTGGAACACAATTTTTGCTTGAAAGAACAAATTCCAGACAAACCGTGGTTATTCAGACTTGGGCATTTGGCAGACATTTTCTCAAAAATGAGCAAAGTGAGCCTGTCACTTAAAGGAAAACAACTGAGAGTATTTGTTGCCAGTGATAAAATGTGAGCTTTTGAGCAAAAATCAGAATTTAAAAAAATGTATATCTGCCACTGTGAGCTTGACAGCTTCCCAATACTCAAAGACTGTTCTGATATGATCAGTAGTTGTATTAATAGATGTCACTTTTTGATATCATATTATGAAATGTGTCAACTTCTGGATGATCTGAATAAGTTAACAAACCAGTATTTTCCACATGGCTACTGCCTGATGTTATGAAATCACACACAGGTAAAAGCTCAATTCGGAGTGCAAGATAAACCAATGAATTTTTATATAACAGACTATGAGAAGGTCACCGATATGGTTTCAGATTCCATATTGCAATTAAACTTTAAAAAACGGCTGCCACCTGTCAAGTTTTGGTGTAGTAACAAAGAAGACCATCCATAGCAACTTGAAAAGCCTGTTATAATACTTCTCCTTTTTCCTACTACATATCTGTGTGAGGCCAGATTTTCTTCATATACTTCAACCAAAACAACCTAATCCAACAGATTGAATGCAAAACCAGATATGAGAATCCAGCTGAACTCTATAAAGTCCAACAGAAAAGAAATGTGCAAAATGTGAAATAATGACGTTTTTCTTACTAATTTTTTTATTTAGGTAATTATGGTTATTTTTCATGAATACATTTTACAAAGGGTTTATTATTACTATTTTACATTAATCGACATTAATTATTTAATTAGTTAATATTTTTTGTTTTTTTCCTCATATGCTAAATATTGATAGTGATAATCTACACATAATCATAATTCTTTGAGGCTCTCAATTATTTTGAAATGCATAAAGGGATCCTGAAACCAAAAAGTTTTAGAACTGCTGAATTAGAACTTACCAGTTGGTGTTCAACCCCATAAGTGCTTATGAAAGTCTAAGGAGCTCTCCTAGATGGTGAGTCCCAAGGGCGTAAAGTTCATGACATCTGTGATCTGTGATACAGCTCTGCAAGGACATAGTATTATCACTTTAGAATTAATAAATGATCTATAAAATTTAAAAATTGGTAAACAATACACATATCTGTATTGATCAGGATATTGGTAAAAAAAAATCTTCAGGGCTAAAAACAACAAAGATTTATTTTTCACTCATGCTAAATATACATTTCAGGTCATCTGGGGCTCTGCTGCGTCTCTCTTCACTCCAGGACAGACGCTGATGCAGCATCCAGCCTGGGAAGTGTTGCTGGTTGCCGCGGCAGAGGAAAGAAATGTGGTGAGTCATCCGTCTCAGGAGAACTGGCTCTTAACCCCTCACCCAGAGGAGCTGTGTGGCACTCCCACTCACAGTTCACTGGCCAAAGCAAGTCCATGGCCCTGCCTGACTTCAAAGGTACCAGGGACCTGCCATCCTACCGTGAAACCATGGTCCAGGAAGTAGGAAGGGTGGGCTGCAGGATTCGTGGAGGCAGGACGCATCAGCAGCTCTGATGACTATCACAATGTAATGCTCCGTTCAAAACATGAACTCATTTATAAAATCTGCTGGTTTCTGATTCTTAATTTGTTCATGAATAATTTTTCATAGTTAAATTATTTTGTGCATACTATTTTGTGTTCTTTTCATTTGACACTATTTTAAATGTGTCCCTAGTTCTCATATTTGTAATTTCAATGTCAAATTTTACTCTATTGATAAATTATTATAATTTTAAACATTTCTTAATTGTTGGTTATTTGAGCGTAGCTAGCTTTCCACTATTATAGATGGCATAGCAAAGCACTTCATTATAAGAAAATATGTTAAAAAATTATTTCTTTTGGGGGGCCAGCCCGGTGGTACAGTGGTTAAGTTCGCATACTCTGCTTTGGCAGCCTGGGGTTCACCGGTTTGGATCCCGGGTGCAGACCTAAAGCACCCCTTGGCAAGCCATGCTGTGGTAGGCACCCCACATATAAAGTAGAGGAAAATGGGCACGGATGTTAGCTCTGGGCCAGTCTTCCTCAAAAAAAAAAAAGTTATTTCTTTGGGGTTACTGAGTCAAGAAGTAGGATGAATTTCTGTGAGGACACGTTGCACAACACCCACCATTTTGTAAACTTTCGTGGACAAGGCTCTGGCTCTGCTCATTTCTGTATCCCCAGAGCCTAATGAAACACCTGGAGTTTGGTAAGCACTCAATACGTGTCCACCGAATCAATAACTTTTGCCAGATTGCTTTCCAGAATTATGACACCAATTTACAATGCCACCAGGACAGGATCATATCGCTCTGACGGAGTTTTTACTAGTTTGAGCAGTGGTTTTCTTTTCATTTATTTAATGACTAGCATTGCTAAAAAGAATTCCCAGGTTTTACTTTTACCATTTGTACTTTTGCTCGTGTGTGCTCCACTTAGTAAAGTAAATCTGGCAATTCCTCTTAGCAATTTATATATCGTCCTCCTATATTTTGGGGGCATCTATTGTGGGCTTGTTGAAAGAAGAGAATAAACTAGGAATAAGTGAGGTGAAGCCGGTGGGCCCAGTGGAGGCAATAAAGGATATAATTTATTATTATTATTATTAGCAGCCCCAGATACCATTCATTAAACATATATTGTAAACATTATCTCTAGTCCTCCCACCAGTATTGAAAGGTGGGTACTATTTGAGCTCCATTTTTTAGGTCAGGAAATTGAGGCTCAGAAAAGTTGCAGTTGCCCAAGCCCGCACAGGTAGGAAGAAGAAACTCAGGTTTTGCTCTCTGTTTGTCTGAAGTCAGGGCCTGAGCTTCATCTCTGCTCCCATTGCCTTGACACCGCTCTCTCGAGGGCCTCGTCAATGGCCCAAGGTGGGGTCTAGGGAGAAAGAGTGCACGTGGGCTGTGGGGGCTGACGGGACACATCAGCTCTGTGGGGATGCTGCTGCGATACCAACAAGAATGTGTGCCCTGAGGCAGGACCCCGGCAGCACCTGCAGTTCCGCAGCACAGGGTCTCATCCTCAAGGGTGTGAGTGCGCAAGAGAGAGGTAAATTGTCAGAGCCATCAGGAAGGCGACACCACGAAGCTGGCACTGGTCAACGGGAGTACAGGAGGACAAACCAGGAAGCAAGGCAGTAGCCCAGGAGGACGGCTCAGCTTGGCGGCACTCTGGGCTCACAGTGCCTCTTCGACTTAGGAGGCCAACAAGTTCCAGAGGGCATCTTTCACTGATACAAACTGGCTATGAAGCCAAATGACAAAAGCCTCTTCCTTAGTTCTCCAACAGGCAGCCTTTAGTCACATATGACTGTGTACATTTAAATTTATTAAAATGGAGTAAAATTAAAACTTCGGTTTGCCAGTACTAGCTACATTTCAAGGGCTCAGTGGCCACATGTGGCTAGAGGCTACTGTGTTGGACATCACAGCTATGGAACATGTCGGTCATCACAGGAAGTTCTGTTGGAGAGCACAGCTAGACCATCACTTCTCAAGGTGGACCAGCAGTAGCAGCAGCAGCTTGGCCTGGGGGCTTGTGAGAAATGCAGAGTCTCAGGCCCCAGCCTGGCGCTACTGCACGGGGAGCTTCAGACTACAAAACCTACGGGCGATGCGCAAACACATTCAAGTTCAGCAGCCCCTGTCTGGACAGGTTCAGGGCATCAGTGGCTGTGCTCTGCCTGCTGAACACCCGTGCCACCTGAGATGAGTGGGGCTAAGAAAAGAGACACTAGCTCTTAATTTGTCATCTCTCCTGCAAGCATTTCCCCCAATCTATTGCTTTTCCATTTTATTTCAGTTTTGTTCATTTTTTATGAACATATTTTTGGATCCTATTAATATTTCAAAAATTGTGATGGTGGAGGCCTCCCTTGGCTCTTGTTGGGAACAGTCATATCCATCTGCCCCACCCCCTCCTCCACCCTGTCCCACTTTGACTCTGTAGCCAACACCTCTGCAGCATCCCCGCACAAAGATGGTGATTCAGAGGAGGTGGTGGAAGCCTCTGCACCCGCTTCTGCAGGGCAGGCCTCTGAGCTGCCCCAGAGCTCGGCGCTTCTGTATTCCCGGGCAGTGAGAGGGGCCCATCCGGCAAGGCCTCATGAATATTTAACAAGCACTTTGTAAAGAAGAGTGTTATTAAGGGAGGTGCTGCCAGCAGCTTCAAAGGTGCCCATATATCAGGAGCCACTAACTCTGTGTGGACACAACCCTCTTGCAATAGCCCCAGGCAAACCAGCTCTTTGCCTTTTAGGGGGAGTTGGGAAAGAATTTAGAGGAATTTGCAAATATTCCTGCCCTGAGAGGAACCAAATTGGTTCTTCTCCTAACGGAAAATTGGCTTCCAGTAAATCGTGTATCTAAAAGAGAAAAAGCAGGGACCAGAAGAAAAAAATACACAAATATATAATATAAAATATATTATTAATTATTATAATAATTAATAATATAAATTAATAATATATTATATAAATATATAATATAAAAATAATAAATATATAAAGATATATGTCTCGCACACACAAATATGTACAAACACACACACACACACACACACACACACGAATGCCCACACAGAGAAGAGCCCTGCCTGCCCATTTTCAGCAGGGCTTCTTTTATTCCGGTGCTGCCAGATGAGTCTTTCATCCCCGCGGAAGCCAGCCAGCCCCAGGTCACTTATTTCAAGCTTCGAGCTTTAAGGATACCGGTTCCATTTCTTTGCTCTGTGGATTGGATACACCACATTGCAATTCAAATCACCCAACACCTCAGTACGGTGAGGTGATCACATTTCTTCCTAAGTGTAAATGGCTCTGCACAGGGGACTCATTCTGGGAGGTGGGGGCTGGGTCAGCATTGCTCTGGCAACTTCTTTTTCCCCAGATGGTCATCACTGGAGGTAAATGCTTAGGAGATTAAAACCGCCAATCCATGAGGCAAACTCCTGTTAGGCTCAGAAAACACCCTCCATCGGCCATCCCTGGGACAACCAACACATCACAAGGCATTAGAAAATGAAAGGGGCTGTGTGTGAGTATCACGATTATTACATTTTTTTCTGCAAAATAGCTGTTGCAAAGGGATCTGAAAAGCTGGTTGACTATCTCAAGGTGACCCACAGAAGCCATCAAAAGAGTATCTGTGTGTTTCCAATCATAAAACACTGCTCCCAAGGTCCACCAGAAAAAGAATCGACTTCCCAGCCCCCACACGGAATATGGGCCATTTGAAGAAACAATGTGTCCATGGAACTCACCTTTCACATGCAGAAACAGAGTCCTAGGGCTCTATACATGAATGGGAGCCCCTATGTAAGGTAGGGATCCACCTGCCTTCTCACAAGAGATTCTGCAATTTAGCCAGAAAGTCGCTCCAAGCATGGCCAACAGCCATGTGTTTGCACAGAACAGGTAAGAGAAGCTTAAGAGAACTGTGGGTGCTAACTGAACCGTGCACTAATGTAGCCATCACAAACCTATCTAACACGTTTACGAGCAAGCGATTTCCAGTACATAAGCTTTGTTCCAAGTTACAATCAAAAAGTTCACCTTTAAGTTAGTTGCTTCGGACCTGAAATAAACTTTCCCATAGAAACGATGTTATAAATAGTGATCCAGCCCAGCCCACGGATGCTAATCTAACGCGTAATGTGGTTCCAGTATTATGGAGTTGCACGAAAACTTTGTAGAAAACCGCAACTGTGCAATTCCAGTAATTAAGCTGAACAGTAGAACAATAAAATGAAATCTCCTTTTTTTACATCAAAGTTCATTCTCGAAGAAGGTAAGATTAATTGGAGGAAGGTGAGGAGGTAAACGGAGACTGTGTGATGCTCTTAAAGGCGGCCTTCAGGTTGCCTCAAGGGCTGTTGAGGCTGATGGAACAGGCTCTTTAATATGTCTCATTTCACTTCAAAACTTATGACTTGCCTTTTGCTTGATACAGGTAAATAGCTAGCACTACTTAGACTTATCCTCCATAATTACAGTCAGTTTTTATTTTTCCCTCACCAGTTGAAAGAAGAGAGCAAGAGAAACAGGGAGGGGCAGGGAAGAAAAAGGAAGGAGAGAGACTGGAGGGAGAAAAAGGGAAAGTAATTTTCTTGAAGGAACTAAGCAAGAGTTAAAAATGAAGACAGTAAATTGGGAGTTTAAGAAAAATCTGTGAGTGAAAGATTGCCTTGGGGGTGTCAAATGAATCCGTCAAGAGAAGGGGAGAGAGGACAGGATGTGTCCACTCCCATGGTAAAGAGATGCTGTCTTAGGCAGCTCTTTCCCCAAGCTGCTTCTCCTTCCTCTACTCACTGGGTGAGAAAAGACAAGAGCCATATGAGAGAGTCCTCATGATGCGGGGTCGGTGAGCCGAGGAGTCGAAAGAAAGGTTTCTTGGACTCTTAAGATCTGGCAGTAGTGCTCTTAATTTAGAGAATAGTATGGAATAGCATGGCTACAGACGCATGGTCAGTCAGAGCTTCTGCTGCGGCCATGGGGACAGGACCCATGGGCAGTCAGAGCTGCTGCATGGGGACGGGACCCACGGGCAGTCAGAGATGCTGCTGGCATGGGAAGCTGCTGCTGCTGCTGCTGCCGCTGGCATGGGGACAGGACCCGTGGGCAGGCAGAGCTGCTGCCGGCATATTGCTGCTGCTGCCGCTGCTTCTGCTGCAAACATGGGTGGAGAGTAAGGCTAAATTTAAGGCGTAGGTATGTGAGCCATCTCTTTACAAGACAAAGGAAAGAACACGAAAAAAGTATCAGTGCAGGTGGGGTCTGGCCATTGGGTGGTCCCACAACTTTTAGATAAGAATCAAATCGGATTAAGTAAAGGCCAGAAGCCAACACCCTAAATCAGTTACGTGAGGTTGCCAGACAGTAACCAACTTAAATTCTTGCCCTTCCCCATTAAGAGTTTCCAGAGATAAGGCCATCCCCCTTCTTCTTGGCACAGAGAGGGAGGCATCCTTACAGATGGAGGTTTCCCTTACAAATGTAAAGGTTTCTCAACAAAGAGCAATCAAACTCCAGTCCTCGGAGCCTGCTTCTCATCTGCAGTTTTAAAATTAACCAGCCTAAAATCTTCATCACTCAGAACCACTGTCATGATGAGAACAAACTGTACCCCCTAACTGCTGTACCGGACTTGGGGGGTACAGATGGTACCCCCCAGCTGCTGCTCCATGGGCCTGGTCCATTAGCAGTAAATCCTGCAGGAGAGAGGACAGGAGGAAAGTGGTAAAGCGGGTTGCAAGATGGAGAAGATGGGATGGTTTGGCTGAAAGAAAGAGCTTTTGGAAGAAGGGAATCTAGAGGCTCCCAAAAGTCCCTGAGTGATTAAGAAGCACGGGCTCTGTTCTTAGACTCTGGCAAAGAAAGGCTCAGGAGACGCCGTCCTGGAGCTCCGGTGTGGACTGTGCTGCTTTCAATGTGACACAGCTCTTGGACTGGATCACATGGGTCAAGGCTTCTGCTATGTTGTGCAGCGAGATTTAATTCTCTTTTGTCTCAATCCTCCACTGCCGACTAGGCTTGGGGCCTAACCCAAAGGCCTATTAACTGGCTTTCCTAAACAAAAGAGCCATCTTCCCTGAGATAAAACCTGCCCTCCCTTACAATGCAGCAGTGGATGAAGTCATTTATTTTTTTTAAACAGCAATCTTCTCCCCTCAGGTTAGTCTTATTATATGTGTCCTTTACAATCCACGAAGAGTTTCCACATAATCCCCACCTGGCAAACCCCATCCACCGACAGAAACTCTCATTATTCAGGTAATAGCTGCTCGATAGTAAAAATATTCTAATCACCACCAAAAGAAGTAAAAACAGGAAAATATTGCTGCCTGGAAGGCTGGATCAAAGCCAAATGCCAATTATCTTCCCATTACTGGCAGTAAGACCCTGAGGAGGGAAGGAGCAAGCAGGAAACAGAGAGACCTAGATACCTAGAGCTGGCAGAAGCCGAGCTGCAGTGGACCCCGAGACCGACTGCCCCCGCAGTAGCCCGGAACACAGAAGGGCTAGGGTTCTCTTTGCATCTCTAGGGATACCCCTCACAGCCCTCTTCTCTCCAGCCTGAGCCCCTGAACCATGGTGTGTCCCTTAGTTTCCTGACTCAATTCCCTGCATTCGTGGCTTAACTTGGCTGTCTTCCCTCTTCCCTTGCTTCGTAGTTTCGTATGGTGAGGAGGGGTGTGGAGGATGACTTGGGGACGGGGAGTTTTACCTTGACCTTCTTTGGCCTTCCAAGTCGTGTTGTGGTAACTGAGCAGAAGGATACCATGTTCTTTGCCTAGGAATACCTGCTTTAAGATTCCATTTGCGAAGACAGAAAAAGTTAAAGATTTTTTTTGCTGTTATTTTAGTAATGAATTCTAAATATAAAAGGATTATTCAGAAAGTGAGTTTATATAAATTTTGGAAAAAACACCTGTTGTAAAGCAAGACATAATTAAGTAATGCAACTGATTATTTTGAAATTGATTGATTCAACCTGGGTTACAGTAATACAGAATTACAGTACAAAAAAATTGTTACCTTTTCTTTATAATCTCATGTCATTTTAAATATTTTTCATAAAATGACAGGTTTTAGCAGAGATTCTGTAGGGGAGGAAGACATTTCCTCTACTGGCTCTGGGTTCTTCTGGCCAGGGAGTGAATTAAACTCACATGAGACAGAATAAGAGGAGAAAGTTAAACAAAGCTTTATAACATGTATACATGGGAGAGGCTCAGGCAAGCTGAGCAACTCGCCAAAATGGCTGAATCCTCCACCTTAAATATCACCTTCATCTAAAGGCAGAAGATATTGGGGGTAGGGGGAGTCAGTTACGTGAAATTACCAGACAAGCACAGTAAACAAGTCAGGTTATTATGCAGATTTAAGTCCTTGCCTTCTGCATTGATGAGAGTTTCTAGAGATAAAGTCATCCCCCTTCTTCCTGTACAGAGAGGGAGACACCTTTGCAGATGGAGATTTCCTTTACAATGTAAATGTCTCTTAACAAAGGGTAAGTAAATTCTACTTTTCAGAGTTTCTTTCCTGTCTGCAGTTTTTAAAAGTAACCAGCCCAAAATAATCCTCATGCCAGAGATATATCTTGGGCTTACCAATTCCAGTCCCCCACAATGCCAAGATGCAGTAGTAGGAAATTTCAAAGAGAGTGGTCACAGCAATGTAGATTACCAAAGAAAATTAATGAAAACTCATTGCACAGCTCTGAGCACTTCACCTGCTTTCAAGACATAAAAGGGTCAAGGGAGGATTTGATGAATTTTTCACCATGCTTCCAGATTTAAGCCCTGGGGGGAAGGAGTATGCTTCCTTCTTTTCCCAAGGCTCCTGGCTAGGTTTCTGGCCGTCGGTGTGAGAGACAGTGACCTGCACCTGTCTCACAGGAAAAGGATAAATCAGATGGTGGCCACCCCCGGATCAGCCTGCATTCGCAGCTTCCTGTGGCCAGACGTGGGCCATGCCAGAGAAAGAGAGGTGATCCAGAGCCAGTTTGAATCCTGCACACGAGGACTCCTGCCAGAGGGTGAAGGGAACCCAACGGCAAGGCTCCGTGACAATTCCCACCACTTGGGCTTCTCCTGTCATTCTCTTGATATGGACATGCACCTTTTCCTCAGCCAGCATGTCCCAGTGCCCCCAAAGGGAGCATGACCCAGTTCCTGTGACCACTCCTCCCTCTCCAGTACCAATGCCTGTCCCCCTCTGAGGCTGTCTGCCAGCTGGAGGTGGAGAGAGAAGGCTACTGTCATGCTAGCTGAAGATTGATATGATGTTAAATCAAGTTCAGAACTGTGATAAAACCCTTAGACTGCGTATTCGCATTTCCTAACTCAGACTACATTTGTGACTTAAATAGATGATTGGCTATTTAAGAACCAATCTGATGTTGAACCAGCCAGCCTCATTACAGTCATATGGATCACTTACTGCCAGTGTCCATTCTGATTGGCCAGTATGCACACCTATATAATAGGGAGCAAAATGTCGTGGGCCTACCAGGATTTTCATCCAAATGCAGGTAGAGATTATAATAAAATATAAAAAATTTTAAACATTGAATAAAATGTGATATCTTGATTTTAAACTAATTTCATGTGGTTGCTTCCACAAAATCATTTCAAAGTTGTTTACATACTGTTTAATACATGTTGTTGGTCTCATCATTTTTGGCTGAGATTTCAAGGAAATGATCCAATCCTCGAATCAGGTAGGAACAAAAGACCGCTCAGAGATGGGACTAATTCAGAAGTCAGCGATCATTTAAAATAGTTTTTCAAGCTACCAATTATGATCCATTAATTAGTTATGAAATGAATCTAGTGGGTTATGACCCAGTGAATTATTTTTAAATGCAATTGGATGGATGGGATGAAATAGAAGAGAGCAGAATATAATATAAAATGTCACGGTACATCACCCATAGCAAGGTGAAATATTGTGTAACAATGATTTTGTTTGTTTTATGTGTATGTATGGGTGTTTATCCATGTGTGCTGGGTCAAGGATATAAAGCCTATTTCTTACTATATCTCACAGTCAAAAAAGTTTGAGAGACTCCAGAAAACAGCGTATACAGAATCCATGGAGAATCCTACATCAGGATTTAAAGGCAGCCTCAGATATAAAACACGGGAAGTGGGAGAGAAGAGTGTGACAGAAGGATCAGACAATTTCCAGATGTGTCTTCAGCTGCCCCCTTCTAAATTTTTTTTCTAGGGTGGAAGTTAGTGCTCATACCCACAGCTCCTTAAAGGGGTCTTATACCTTTTGTCTTTGTCAACAGAAGAAAAAAAGAAAGGAGAAAGAAGGAGGAGAAGGGAAAAGAGGAAGGAGAAGGAAAAAAAAGAAAGAAAGAGAAGGAATAAACTAAAAAGTGATCAAGTTAGCAAAGACAATTAGGGAAACTTCACCCCTGCCCCTTCTTTTAAAACAATCTCAACTTCTTCAGCCTCTGGGGAACATGTGCCTCTAAAGCCCAGTTTGAAATGAAGGGAATTCCAAGTTATGATCAATGTACAATGCAGTTTGCAGTGTTGTCACATGTGACATGTGAAAGGTTGTGATAGTCACAAAATTACTGTACTGCATATAATGCCCTAATAATTAACCTTATAAACTTATTTTTTGAACACCCATCTTGTGCTGATCAAGTGGAGTATGTGGGACTATTTCACTACAGATAGCTTCTTCCCAGGGTGTCCGTTGATGTGTACATAAGACACATCATATAGGATAGACTACACTGGGGGCTGCCACTTTGTCTTGACTTTAGTTGGCACCTTTCCCAGTGTATACTACGTGAATGGTGGCCCCTGGAGTTGTGAAATGCAGTGGTTCTGACTATGCACTCCTCAGCCACCTGCTATAATGGCCCCTGCTGGCCAGGACCCCATCTGCAGAACTATCTATAGCCCTGCCCTGTGTACTAGAAGTATGGGCACTGAGTCCTGGATCTCCCTTGGGTCTTGACTACTACAGGGGTCACTGCTCAGTGTTCATTTGCTCTCACCCTGACCTTCTCCTGGGCCCATGGGCCCTCCTGACTGCCAGGTAGTGTATATAACCTCATATTTACACTACCCCTAAGACTGGTCTAGTTCAGGAAAATCTCCTTCTTTCTAAATATGCTGACAACAAAAGCCTCACCCTATCTCCCTGTCTCAACTTCATTCTTCAAGGGCCAGTGAAGTTTCCAGAGCATCTTCAATAAAGCTCACTCGGCTCTCATTGGCCTTCCTCTCCTCTGAATTACCCCGGCACTGAGATTTTGCACCACCTAATTAAACTCTGGTTAACCACTGTCTTGCGCTGCTCACTGCAGTCCTGTGCGCTGTGCTAGGCCAGACTCTCGGTGAGACTGTGCCCCCTCAGCCGTTGGAGCCTTTGCAGCATCTAGCACCCAGCAGGGTCTGAAAGTACAGGCCACATTCAGAGTTAGTTGCAAGAAGTCAGTTCTTTGAGCATCATTCTCTTTATGTGTGAAAAGTGACTTCTGGATCAATAGATCCTTCTTGGAGAACTTATTAAAGCTTGGACATCGTTTCTGGAGACAAGAAACAGGAAAATAAAAGCAACTTATATGCCAGGCAGAATACAAATTGCTTTACACAGATCATTTTTCTTAACACTGGCCACAATCTTATTTGGTAGGTATTTTTAACCATAATTTATTGAAAAAGAAATGGAAAATCAAAGAGGTGAATTTCTCCTAAATTGCACAGCTAGCAAATGGCAGAGCCTGGAACCCAAGTCTGTACTCTCTTTACAAAAATAGTGTCTCTAATGTAGATTAGACCTGTTCTGAATTTCAAATAATTCAGGTAGATGGGAAAGTGCTTCACCTCTGCCAAGGAGTCATTCCAATTCCCCAAAAGGCCTGAGGACTTTCCTCCCCAGGGACTATCAGTTAGTTATCCAGGAGTTAGTAGGACTTTAGACCATGCCTCATGGACTCACGCTGGGCATTGGTCATTTATAAGAAAATTACCTGCAACCATCCAGATGAGATGGAGGCTGCAGAAAAAGAGATGCAGCAAGTGAGTCATACAATCTGAGGAAAATAGCAAAGAAATACAAGATCCAGAAAGATTGCAGTCAGCAAACGGTAGTGTAGCAAGGTGAAGTCAGCGAGGAAACACACGGAGCAACTTGGAATGTGTGTACAGTTTCTACAGACTGGGTATTCTTTCAGAAAGGCTGCCACCTCATTGCTACGGGAAAAATAGAACTCGAGGACTACATGGTCAGAAGACTCTGCACTCCTAAGGCCAGGTGTAATAATAATGATTAAAAAAACTTTACTGAGCACTTATGCCTAATTCTGTGTCAAATTTTTAACATATATGTCTCACCTAAACTAATGCAAACCTGTTGAGGTTGATTGTTTCAGCAAATGTTTATTGGTCTTTTACTATGTGCTAGATCCTTTTCTAGCCAATGAGGGTACAGTAGTGAAGAAAATGGACAAAACTCTCTTTCCTCTGCATTCTTGGAAAAATTAATATTGCTGTATTACAGATGAGTAAAACAAGGCTTCAGGGTCAAGTAACTCGTCCAAATCACACAGCTACTCAATGGCAGAAGGCTCAGGTTTGAATCCATGCCTGTCTGACTCCAAAGCCTAAAGGGGGCCCCAGCCTCCAATGCCTCCAGCTGTACTCAGAGCACACTGTCAGGCATGTCGGCTGTAAGATCCCATTCTTAATTATCTTACTTGCTGAAGCATTAAACGTATGGTCTTTATGGTCTGTTCTGACCCTTGATCATATTGTCATTTACTATTTTCTACAAGTTTCATGGATGTAAGACTTGTTTGCCCACCTAAATTGAAATTCCTAGATGGTTGGGCAAGATAATATATTCTGTATATTATCTTGGGTTTAGGTGCATTTCACACAGGTTTTAAGCACCTGTTAATCTGCCAGAGCACAGTGCTCAGCACTATGGGGAATTAAAAAAAAATGAATAAAATATTGCCCCTGCCATCTAGAGTCTTATGACTTAGTGGACATCATCATTAAAAATTGACTGATGGAATTTTGGTTTCAAAAACTCCCATTTTTGAGATCTCGTGAAGGATTGAATAAGGTTTCCGAAGACTAGAAACAGACCAAACAATGCATGCTTTTAAAAAGACGGAAAGGTCAGGACTTGGAAAGTTAAAGATCAATGACAACCCCTAATTTGCCCATGAGAAAGACTCTCAAGATAAATCAAGAGAGAAACAATTGGGATAAAGATCAGTGGGTGTTGGGTAATAACCAATGTGACTTTAAAAGGACGTATCATGTCTGATCAATCCAAATTACTTCTATCCAAAAGAGGAAGATAAACCATGTAGAAACAGTGAAGCAATAGATGTGTTATAGTTTGACTAGAGCAAGCCTGTTGATTCTGCCCCATGCAATATGTTCATGAATAAGCTAATAAAATACAGCCTCTGTGACTGTGCTAGAAGGTGGGTGCGCTCCGAGGAAGCCACAAAAGCGATATTGGATAGGAATTGGTCTTGAGTCTTGAAGTATTTCCAGTTTCCATTGTTGATGTGCTGATAAGAGCAAGGACGGGCTTATTAAGTCACAGGCAGCCCCCAATGTGCAGTGCAGGCACTGTGTGGGACAGGCCTGGGGTTCTCTTTAGCTCAGACGGATTGCTGAGGAAATAGCTGAAAATGGGAAGAGGTTGGATTTTAATAGAGAAAGCATGTAGGGAAAACAGCTTCTGATCTTTCTCTGTTGACTTTCCTCCTGGGAACCACGTGTGGAGGAAGCCTTTATTGGAAGCCAGAGGCCGTGATATGGGAGAAGGATTACCTGGCTTTGGGTCGTGAGTTGGTCCACTGGGACCTCAGTTTGCCCATCTGTGCAATGGGGTAACAGCTGGCCTGCTGTATAAGCATTATCTTGTGTCGATTAACTAATTAATGATCATTTAGGGTCTTAAAAATGCAAAGTGTTGCATAAATGCTAAGTATTATTATGCTTCACGTAAAGGGCAAAGATCTTGACTTGGAAAGAAAATGGGAGGAAAAATTACAAGAAACAGAATGAGAAAACACAGGAGACAAGACATTAGCCAGTTTGGGGAGTGCAATTGCAAGGGCTTGAGCATCATCAAACATCTGTGGTAATTTCCACTCACCTCTGCTCCTCCACTTGCCGGGAGGGAGAGAGCAGTCTGTTGTCTTTAAGCGAAGAATCAGGAAAGCAATAAAGTGAGCGTTTGCCCTTGACAAGGTTGAGGAAATCTCTCAACTGTCATACAGTTGCGGATGTTCTAAATGAAGAAATTACTTAATCTACCTGGGGGATTGTAGCTATTACATAAACCAACGTAAACAAGCCTCCCAATCCTGCTACGAAGGATTCTTGGGCACACGGCAGGCTCCTTCACACTGACGAGTGGCCTAGGCTGCCCTTGAAACTCAATTTGCTGACACTCAGTTCATCCCAAATTAATGGAGCTGCCTGTTCAACAGCCAAAGCTGCCCTTTTGGGTTGGACTCAAGAATCCTTCCTGGGGTATAAGGAAGGCCATAAAGACCAATTTTAGAAGTCCTAAGACCATGGGGTGATGTCAGTTAGATAAAGTGCATTGCTCTCCACTAGAGGCGGCGACGGGCACTCTGACTCAGTCTTCCTCTGTTGGTAGTGATCAGCCAAGCCCCGAAACGTCAACGAGATTGGGGGTGGGAGTTATTTCAGAAGCCGGTGCCACAGCAAAAGGAAACACTATTTTCCCACTTCTTTTCCTTTCTGGTTCCAAACACCTGCCACTTGAAGTATCCCTCTAATAAATTAAAAGAAGCTTGTCAAGTAGCTGATTCTATTATTAACCAGACCTGTGTCTCTCATGGGCTTCTGGCGGATCAGAGGACTGTCAGCCTCCTCCACAGGGTCCCAGGGCCGCTTAGTTGGGAAGGATGAGGAAGATGATGCCCTTAATTTGTCCAAGTGGCCCGGGAGAGGCCCAATGATAACTGTGTGATCACAGTTGGAGTCTTCTTGGCACTGCCCCCCCCAAGGCCACTCAAGGGCATTGGTGCTGACCATGAATATGGAGTAGAGATGCCACAGTTCGGACCTTAAATATCCTATCTGAAGACCCACTGGACTTTTTACCTGATTGCATAGCTCCAGAGACAAGAAGCAGAGAATTAACTTTCTGTCCTTGGAGCTCAATTGTCACTGTGATGATACATTGCAAATTAGCACATGCCTAGGACTCAACAGAGATCAGGACAGACAAAATGAGACAGGTAGGATTCTAGACTACTTTTGTAAAACTTGACCTTTTCTAGGATAGTTTCATGGGTCTATTTTTGTTTAGAAATAAATGTATTTCTTCTCACATTGGCAGGAACAGAAGAAGGGAACAGTCAGGATGTCGGGAGGCAGAAATGAATGTGGATGGCAACATTATACACATTAAATCAGCAGCACTTGGGAAGCCCCGTCACTTTTCAGCTCCAGCTAGCCAGCTAAAGGAGCAAAAAATAGCAATAGAGACAGAAAAGGATCTTGCTATTGAAAGTTTTGAGAAGGATGACATCCCCCACTACACTGGGAGCTCCTCCAAAACAAAGACCACTTGTAAAATCTTTTTGGAAGCCCCTAGCATAATGCCAAGCACATAGTAGGTCTTCAGTCGATGTTTGTGAATGAGCAAATGATTAAAGAGTAAATTATAAAATGCCCAGAAAGGTAATACAGTAGCCTAACATTTCCTTTAACAAATAGTGAGGATCACATTCTAATTTTATAAGTGCAAGTTAAACAAGTGAAATGTATTTTTAACAAAATGTAATCTATGTTAGGTCCTTGAAGCCGTCTTCATTAGAAATAAATTTCCACAGTCTCCTTTGGTTGATGAGAACACAATGTGGCACTAACAATGGCTGGTCCTCTCTCTCCACATTCATGTCAACTGCTCAGGAAATCAAAGATCTGTGCAGCTGCTTAGGCTGTTCTGAGCATAATTCATGTTGGTTTAGGATTTAGGCTTATAGGATTAGACTGACGATCATAAACCTCACCCATTATAAAATCCTAAAATCATTATTAATTTTAAAAGGAGTGTAAAACCTTGGGCAAAACTAATAACAAATGTGTGCCAATTCTAAGACCAAGATGAAGCCTAAATCCTGTCTAATTTGGAGAGCTCGGGCTGGAGAGGATTATGGAGCGAGGCTGAGGATTCTCCCTCCCTGGAGAGCTCAGCGATGAGGACAGGCTCAGCGCTTCTGCCCAAAGTCGGGGCTGGCGAGGCCCAGCCTCAGAGTGCTCTAGGCTGCAGTTTGAACAGAGAAGGATCAGGGACTAGAATGGGCACTCCCAGGCTCAGCAAGTTCCAGAGGGGGAGAAAGAGCTGGGACCAAGGACAGCATCCAGGGGATCGAGGGCAATGCTCCTCAGGTGTGGGTCTGGTAACGGCTGCCTGCCTTCCATAGGTGTGAAAGACAAGACATGGAAGAAAAGCACACATTGGCATGCTGAGGATGGGGCTCATGCTGAAACAGAAAAACTCACTTCCAACAAGATCTAACAGGAATTTGCCCATGCAAACACACAGTCCACGGCCAGCGCTCAGAGCAAGACACAGAAATGAAGGGGAGGAGAGGCCAGTCTCAACTAAGGGTGTGTGATTTACAGCCGAAGTTCAAAGAGATGATAATACCATGTTTTTACTTTTTAAATTGTTTTATCCTATTTTTCCAGCCCATAAGGAGTGCACCTTGGTGTCAACAGAACCCCTTTGTCTTTGTAAGCTATTTTGCAGCAAAATATCTGTAAATTACTTCCCAAACCACCACACAACTAGATCATGCTGAGAAAATGGGCTTTGCAGGAATGCAGTAAATTGTTTCTGTCACAGAAGAAAATACAACCAGTGGAAATCGTTATGGATGAGTCATTATGAGAAGGGGCCAAAAAAATTAACCTCTATCCGTTTCCTTTGTCTTTGTGCATGTGTGAATGTGTACGATGTTCATGTGGATTCACCAGCCACACTTAGGACTTTGAGGTAGGAAGGGTTTCAGAGACAAGCAAGGCCAGCCCCTTCATTGATGCGTACAGGATGGGGAGACAGAGGAAAAGTCAGCTTCAGAAGATGACGTTGCTGAGGTGTTAGCATGATTGAAGGACAAGGGGCTCTGTAATTAGAGGAGGAGGGAGAAGAAAACTTTTCTATTGCAACACTGATTTGTTGCTACAGACTGAATGTGCCATCCCAATATGTTGAAACCTAATCCCTAATGTAATGGCATTAGGAGGTGGGGCCTTTGGGGGGTGATGAGGGCATGAGGGCAGAGCCTCCGCAAATGAGATCAGTGCCCTTGTAGAAGAGACCCAGAGAGCTCCCTCGCCCCCTCCACCACGTGAGGACGCAGCGCTATAAACCAGGAAGCGGGCCCTCGCCAGACCCAGAATCTGCCGGCACCTTACTCTTGGACTTCCTGGCCTCTAGAACTGTGAGAAATAATTTCTATTGTTTATAAGCCACCCAGTGCATGGTATTTTGTTATAGCAGCCTGAACAGACTAAGATGTTGAGGCCTACGAAATAGTTCCAGCAACAGGACTCAACTTGCCTGTTCTAATTCTCCCAGCAGTCTATTGAGTAGGTACTGTTATTACCCCATTTCACAGATAAGAAAATTGAGGCTCAGAGAGGTTGGGTGCCTTGTCCAAAGCCCCACAGCAATGAAGTGGTTGGACTGGGATTCATATAAGGTGGTCTGATTTCAGGCCCAGTCTTTCCAGAATGCTTCTATACCTCCTTAGGTGGGCAGTATGCTGAGGGGTGGTTACCATAGACAACAGCCAGGACTCCAGAGTCAAGGTCCCCATCTAAAAGATTGAGAGGAAATTATGCTCATCCTCCAGGTTTGAACACACATTTTCCTAATTGTCTGGTGGATCCTCAGCCGGTGCTCCTATCTGAACCCTCTAGTCACTGGGAGCCCAGCACGGGGACTCCACGGAATCTCCTTGGACACTCTGAGCTCCTATCTGAACCCTCTAGTCACTGGGAGCTCAGCACGGGGACTCCACGGAATCTCCTTGGACACTCTGAATTCACTTAACTCGGCTCCAGCCTCCCCTCCCTTAGTGCTGATATAAAATCCATTTCCAGTCACTTGATAATGATTCTTCCTGCCCCCTCTATGCAAACAATGGTACAGGAAAATGCCCCATTAAAGTGTTAAACGTGCCCTAACGTGTGGTAATTGATTTCACAGATGGAATCAGGGACAGGGTAACACTGTGCGACAATGGATTTGCCACCGGTGCTGTCTGACTTGATGAGCACAGCTGCTGAGCGCTGGTTCTCTGTACAAGTGCCAAGTGCCCAGGAGACCTGGCCGAGGGCCTGCTTCCATGGGGCAGTGCCCGAGGAGGACGAGCTAGGGCTCAAAGGGTCACCTTAGTCCCTATCAGGGACCATTTCACTTCCTACCCAATGGCAAGTCCTATTGGTTTACAAGTGACATGAATTTGAGGGCTCCGTCCTGCCGCATAGATCTGTGGCATGAAGCCACCTCTGAAGGCAGCGAGGCTCAGGAGAAGCCTGGAGGCAGGGGCCGGTCAGCACGGGTGGCCTGGGAGAGCGGGGTAGGACGGAAGAGCAGAAAGGCACGCAGGTGGGCAGGGCAGGACCGAGTGGCAGGAGCTGTGTTCACTGCTCACCACGGTACCCGCCTCTGGAAGCCAGCTCCGAGACCTTTGTCCAAGAGCCAAAGGGAGCAAGAAACATGTACACATGTTGCCATCTGGTTCACAAAGAATTTCCACAGGCTTGATCGCGTTTTGAATTTTCCCATCAACCTTGCAAAGTTGAGATTCTTACCAGCATGTAGCAAGAACTAGATTACCAATTCTCAACTTGGGTTACATAGTTTCTGAGAAGCTTTTAAAGAACAACCAATACCTGAGACCCCACCCCCCCACCCCCAACCCAGATGCCATTTTAGTCGATCTGAGATGGGACTCAGGTGCTGGTATTTTTTTTTATATATATGTGTGTTACACTAAAACTTCATTAATTGATACTGAAGTTTAAATTTTATATAATTTTCTTGTGTCACAAGCATTTTTATTCTTTTGATTTTTTTCCGACCATTTAAAAACATAGAAACATTTTTAGCTGTGCTGTACAGAAACAGACAGAAGGCTGGATTTGGCCGGCAGTCCATAGTTGGCTGACCTTTGCTTTAAAACAACCCATGTTTAACTCCAATCTTCTGAAATCTCTTTGTCCCCCATTCCATCTCCTTTGCTTGCCCTGCCCCCACTTCACAGCCTTGCCTGCAGGCTCACCCTCCCAGGGCATCCCACACTCGGAGGTTGCAAACCTTGCCTTCCTTCCCTTCCCATTTCCTAGGTAGAGATTTTTAGCTACCTTTTTTTTAACAAATAAAAATTGTATATATTTAAGATATACAATGTGATGCTGTTACATATGTACACACTGTGAAATGATTCCCACAGTCAAACTAATTAACATATTCATCACCTCACATTGTTACATTTTTTGTGTGGTGAGAACACAGGATCTAATCTCTTAGCAAATGTCAAGTATATGGTACGTTATTATTAACTGTAGTCATCACGCTGCACATTAGGTCTCCAGAACTTACTCATCTTGTAACTGAAAGTTTGCACCCTCTGATCAATGGCTCTCTTCCCCGACCCCTCAGCCTCTAGACGCCAGGAGTTTTTAAAACTTCCCCCAAATGATTCTAAGCTATAACCAGGTTGAGAGCCACCAAGTTAGACAAACATCGTGGATGAGTAGATTGAATAGAAGTGTGTTAGAACTGGAGAGGGACATAAAATTCAAATAACTAAACTTAGGAGAGGAAAGACTAAACACATGAGGACCCTTGACCTGGTCCAGTCTGCCGGACACAGGCTGAGGGACATAGAGGAAGCCCTGACGCGCAGGACAAGGAGAGCCCCCCCATTAGCGGGGTGCTTTCGCAGCTCACGAGGCCCCCAGAGGCGTGCTCCAGTGCACCGGGTTCAGCAAAGAAAGAAGAGAGACGTCCTCTCAGAAGCAGGGGGCGCTTGACCCACTGTGAGCACAAACCAAGGCCTGAGGACAAGATCGTGCTCTGTCTGTCATTGCTTTAGATTCCACAGATTTACCTAAAACAATTTCAGAAGTGCCCTCAGCTCTGAGGGGACTCAGTTAGCAGCTCATACCCGCTCTAATGAGCTGTGAATTGTACTGATGCACTCATCTCCAGGCCAGGAAATACTCTGTGCAGCCTGAGTTTCCACAGGAGCTTGGGAGAATACCCACAGGATTTGATAGATTAGCAAAACAATAACAACAATAACAATACTGTGAACCACAGCATCCACCATTCGTGGAGCACCTCCTCTGTGCTTCAGACGGGCCCTCCCCTGCTCCCCTTGTCTTGTGCACTCCCTCATGGGGCAGCTACTATGAGCTTCCCTGTTTTGTACATGAGGACCATGAGTCTCAGAGAGGACAAGCATCAAGCCTGGCGTCCTCAGACTGAGCAGCATCAGACCCAGATGAGATCCAGGGCGGGCTCAAAGCCCTGGTGCTTCTTGGGTGCAGATGTGCAGCGTGAATTGCAGGTTTGCTCCCTGCTGCGCGGGGAGGAAATCACTGGTAATAACAGTTACTGTGTCCTGAGCACTTCTTTAAGCCTGGCACCATGTTAGCCACCTAAATATGTTATCTCATTTAACGCTCACAAAACCCTTCGAGGCAAATATTTTATCCTCCATTTACTCATGAATCATTACAGGCTCACAGATGCTGGAGGCGAGGGCACAGCTGGTAAGGAGCAAACGCCCCAGGGGGGCCCTCGCTGGCCTCCCGGCTCCGAAGCCTATGCTCGTGACCCTGTGCCCTGGCATGCACAGGCAAGTTCAGGCACCGCCTCTTCGCCGCTTTTAAGACTATCCGTCCTCAGCATCACCTTCTCTCATCAGAGAGGGAGTGGATTCGTCCTCCGGCTGGGGAGTCCACAAAGCAGCCTCAGTTTCTGGAGGATGGAAGAAGCCCCTCGTGCCGACACCATCCCAGTCAAGGTTGTCAGGACCACAGTTCTTTCGGCACCAGACACTGGCTTGAGTGTCCCAGGACCCATATAACAGGCTTCCTGACAGTGGTGGCTCAGAGCGGGTCTTGGACAGTCAAGCGGGCTGGGGCTCAAATCCCGGCTGTGCTGTGTGAACTGAGTGAGCCACATGCCTCTGAGCCTCAGTTTCCTCCACTGTAAACCAGCAATTCAAAGACCACTTCTCAGCAGGGTTGGAAGGATTGTAAGATGGTGTATGCAAGCACACAAAGTGCTTAGCCTGGTGCCTGAGTGCTTGATTAATGGAAGCTTTTATTATTCTTAATGGCTTAAGGAAACTGGGGCACTGACCCCAGGTTTCACCCCTATTTCCAGGAGTGGAAAAAGCTCCACCACAGTTTTCTCATTGTTAATGGTCAACTCTGTCCCCTAGAGAGAGCCCAAGTGCACCTGGCCTTGAAGGATGCTGAGGCACAGAAGCAGGTCTGGAGATAACCTAAGACAAGCAGCCATCCAGTGCTTGTGGAGTGCCTCGCTGCACAGGCCTAGACATGGGTCAGGCGGACCGGCCTGTAGGAGGTCAGTGACCATGTGCCCAGGGTCCCAGTGGATGCAAAGATCCTGCTACTGCCTCCATCCACCAGCATACACACAGGAAGATGTGTGCACACACATATGTGCACACCACACGCAGACACGTGCACATACCACACACACATATGCACGCGTGTGCTTGCACACGTGTGCTATGAGCACACATGCCACATGTGCACGTATATGCACATGCAGACACACCTGTGTATACGCACAGCCCCACGCACGCACCCACGGCAGTCACCACTCACTGCAGAGAGAGCCTTGTTCATCACGCACTGGGGCCGCATGGTCGGGGTCCGCTGAGGTGTGTGCAGCCCCTTCAGTCGCTGTAGAAATCTACTTTCCTCCCAGCCTTCTTTCTGCCAGTCACCTTCTGTCAAGGAGTGATTATGCTCCTTTCTGTCAGGAACGCTGAGTGATTGTGGCAAGAAAATTGCCTCCAGCGATAGGGATTTAAAAAACGCTTTTCCTGAAAATAGTGCTCAAATTAATTAACTTGGAGGAAAGGGTTGCTTTTTTTTGGACTGGATTTAATTTATTTTTTCCCAAAGAGTTTTTTGTTGTGCGATAAATGGTGAAGACAGTGTTACCTCCTTGGGCATCTCTCAACTCAGGGAGGCCTTGCCAAGCGGGGCCAGCCCCAGGAGGCCCCAGGGAGGCCTGCAGCTGGAAGCTTCGCAGCCGGCACAGGAGGCGCTGCTCAGTATTCCGTGGGAGAAGGCTGCTCACAGGGGCGCTCGGGACAGGTGTGAAGGCCGAAGTGGGCGTTGGTGAAGAAAAGTCCACGCTGGGACGTGGAAGCAGCGTGGTGGTGGACCGTGCACAGCACAGGCCAGCGACCAGCGACGGCCCAGATGCTGGACAGCTTCTCTTGGTTTCTACAAGCAGTCCTTCCTATTTCCATCAGGGAGTAATGACTGAGACTGCTCCTGCCAGTCCGGCTGGCTGTCATGAGGATCCGGCGGGCCCTCTCTGCGGCTGCATTCCGTTCAGCTCTGTTTTTCCGTGCGGCACCAAGCAGAAGTTGGTTCAGGAAGCAGGACTGAGGCCAGAGAGCGGAGAACACAGGCTCTGCTGTCAGGAAGATCTGAAATCAAGGCCGGCGCTTCCTCACTAGCTGTGCGGACTGGGGTCCGTAATTCACCTCCCTGAGGCTTTGTTTCCTCACTGCAAAAAGGAGAAAAGGAGAAACACATCAAAGCATTGCTGTGACAAAAAATACAACTGTAAGCATTTTAAAAATATAAGCATGTAATATCTATTTGAATATGTACAAAAAATTAAATATCATCCATGTATTTATTCTTAATAACTGTTCCTCTTTTTTCTCACCACACTGTGATTCCAGGCAGACCAGAATGAAAGCATTAAAATAGCGAGTGAAACGGCTCCCAGCCTCTGCACCACGTTCAGTTTGTGGCGCTCCAGATCAGCTCCGTAACCCACACTGGCTACCCGCCTTGCAGATAGCTGCCTTTTCTGGGTCTTGCCCCAAGCTTATACTCAAGAAATACGAAGCCGTTTCTTATCCACCCCAACCAGCGGTTCTTAACCCAGAGTGCATAGCTCACTCTTCAGTGTCCGTAATCCTTTGAAATTTACCTTAAAATATTGAGTTAAGTTCATGTACATATTCTTGGGGATGACGTTCATAGCTTTCATTGGGGCAGGAGAGGGGGTGATTTGTGATCCTCCGCAACAAAATTAAGACAAGTTGGCTTATAGCAAATAGAATACTGATGGTAAACCAATTTGAAATATACAAAATTCCAAAGTTGATTATTACATAAAGAATTTTTCAATAGTCTTTATAATTTTAAAAAGCTGATTTGAAGAAAGCCCTTCAGAAATCAGTCTTCTTAAAGTGGAGGTTACTCCACACACCTACACTCAGACTTCACACACACACGCACACTCACACACACACGCACACTCACACACACACTCTCCCGGCCCCAGTCTTAACGTTCCCCATGGCAGCTACACACTACAGAGAACCAGAGCACTGAAGAGTGTGTGTTTCTGCAGCCTCCTGCCTCTCAGGAACGTGTGAGTCTTTCAAAGCCTCTCACCGGCCTTGGCATTGCTCTAGGCTGGTTGCTCACAGTTTACAGGTGAGGCAAAGGGAAGGAAAGTATCTTGCCCTAAGATACACGACCAGGCTGATTCTGACTTCTAGACTGTAATTAAGAGAGGAAGGAAAGAAGCAGAGCTTATGCAATCAGAATGACTGCTGAGGAGTTGTAAGGCCTAGGAAGGCAACTCTCCCACTGGGAGCTTTGCTGGGGCATTGGGGTTTCACCCAACCCTCGGGGGTGCAGCCCTGGAATCCTGAATGATCGGAAGGAGTATGGCAGGTGTACAAACACCGTTCTGATCAAAGGCAAGAGTGAGGCGTGATGTCTTTCCCACTTTCAAAGAACTTTAGAAGAAGGCCATGCTCTGAAATGTGCTCAGGATAATTTCCATATAGACTGGAGGACATCCCCGATTTGCTATAGCCCTAGAATTTCATTCAGCTATTACTATGGCTGATATTAATATATTTGCTATCTTATTTTCATGACTTGTTTGTGTATTTATATAATAGTCAAACACCCAGTAGAGAAGAGTGAGAAAAGTGAATGCAGAAGTGGGTACCCCAGCATATGGTGACATGGATAAATTACCCCAGGTTCAAAACTTGGAGGAGCAATCAAAGACAGGTGAGGCACTGCTGCCCTGGGGCTGGCTGCTCTCTCCTTGCCTCCCATTCAGTGCCCAGCGCACAACTGTACATACAGCAAGTACTCAAATACTTGTGTAATATCAAGGACCGCTTACAATTTTTTCCTCACGCTCATCTCAAGAACAATGCCAGCTTTCGCTCATTTAAGTGTTTCTAAGTATTTCTCAGACTGTAGTCCATGAATGACCTACTTTAGAATCAGCTGAGGACCTTGCTTAAAATGCAGTTTCTTGGGCCCCTTCCCAGACACACCAAACCAGGCTCCGAGAGAGGAGGTCCAAGAAGCTGCATTTTCATGAGCCCACCAAATGAGCCTGGGTTCTTTGAAGTTTGATAACCACTAACTTAGACAAATGATTATTTGTCCAGTAGAACCTTCAAGTCCTCTCAGAAGGCAGCAGTAAATCAATTAAACCATGTATTGAGGCATCCCGAAAATAGCGCTCTGCAAAGCCTTTCTTCTGACTGACGTAGAATTGAGTATCGGAAGTTTTAGACAAATTACTTTGTGGGTTTTACTTGTATGTCTAGTTACTTCGTTAAGACTATCTGCCTGCAGGTTAGAGATGACGATCCCAGAACGTTCTTCTTCTCTCCATAACTCATCTTCCTATCTGACTTGGGTGTGTAGGCTGGAGAGATATCCATTGACCATTGATGTTGAATTTCTCTCAGCTTGTGACATTACAGACTGACTCCACCGGTCACTGCTATTTTCTTGACAAAACTGTTATTATGGGAGGGATCAGATGAGATGGGGAAATGGGAGGAGATGAAATGGATGAGAAAAAGAGAAGAGAAGGGAAGGCGGGGAAGGAGGGGGAAGGGAAGAGAGCTGACTCTCTAGTTAGAATACACCTCTGTTGTCTTGAAAGTCTTCTGACTCAACAAATCCTTTAATGGAGTGGAGATTGAAGGACTGGCCCAGAGGAAGAAAGGAGAAATAAAGAAAGGTGACAAACAGAAGAAAAGAGCATAGAGAAATGAGGGCTGGCAAGAGTAAAAAAATGTGAAGTACAAAGACTCCAGAGAAGTGAGGGTTTTTTAACTTTGCAAACACTTCATTTTACTGCACTTAATTAATCATAACACAGGAACATAAATGTTTAAAAGGTGAAATAAAATGTACAGAAATATAGTCATACTCAACAAAAATGAGAACACATAAATTTAACATAAGGTTGTCATCCGGCCTCTCCCAGCACACAGGATCGCAGCGTCTCCATTTCAGTTCCTCCCAGTCATGAACAAGATCACAGTAATGAAGCTCTCCTCTAGCTCTGGCTAAAATCAACGAGCGAAATGCAGAAGGAAAGAGGAAAAAAATGCTCCAAAGAGAGAGGGAAAAGGGCAGAGGAAGAGAGCAAGAATGACAGAGACAGAAATAATTTCACGTCTCTCCCGTCAGTGCCCTTCAGACCAGGAAGTTCTCTGATGTGTCTAACTCAAATCTCTCCTGTAATCCAGCCAATTTCGTGTTCTTCTGGACCAGCCCAGTTAGCGATTGTGACACTGTACAATTCAAGATGCTAAAACATCAGAGAAGAAGCTTCAGCTGAGTGCCCCAGGCTCTGTTCCTGAAACCCTGGATCTGTGTGAAAGCAGGGCCTGCCACCTCGGGCAGAGGCGCAAAGGCTCTCGAGACTGATAAAGTCTCTCCCCAGGGCCAACTGTGAAAACCCTCAGGGTTTCCCAGCTTCCTGCTCCAAGACTTCTGCTGCAGGTGACATTTTATCACTCTGAGGCCTGTGCAGGGGGTGGGACCCATCAGTCCTCCCTTGAGGGCAATGAAGAGTCCTCGGGTGGCCTCCTCACACTGACATCTTCTCCAGCTGTCCCCTCTGATTGTCTGTCTCTGGTCTGGGAACTGAGGAAGATGGACCGAGGCGGGGGGCATCTTGCAAAGGCCTCCCCTTGTGCTGATCGTTCTCTGCCTTATTGCTGGACTTGCCCCTCCCTGAAAACCCAGCCCTGCCACATGTCCCTGCTCCATGGCGGGGCCTGCTCAGGCCTGTCAGAGCACTCCAGACTGACTGCCCAAGTAGACTTTTAGGACCTGCTTACTTCTCCCCAGGGGTTTTTCCCCTCCCCTTCCTGCTCTGGTGCACGCCAGCTCCCTCTTACTGGACCTGTGTGATGGGCAGCTCATCACCTGTATGTGACCAAATCCTGCTCCTGAAGGTTCATTATGGGTCTGAGCCCGAAGCTTGATACAGCACCCTTCCCAGTCTGCTGCTCTTGGGGCCTGCCTTTCGGTGGGCTGAGGCCTACTTGGCCAACTGAAGCACGTGGGACTGTCGCTGGGGATCTATGGTGTTTTTGAGGGACTCCACAGGAAAGCGGTTCAGATCCATGCTGTGCCCAACATCTAGCTATGGCTGCTTCAGTCTTGCCTGCTATCCAAAGTCTGCGCTGCTTCTCCACCACTGAAGCTCATCCTTATCCCTGGAACAAACCAGGCCACCCCACACCTTTTTCAAAGCTCTCAAACCCCTGAGAGGTCAGAGAGTATAGTGGTCAAGGATATAGGTTTCAATGTCACGTATCTAAGTTGAATCTTGATGCTATAACTGATTCCCCACAGAACCCGGGACAAATTACTCTACCATTCTCAGCTCCCTGTAAACAGGGGCTACAATCTTACAGGATTGACATAAAGGTTCAATATGATTATGTGGCATTTTTTTTTTTTTAAAGATTGGCACCTGAGCTAACAACTGTTGCCAATCTTTTTTTTTTCTTTTTCTGCTTTTTCTCCCCCAATCCTCCCAGTACCTAGTTGCATAATTTAGTTGTGGGTTCTTCTAGTTGTGGCCTGTGGGATGCCGCCTCAACGTGGCCTGATGAGCGGTGCCATGCCTGCGCCCAGGATCTGAACTGAGGAAACCCTGAGCCGCTGAAGCGGAGTGCGTGAACTTAACCACTGAGCCACGGGGCCGGCTCCTTATGTGGCATTTTTATCACAGTATCCAGCACAGAGATGCTGCTGAAGAAAAGCTGATGAATAGTTTCTGCTTCTTTTAAGTCCTCGGGGCTCCATAATTGTTCTTTGGAAGCTTTATCATTGTTATAGAGACAGGCTTCAGCTAATGCCACGCTCAGGAGACCTGTTACTTTGTCAAGAATTCTGCCTGCGCTTCCAGCCAATCTCAGGGTCTCAACATGCTGGGTCAGCCATGGCCTTTGACCCGCGAGGTCAGGACAGCCTTCCTGCAGCAAGGAATCCTCACCCTCCCTTGCAGCTCCCAGTTCCCTCCGCCTTCTCCTTCTATCTTTGAGGACCAAAGGGGAGCATCCAAAATATGTTTTTTTCCATGCTCTGAATTCAGACCCAGTATGCTACTTAATGTGTTCAGGTTTTGTTTGTGCCATTCCTGAGAATTTCTAGTATGACAACCACATCTATTATCCTTGATAATCCCCAGACTACACTGTATCTTAAGCCAGAGAAGCTTTGAGGACCCCGCATGCAGCCCAATGCTGCCTGCCCTGTGTGGGAGAACATAGGCAGTCCTTGGCAAAGGTCTGGCTGTTCTTCCGCTTTTCCGTTGGTAGATAGATATCCATGGGCCTCACAACGGTGCCACAATGACTCATGAGGAGTTAAGATTAATACCTGAGGGGTCGAGTCACCTGTTCCTAACCGTGTGGTGCACACGCACTGCCCTCTGAGGGGCCATGGCTCCTGAGCTGCTCCCCACTGTCCGTAATTGCAGTGTTGAATGATAGGCTTCAACTCGTAAATCCAATTCCGAAAGATTCTAAAGTCACTCCCAAGTTCATCAGCAGAGTGCAGTAATCAATTAATGGTGTCTATTTTGGTCACTTGAGGGAGAAGGGCAGTATTTCATCAACAGCCATTAGCACCGGGAAGTCAGGTACTAGCATCCAAAGTCTGAGATCACCCTGATATCCTGGAAAATGGGGAAGCTCATACAGTTAGCCAGGACCTGGTAAGTTGATTGTAAAAAGGCCTAGTTCTTTCCCTTTCTTTATCCAATGTCTGATCAAATGGAATCTATTTCTCCAGCCCTGGAATCTGTTCTGGCCTTGTGACTTGCACATATAATGTGGTGAAGATGAGTGTGCGAGTTCTGAACCTGGGCCCGGACAGCCCTTGTAGCCTTCTATGTGCTCTCCTGGAACCCTGTGTTTGTCATGAGAATAAGCCTAAGCTAGTCTCCTGGAGACTGAGACACTACATGGACCAAAGGCCATCCCACCGAGGCCATCCCAGACCAGCCAATCGCCAGCTGAGCTCCCAGCTGACTGCAGACACATGGGTGAGTCCAACCCAGAGGAGCTGCCAGTGAGCTACGTGGATATCCATTGCTTGATGCCACTGGGCATTGTGTGTGTTTGGTTTTCTTACACAGCGTTATTATAGTAGGAGATATGGATAGGAAGGTAGCAGTAGATTACATCCTGACGAGTCCAGCCATAACTACTGACCATGAACTTACCATTATTTTCAAGTTACCCTTTCCATGTCTAGCATATTCAGTCCAAGGCTAGTGCTTTAGACAAGTGCTTCTCTAACTGTGCTGAAGGACTAGCTATTTTTTTTTAACATGCTCCTTTGCATTTTTTTCACTTTTTATTTGAAATACTTACAGATTCATAAGAAGTTGCAAAAAATAGTATAGTATAGGGAGGACCAGGTTTTTGAGTTTTTTCCAATCTGTTGTGGATTAAATGCTTTTATAAAATACAACAGAAATGAATTACTAGGAAACTGAAAAAAATTTGTCAACAAATAAAATACTAGCCCATAGTTTTTATTAGATTCAACAGAGCAGACAGAAAATCAGAGAAATGTTATGAAAATTCCTAAGTGCTTATTTTCAGTTTGCAGATATATCTCATTGCAGACCAGTGACAAGCATTTCAGGGCCTGGCACCGAGCCACAGACCACACCCAAGCAGCGTTACTCTACACTCTTCTGGAAATCTCCTGTGACGAGAAGCGGAAACTAAACTTGAGTATGGCAGGGGTAATTTGGGTCTCCAATGATCCTATCACAGAGAAGGTCTCCTGTAGAGGATATTTTTAAAATATCTTTTACCCTAAGTGCTATAAAAGAGCGTTTTTGTGGTTACCTAACCCTGGATGATGGGAAGAAAATCCTGAAGCGTGCTTCAGCCTCTCGACAGGAATTTTCCTCTATTGGTTTTCTTCTTAATCTCTGCCACTGAAACAAACAAGTGAGAGGAAACAAGCAAAAAACACACACAAACAAATACACAGGCCCTATCATATTGAAGTGCAGATATTCACTAAGCTTGCTTCTAAACAATGTGAATCAAAACAATTTACTAATACGCCCTTGACAGAAGACTGTTTTTTGTTTGTTTGTTTGATGTGTTTTTTTTTTTTAAATTTACTGTGATGTCCCCCATTCCTCTCTCCTGGATCTTGGGGACGTGATAAGTCCTGAGAGACAAGTCCCCTGTTTTTGAGATAACTTGGGATGGAGATCCAATGAAAAGCTAGTTTTGTTCAAACAGGCAGACGTGGGAGAGGAATTATAAAAGATCTGGCCACAGACCAGGGCTGCTGAAGTTGGTATAATATCCAAATTCATTAAGATGATACCTGGATCTCCACACCTACGCCCCTGGCTCTCTCCAGGATGAGAAACGTGGGGCCGTGCTGCAGAGGAATCATGGCCCTGAGCACCATCAGTCATGTCCCCCGTGAGGGAGAGTCTGCCAGAGATCTAGCATAATGACTGTGGGGCAGCAGGTCATTTGTGCCATACGCTCTTTTCTTCTTTGTCCATTTACCTAATAAATGGACTTCTGTTCCCTAAGTGTTACAAAAGGGTGTTTAATTTGTTTGGAGCCTTCAAAAGGACTAGAGAATGGCAGGGACCATCTGCACATTGTTGAAATCTTAGCTCACTCTCACCCTTCTGCAACCTCTCTTTGCATCCATCCCTACCTCTTTCCAGTCCATTCTCCTTCGAAAAGGCAAATCTGATCATGTCACGATCATATTTTAAAAGGATTCAGAGGCTTCCCATTGATCTTAGAATACAGTTCCAAGTCCTTAGAATAGTTTCTCTGGTCCAGCAGGACTGAGCCCTGATCAGCGCCTCTCCGCCATACAATCTCCCTCCCTCTCTGGCCCCTCCACTTCGCACTTTACTCTTTCCTCAAACGTAACCAAGCTCCTTCCCACTTCTAGACCTCCACATCCACTCCCACCCTTGTCCCTTTTCTTCTAATTTCTCATCTTTCATTTCTCAGCCTCTCTGACTGAATTAAATCCCTAACGTTAGTTGTGAGCACCTTAGGCTTGTTTTCCCCACAGGCACTGTCACAACTGTACTCACATGTGTCTGATTCCTCCTTATATCTTCTCTATCACTAGATTGTGAGCTCCATGAAGGCAGGGATCATGGACATCCCGATCTTCTCTGTGTCTTCATCATCTAGCAGTGTCACTAGTTCATTCAATATATTTCTGGGATGAATGCAAAGCCATTTCAGTGCCAATTCTGCTACCAGGACTGAAAGTCCACAGTCTACACACTGTCAAATTCTGTGTGCTAATGACAAAGAAGCAGCAGCACAAGACTATTTCCCTCGGTAATTTGAACTCAGATGAACTCAAAACAGGAGCACATATTTTTTCCAGGATAAGAAAAAAATTATAAATAAAAAACAAGCTTTGTTGGGAAGCACAAGTAGATAAAGGTACTCTTTAAAGTTGAACAGATAATCTTGAACTCTACAGATTCTTGTAGATGCCTATGTGCTAGGAATGGCGATGACAATCCATCATGGTGGGATTCCTCCAATGCCTGTGCTGAATCAGGGCTGTCTTTCTATGGTTGTATCTTTACCTAAACTAATTAAGATGATTTTCCTCTGGCCTCAGCAAATGGTTGCCAATGTGATCTCCAATAGCAGCAGCTTTTGAGATACAGACAGCCTCCTACTCTGGTTGAGCGGGAAAGCATAGGAGTAAATATGTGCCAGGTCAGCTTATCCCTTTAGGATAAATAAAGCCTTATTCAACTCTCAACTATTTCTGACTACAATACCAAGGGTTACCCAATTTCTAGGCAGTCCAAGATATTCCCATAAAGAATAATGATCGTCTTTTTCATTCTAATCTGTGTAAGATTAGCTACTAATTACAGAGGTCCCTCATAACTCTCAACAACAACTGGGAAACCATGTCTCTGGGTTGTGCACCTTAATGTTATTTTGGCTTCTCTGCTTGACAACTCTGGCCTTGACTTTTTTTGTTGTTGTTTTTTTAAGATTTTATTTTTTTCCTTTTTCTCCCAAAGCCCCCCAGTACATAGTTGTATGTTCTTCGTTGTGGGTCCTTCTAGTTGTGGCATGTGGGACGCTGCCTCAGCGTGGTTTGATGAGCAATGCCATGTCCGCGCCCAGGATTCGAACCAACGAAACACTGGGCCGCCTGCAGCGGAGCGCGCGAGCTTAACCACTTGGCCATGGGGCCAGCCCCAAGGCCTTGACTTTTTAATTAATCTGTTGATGCACTATTTGTCAACACAATGCCCATCTGTAAAACTTCTGAAATATGCCCTATTAGGGAAGCCCTAATGTGACTGTTTATCCACGGTGTGACTCCTCTTAGAGAGAGACCAACAAAGTATCCTGATTGTTTGTCCAAAATGAGACCTTCTAAAATGTCTCTAATGCTCTGTCTGTTCCTTTACCATCAAGCCCATGAGTATTAACTTCACATCCGGACAATTTTCAGTCCTATCTGCTTTCCAACCTTGAGGAAATAAAAGGCAAAGTAGAACAGATATTTATTCTTCCATCTACAACTTGAGTGGTTCTTCAACATCTTTATCAATGGGAGAATCCCTACAGTCATGCTTCCAGCCTCAACTACAGCTTCAATTAGAACCCCTGCATCCTCGCACTACACCCTCACCCAGGAGCATGCCTCCTTTGTCTGTTGTAGCTGCAGGGTCTCCAGGATGTAGACCATAACTGTATTCAAACTGGTATGAATGTGAAAAGAATGAGTATATGTTCAATTAGTATCTACTACAGTCCTTTTGAGGTTTTAGTAAAAATTATTCTGTTCAACAATATTTCTGCCATGTAATGAAACAATTGGCCAGGGGTGTGCAGCAGGATATTTTAGCCAACCCATTTTAGTGAATATTAACAATTTATAATTTAAAAAACCCCTCATAATATAACTACTATTTCTGTGCAATCTCATAACGTCAAACATCATTGAAATCAGAGTAATGTCACTCCATGAAACAGGTCAGAGTTTACTGAACCTACCAACATTCTTTCATTTATTGGCTAGAAGCTAAACACTTAGATATTTTGTCACAGAAGGACATGTTAATATAGTTAAGAAGCTACACGTAAATATATGACAAAGATCCCCTTGTGACAGCTCCTCTTTGAAGGGCTTGAAAAGACTGCTGCTTCTAGTGGTGATGAGATAACGATTGGGCTTCTGTAACCACAATAAGCAACTAGGAAACTCAACAAAATGTATGAATCAACCATTTTTAGACATTGTACAATAGATAGGAGAAAATCTTGATTCCTGACAAAAGAGAAACAACATTGAGGTGAACTCAATGATTGACCAGATTTCTTTCTGGAGGCAGTTTCTGAACTATGTGTTCAGGAAGGGGAACCCTAACAGACTGCAGTGGTCTTGATGAATTATGGAGAGGAAGAATAGAGTTCAAGGAGCCTGTGGCAGCTGGAAGTTGTAGGAAAGTGTTCCAAACAGGAGGGGGCTATATAGAAGAAGAGCTTTAGAAATCTGCATATGAATCTCCTTGAATCTTTATTGAATACAAGGATATGAAAAAGAGACTGTATGGCCTGAAAAGCCTGAAATATTTATTATCCAGCCATTTACGGAAAAAGTTTGCCAATCCTTGTCCTAGAAATGAAAAATACAACATTTAAAGTGAATTTTCACTGGATGAAATTAACAACATATTAGACACTGCAGAAGAAAAGATCAGTAAACATGAAAACATAGTAATAGAACCTATCCAAAATTAATTCAGCAGAGAAAAATACTGAAAATAAAGTGAAGACAGCCTCAGTGACTAAGGGATAATACCAAATAGTCAAACATACGTGTGATAGAAGTAGCAGAAAGAGAGGGAAAAGAGAATGAGGAATAACAATACTTGAAAAATATAATCGCTTAAGTTTTTCAAATTTGATGAAAACTATAAACCAAATGAAATAAAGTCAATGAATTCCACATAGGCTAAACATAAGGAAAATCCCACTAGGGTACATTGTAATCAAATTGCTTAAAACCAGTGATAAACACAAAATATTAAAAACTGCTGGGGGCTGGCCCCATGGCCTAGTGGTTAAGTTTGTGTGCTCTGCTTCAGCATCCTGGAGTTTTGCCAGTTCGGATCCCAGGCATGGACATGGCGCTGCTCATCAGCCTATGCTGAGGCAGCATCCCACACAGCACAACCAGTGGCACTCACAACTAGAATATACAACTATGTACTGGGAGGCTTTGGGTAGGAGAAGGAAAAAAAACAGAAGATTGGCAACAGATATTAGCTCAGGTGCCAATCTTTAGGAAAAAAAAAAAAGTCATATTATGTACAGATAAAGAGAAGAATGAGAGAAGAAAACTATGCAAACCTCAATCAATAGAACAACATCTTTAGGGGCTGGCCCCGTGGCCGAGTGGTTAAGTTCGCACGCTCCGCTGCGGGCGGCCCAGCGTTTCGTTGGTTCAAATCCTGGGTGCGGACATGGCACTGCTCATCAAACCACGCTGAGGCAGCGTCCCACATACCACAACTAGAAGAATCCACAACGAAGAGTATACAACTATGTACTGGGGGGCTTTGGGGAGAAAAAGGAAAAAAAAATAAAATCTTTAAAAAAAAAAATAGAACAACATCTTTAAAGAAATGAAAAAAACCCTGTCAATTTAGTATTCTGTATTCAGTAAAAATAACCTTTAAAAATGAAGACAAAATAAAACCTTTTTCAGATAAACAAAAACTGAAAAAAATTATTACCAGTAAATCAGTCCTACAAGAAAAATTGAAAGAAGTTATTTGGGCAGAAGGAAAATGACAAAAGATGGAAACATGGATCTACACAAAGAAATAAAGAGTACTTTAAAATGTCAGTATTTCCTTTTTTCCTCATCTTTTAATTTTTTAGAAGATAAACGAATATTTAAAGCAAAATAATCAATGTATTGTGGAATTTTATAATATAAGTAGAAGAAAAACATGTGGTTACAATTGGACAAAGGATGGGCAGGAGAAAGTAACTATTCTGTGGTAAGGATCTTATATATACAAGAAGTGATATAATATTATTTCAATGCAGTCTTTGATAAGTTAAGTGCATATTATAAACCCTAGAACAACTGCTAAAAATAAAATAAGATAACTAATAAGCCAATAATGGATAAAAAATGGAATAATAAAAAATTCTTAGGTAATCCAAAAGACAGCAGAAAATGATGAATAAGAACGAAAAGCACACGAAACAAATAGAAAACAAGTAGCAAGATGTAGACTTGAATCCAGCCATATCAATAATCACATTAAATGTAAATGGTCTAAATGCATCAAATAGAAGGCAGAAATTGTTAGACTGAATCCATAAGCAAGACTCAACTATGTGTTGTCCACAGGAAATCTTATTTAAATATAAAGACACAGGCATGTCTAAAGACATATATATGTTAAGCAAACGTTAACAATAAGAAAGCTGGAGAGGCTGTATTAATATTAGACAACACAGACTTCAGAACAAATGATATCAACAGGAATAAAGAGGGGCATTTCAAAATAAAGAGCTGAGGAATTACAAATTTGCAGATCCAGCCCAATTAAAGTGAACTGCCTTATGGGATTGCCACTATCAAGCACCCCAACTGGTTAGAGTTAAGCCCCATTTAAGCAGTTTTGCACTTAAGTTTAAAGAACTAGAAAATAGACTGCACACTCCCTTTCTGTTCCAATTCCACCTTCCAATATATACAGCTATGTTTGATCCTCTTTATCCAAATCTGGGCTGACTCCCCTTTTACCTACCTCAAGTTCCTCTTTCTCTTTCTTATTTCAATTGCTGTCTCAGTGCAAGTAGTAGACCAGTTTCTTAATTAGAGCTCCATGTGGTCTTCGTTCCTTCTATGTATGCAGCCGTGGAAGAGCCTGCGCATTGTCTGCCTGTATCATTTGATCCTTCTTCCTTTAATAACAGAACTCCTGTCTCTTACCTGGGAACGCTGGGACTCAGCGGAAGGCTGGTTTCTCAGCCTCGCTTGGCTGTGTGGCCACATGACAAAGGCCTGCTATCTCTGGGTTGTGTCTTAAAGGGATGGTGTGTGTGCCCCATGCTTCTGTCCACCTTTCTACTGCTGAGAAGCACTTTTGACAAAGGATCTGAGATTCTTATTCTTGTTTAAGTACCGCATAGACTGAATCTCTGTAATAGAGCTTAGAATAAATTCTAACTAATATGATACCTCTTTAATTTTCTTTGCCCAAGAGAACTGGTAACTTTGCATAGTAACTCAAATTTCTTATACAATCCCTGTGTTTCCCCTATTTGAAGAAAACAATCAGAAAATTGCTATCACTTTTTAACTGAGGACAAGGACTCTGAAAAGAGAATCCAACTCCTGCTTGCCTGCTTTACTGCTTGCTAGCTTTATCCATTATAGAATCGAGTGATTTAAAACATGGCAGTTTATTGATAGTCTTTAAGAAAGTAGAAACCTTCTAGAGATAGTTATTAAACGTAGTTTTGCAGTAAAAGAAAACAGTATACATATACAGATTCCAGTGTCAATTTGTGTGGCACAGGACGAGCCCCTCGCCCTTCTACACCTCTGCTGTTGTCTAGTCCACGAAAGGAGAATGAGCCTGCCTGCTCCCATATGCATGGGATTTCCTAATCACCTAATCATTTGCCTGGTCCCAAACCCAGCTGTTTCTGGGCTGCAGGCTTTCTGCAGTTTCAGCTGCTCCTAATTCCAGCACTTTCCTTTTGCTCTCAGGCTTTTTCCCTTCAGTGGTCATTATGGAGACACTGTTACACTCCAGTCTCTGTATGTGAAGGCTAGAATAATTAGGATAATGTGAAGAACTGGATTTTGGGACATTGAGCAAAGCTAGTTTGAGTTCTTGCTATCGAGTCATTTGAATCCTTTCACAGCCAGTAGTGTATCCAAACAGCCAGAGCAGCCCAGCCCTATGTAGGTCAGGGCCCACCTAACTCCTGGAAAATCTCTTCTCAAGATAAACGCTATCTCAGATTAAAATCAAGGTCTCCGGAGGGGCTGCTTAGCACCACCACGTTGCCTTACTTGAGTTAAGCCAGCCCTGCTCTGGTGCCTGGATGAAGAAGAAGAATAGCCAGGATTGTGTGGAGACCCATCACCTTGCTTTCTAGGAAGCTGCTTTGTCAGAAACAAGCCCCGGGGCAGAATTGCAGAGAGAGAAGTTCACAGTAAGAGAAGTTCACAGTAAACTACTTGCCGCATCCGGTTTCCTGGGAGCAGGGGCAAGACTAGCGAAGCTCCTCTAATCTCACCCAGCAACTGGACAGATTGATTTTGAGATCATTAATAGTTGCTGGGGGTGGAGGAGAGAGAAAGGGAGAGGGGAAAATGAATGCATCCTTGGTATCTACACCTTTAGTAGAGATCAAGGAGCTCTTTCAAAGCTGCTCCTGGCCCTGCGAGAGCATGGGCCGAAAGTCTGGTCTCTGGCCTAGAGCCAGGACCTACATCCAAGGCCTTGGAAGAAGACAAAGGACCTCCAAATAGGAAACCATGTGCTTTTAGATTTGTCTACAAAGCACTCAAAACTCCACAGAAAAAGGAAAATCTGAATTATTTATCCAGATATTTTGCTCACATCATATCAAATAGCTTTCCATCCAAATATTTGGCACCATACAGACTTAGAGAGGTGTTTTAGAAAACGCAAAGTTATCTATCAGACTTATCTGCCAAAGAAGAAAAACTGGAAAAGTTCCTGTAAAAGACATTAGATAACAATGTTAATTTAATTTGTGGTATAGCTGCTTCTAACTCAATTCAGAGCTGGCGGAGGTCAGGCAGATCTAACCAGACTATCCCCTGAAGCTCCTTCTATTTCCTTACCTGTTAACCAGTCCGCCAATGGTCTGAAAGAGCTAGTGGCTCACCAAGTGTGTATCTTTTTCATACAGATGTGTTTTTGCTTTATAGGACAGGTATCTTCTTTGAAGGTTGCATACAAATTGCTTCAATAGTAAAATATATGGAAATGGGCAGGTTTACTTAGAGGAATAACCATCTTCTACACAGATAACCAACTCGCAATAATCATGTTTTTAATATTAATTTTTATATATTGTGCTTTCTTTAAAACATTACAATTATTTCCTGTCCCTGTGAGTTTCAGTTGAAGGCAAGCAAGATGCTTTTCAGACCGTCTCAGAATTTCACAGCAACATTCTACCAGGCGATGTTTTCCCTGAGCCCTCTTTCCTTCTCAGTGGCCAACGTAACTGATGCGATTCCTTCAATAAGTGCACAAATATTTATTGACTATCTGTTATAGGCTAGGCATTGAACTATTATTAGTGATATAATACATGCTCATATAAGCATGGTCCTTCATCTTAAATGACTCAAGACTTCTCCTGGTGGTTGGGAAGTGTGTTCTGGGGGACCCAGGACGTGGCAACCACTTAGACTCAAAAGGTGTGGGCTGATAGAACCGAGATGAGTAGGGCTGGCCCTGGGAAACGGAGGGGGAGTATTCTAGCAGGACCAACAGCTGAAATGAACCTGAGGGGAAAGAGCATGGTATGTTTGAGAAACTCGGAGAAATATGGCAGGAGTTTAGAGAAGGCAGAGAGCAACAGGACATGAGGCCAAGTGTGCACAGAGGGAAAACTTGCTCATAATTCATGAGGAAGGTACAGGGATTTAGATGATCCTTAGGGAGCAAGGATGCCCCTGAAGACTTCCTTCACAGAGAACTGACAGATCTGGGTTTAGGAAAGGTGACTTTGGCTGCAGATTGCAGAATCCATAGCTGGTGGGGACGACAAAGCACAAGGTCAGATACTGTAGTCATCATGGAAATGAACAGTTATGGGACTAGGTACACGCAGCCTGCATCTTTTGTTGCCCACCTCCCAATCCCAGTACCTCCTACAGGTTGGTGCCCTAGCCGGCTTCACCCACCTTGACCCAGCTCAGTGAATGAGCCTTGTCATCAGACCGTTCCATGCTCCCATTCTCTAGACTCTGTTACTGAGGCAACAATCTGGTGCTGTCCTAAAGACCTAAAGACAGTGATAACAACCATGCAACTAAACCAGGTGCCTTCCAAATCTTCTGTGAAGGAGACACAATTTTTCCTTGTACAGAGGAAAGTTTGAGATAAATAGCAGAGAATCGGTAAATAATTCAGCCTATGACCTTGATGCTTATTGATTCCTGCAGCTGTTTATCTTTCTCTAGGCTACCCAGGAAAAAAAAACCTCCAGAAAACAATTATCACTTAATTATAAAATTGCTTGGCTTGGGAGATCCTTCTGGTTGGTTGCTGAACACTCCAAGGGGGTAAGTTAATCTCTATAAACCACCCAGCCGGACTGAAGCTGCTGCTTAAAATTCCTGACCACAAGCTTCATTATTCTCTGGTGTGGATGAAAAACAAAGAAGGAAAGAAAGAAAGCAAGAAATACCTACATTTTCTTCTCGTTTTCAGACACTTAGGATGTGTAGCCAATTAGATGACTTGAATGGCTGGCTATTTCTTACCTATGGGCTTTGAATACTGATGGATTCTAGCCATGGGGGCGCCAGTTGTATGCAGCTGGCGCCTGATGTGTGTTAGCTGCTGGTGGTAGTAGCAGTGGTGGTGGCTGGGGGAGGTGGTACTAGGTGTGGTCGTTCTGGTGGTAGGAAAACTTCAGACTGGGCTGGAAAAGGGAAAAGGGAAAAAATGAGGGGTTTTTTTTAGCACACAATGTCTTCTTGAATCTGTTTGGACGAAAGGTAGGGCCCTAAAGCCAGCTCTAGTTCTCACCAGTCATTTCTTTGGAGTTGGGACTTTCTCATCACTAGTGTCAGCAGCCACTCTGAGCAGAAAGCTTGATCACTTGTGGGGTGGGTGAGGAGGACAGCCAGCTGGCATTGTGGAGTCAGAGCTGATAGACTCTTAGCCCAGCTTGAGCTATTCCTTTATATTTATCGCCTTATCTCAGTGATTATTAAAAATGCTTGGCTAGCAAACAAACAACCCTATTAAAAAATAGGCAAAGGACTTGAATAGATATTTCTACAAAGAAGATATACAAATGGCCGATAATCACATGGAAAGATACTCAGCATCGCTGATCATTAGGGACATGCAAATCAAAACCACAATAAGACACACCTCACATTCATTAGAATGGCTACTATCAATAAAAAACCCAAACCAAACCAACAAAAAACAAAAAAACCCCAGAAGATAGCAAGTGTTGGCAAGGATGTGAAGAAATTGGAACCCTTGTGCACTACTGGTAGGAATGCAAAATGGTACAGCTGCTGTGGAAAACGGTATGCTGCTTCCTCAACAAATTAAAAATAGAATTACCGTATTATCACCTAGCACTTTCACTTCTGGAAAAGAATTGAAAACGAGTCTCAAAGAGATATTTGTTCACTCATTTTCAAAGCAGCATTCTTCATGATAGCTAAAAGGTGGAAGCAACCTGGGTGTCCATTGATGGATGAATGGATTACAAATATATATAAAAAATAAATATATATGTAATGGAACACTATCAAGCCTTAAAAAGGAATGAAATTCTGGGACGTATTATAACACGGGTGAACCTTGAGGACATTATGTCATGTGAAGCAAGCCTGTCACAGAAAGAAAAATACTGTATGATTCAACTTCTCTGAGGTCCCTAGATCAGATTCACAGAGACAGAAAGTGGAACGGTGGTTGCCAGGGGCTGGGGAGAGGCGCAAAGGGGGAGTTGTCTCATGGGTGGAGAGTTCCAGTCTGTAAGACGAGAAGACTTCCGGAGACTGGTTGGACAACAGTGTGAATGGGCTTAACACTACTGAACTGTACACGTAAAAGAGTTCAGATGTTAGTTTATGTTATGTGTATTTTACCCCAATTAAGAATTTTTATAGACTGTGTGGCCAGCTTTTGGAAGGGAATCACATTGAGCAGAAGAATAGACAGAACCGTGGAGCCCTATCCTGGCTCCTCTTCCAGGCATTGACTGACTTACTGGAAGACCTCAGACAAAACACCCACTGCTCTCCCAGTTCCTCATTTCCAAAACATGATGGCCAATAGTATCTAATTCTTATCTCATCGAAGGGTGGGGATTGGGAGAAGGTGTTCAGAGCAAAAAAGGTGTGCCATATGTCATAGAGACCAGCCTTCCGCCTCTACCGGAACCGCGATGGGAAGTAGCAGTTCACACACTCACCTCTGGCAAAGCGGAAGTTGCAAGGTCCCTGAGCATCTGTTGCTGTGGGAGTTGTACCTTTCTTTAGCACTTGCTCTATTGGTGTGGATATAAAACCACACAACATCACGGGGAGGGCTGTGCCGCTCTCTTGCCCTGTAATTGTGGAACCGGAGCTCTAGGCATGGGACTAGAATCCACATCCTATGACTTCAAGTCCAGGGCACATGCTGTGCTCTCAGACTTCCACCTTCCCTCATGACTGTTTCCCATGTGTAGAACTACCCTGGTTTCTTTCTTCTGAGTACCCACATTCTCTCCATTCTCCAGACCTGATTCAAATCCTTCCTCCACTCCTGAACTCCTGGCCTACCCCTTCTCCGAACCTCTCTGCCATATCATTTCAACACTCCACTCTGGCCATTCCTTCCTTCTATCCCTTGACTCGCCCCCACCACGGCCCACCCCTCTACAAGCTCTTTGGCTCTCCTGTAGTTCTTCAAACCCAGCAGGCACATCTGACCTCTGGGGCCAGGCCTTCCATGTTTCCTCTGCCTGAGATGATGGCCATTGGCTTATCTCCTTCCAACACTTCCCTGGCGACTCTACTTAAAGTATCAGTCCATCACTCTCACCCTTGGGATCCCTGTCTGCTTCTCTGCCGACAGGGATTATTGTTCACTACACTTATCACAATCCGAAGCACTGAACGTTCTCCATATTTACTTACTGCCTGTCTCTACCACGAGAAGGCAGCTCCGTGAGGACAAGGATTTTCCTCTTTGTGTTCACTGCTGCATAAGGGCCTGGTGCACAGTAGGTGCTCAAAAATATTTTTAAATGAATGAATGAACTCCTACGTTTTACACAGAATCCAGCACGTAGCTGTACGTAGCCTTGTATTGATTACGATATGTTCTGAGAAACAATAGCTGTGCAGAGTTTTAATAGTTGTTATGCAGAAAAAAGCATTGTCCTACCAATCTAATTTGATAAACACTCAGCTAAGTCAGACACATTTTTTTCTTCAGGACTTCGGCGATCCTTCCGTACTTTGCTGTACTGACACACATCACAGCGCTCGAGTGAAGGGACCCGTAGGCAGCACTCTCCCAGCAGCTCACGCCAAGTCAGCGTTGGAGGGGCATTTGCACGCACACTGGAAATGCTGTGCTGTGTTAGTGAGTTCTGCCTATTGGTGAATTGCTTCCTTTTCTGTGGCCTCCAGTTCTCGATTTCTTTGTGGTTCAGAACAGGGTCCTGAACTGATCTAAGGCTTGCTTTGACATAGAATTTCAGTCCCAAAGAGCTACTCTTGGTTTTGTTTTATTCCCATTCAGTCAAAGGTGCTTGGCTCCATAAGAGCACTCCTTATGTCCCCATCAACACACCCATTCTATGTGGCCATCTGGAAAATTGCTGAAAAATGGACGGGGGCATTGGCCTGAGTTTAGGAAAACTAAAAACCTCTAAGCCAAACCTAGCCCCTAAACTGCCTGCCACCTACGGCACGAAGCAGGACTTAGTAGGAAGAGTGGCCAGGAGCCAAGTAGGGGTCGGATTAGGATTTCTGCTCTGCCAGTGAGGGAAGCCATTGGAGGTACAAGAGACACCCATGTCTGGGGACTGAGCTATGGCACAGCCAAATGCTCATACTTCAGAGCCGGAGCAGACATCCCAGTTCCCCGTCTCAGCACTACTACGGGGGTCTCGGCACCACTTGGGCCTTGGCCTGCGCACCCGCACCTGCTTAGCTCCTCACAGCTAGTGGGCGTGAGCCCACTAGATGGCAACCTCATGTCAGCTGTCACGAAAGAGAAGCAGTGTCGGAGACAGACAGAGAGATTGCGATCAATTAACATTTACTGAGTGCTTACTATACATCTAGCACAATTAGAAGCATTTTCATACCTTATTCATTTGGTCTACATAATAACCACGAAATGCATATTATATCCCTATTTTTAAAAATTTGAAAACTGAGACTCAGACAGGTGAAATAATTTGCTCAAGATCATACAACTAGCTCCCCTGGCTCTAAGGCAATGCTCACTAACCACAGTAGTATCTGAGAGAGAGTGTGAGAACAGAAGAGCAAAGCTCTGGAGACACAGGGTGGGCAAGGAGTGCAGGAGGGTGAGAACACAGACAGAAGTGGTTATTCAGCCACAGACCTCTTGAGGTTCAATGAGAACATGGAAACTGTCTCCAGAAGACAAAAGGCAACTAGGAATGATTTGAGGGACTATATCAATCCCTGGTGAGGAAATTCTAACTTTGAGGAAGAAGACCAGGAGAGAGAGAAGTGGGGATAAAGAATGTGAAGAGTCTTTAAATTTCCAACTCCTTCAGGCGACCTATTGACTCCTCCTTAGTGTCAAACACAACCCACAGCCTCAACATCCATCTGGTAGACTTGGTGAGGAAAAAGCAAGCTCTTTAAAATAAGGCTGAAATTTGGGAAGAGTGGCATTTAAACAAGCAATCATAATTTATTGGGTTCTCACAATATGCTAAGGCCTTGATTCAGCTGCCAAGGAAGATGGAAAATGGTCCCTACCCTCAAGTGACCTACAATACAGTGGGAGGAGTGGAGGGAGAATTCTCGCCCGAATACCCAATAATGCGAAGACAATATATAGGAAATGCTGGAAATGAGAAATACTATAGGGTTTCAGTAAAATGTGTCCAGGAATTGAAGGAAGTTGTCAAATAGGAGGTAATACCAACTATACTTTGGAAGATGAGAGCAACACACACAGAAAAGTGTGGAGGCAGGATTTGGCAGTGAGGAGACCCACTGGACTAGGCAGAGAGCTTGCAAGGAGACAAGGTGGGAAAGATAAAGAGAGGCCAGTCTGTGGTGGCTTTTAATGCTAGTCTAAGAAGTTTAGACTTTAATCTCTAGGCACCAAAGACTTACAAACAGGAGAGTAACAGATCAGGGGGTATATTTTATGAGCTCAAGACAATTGCAGGATGCAGGCAGGATGGCCCCAGGGGGAAGAGGCTGGGAAGCCAATGGGGAAGTTTGTGCAGGGATCCAGAGCATACGGGCTCCTCTCGCCTCCTCGGTACCCGTCTCTGCGTCTCCTAGAACTGTGCCTGAATTTCCCTTTGGGAACCATTTCTCATTGGTCTCAAGCTCTGCGCTTTGAGTGGGGCTGGTTCCACCCACACTCCCTTTCCAAAGACAGATGTGTGACCCAGGCCTAGCCAGGCAGAAGGGTCCTTTCCCCTGGCCACACAGAGTAGTTAAAAAATAAACTAGGTCTCAAGTTCCTCCAGTGAGAATCAGCCCTTGCATTTTCTCTCATAATCATTGGCAATGAAGCACGTTCATTGCATTGGGTTTGCCAGTTGGAGGCTAAAACCCTGAGGGGCTAGTAGCTATTTTTCCAACACTATTGGGAGGGGAATGAAACTGAAACAGAAGAAAGAAGAGTCGAGAGATGGGGAGAAAGTTTTCTGAAGTGACTGAACCCCTGGATTCAGCCATATTTGATATGTGCACTGGAGAAAAACAAAATAAAGAGGCTAGAGGCTGCCAGCAGGGAGGAGGAGTGGTGGTCAGGGATGTCCTCTCTGATAAGGTGACATTGGATGTCTTTCTCATCTTATTTCCTTGCACGTCCTCCACCTAGCATAGCTGGTCTACACTGCAGGAAGCAGAGGAGTGAACAACATGGGTGTCCAGGGGAAAAGCCCTCCAGAGAGAGGGAAGAGTGAGAGCAAAGCCCTTGGCCGGAGGGTGCTGGCACGTTCAAGGAGCAGCGAGAAGGCCAGTGTGGCCGGAGCCAAGTGAGTGAGAGGGAGAGTGATAGGCCAGGGGGTCAGGTGATGGAAAGCTTTGTTGTCCCTTGAAGGGAGCTTGGTCTCTACTCTCAGAATGAATGGCAGCCATTAGAGAGCTTTGAGTTAAAGAATGACATGACACAACTGATGTTTAAAAGGGTCGCTCTGGTCACCCTGCATCTGAGAATAGACAGAAGCAGGACAAGGGTAGAAAGTAAGGAGACAAGTTAGGAGGCAATAAACACCCCCCACACACTTTTGCTTCAGCCGGTATTATTTGAGATTCTATCTCTAGAGGAGGCACCAGGTAGTTAGAAACAAGGGCCTGGAATGGGATGCTGCCTAGGAAAAGGGAGGGAAGGGATGCTTGGCAGGAGCAATCACAAAGGAGCAGGTGAACAGAAAAAGAAGGCAGGCAAAAGGGTGACTGAGCTCAGGGCTGGGCCCCAGCAGGAGGGGAGCATAAGGAGCCAGCAGCTGTCACATTTCCAGTGCAGGAAGGGCACTGGGGCTCCCCCATCTGCACAGAAACTGCAGCAGTGGGCGCCTGGTGGAGCTGAGACTGACCCAGGCGGGGCCACCCATCTGGCCCGGCACTCAGCCAAGGACTGTGTGGCCTTGTCCAGCAGGCTGCTCCTCAGCTGTTAGTGGGAGGCTCCTGGGGCAGGGGCGGAAGTCCATACAGAGCTTGTAAAAGACTTCTAGACAACTGCTGTCCTCCCATCTTGTCTTGGACCTGTCCACAGGCGGTGGGGGGAGTGGTCCAGGACCCCTGAATAGTCACAATCCTGCGATTCTCTCTTCTACAACATGAAGCCAGCCACGTCCTCCATCCGCCATCATCCTTCCAACCCTTTTATTTCTTTTCCCCAAGGAATATAAAAGATGAGGCTGAGCTCCAAAGACCGTTTGAAGGGGACCTTGGCCTTCTGAGAGGGTTGGGAGGGCAGAACTGCATGGAAATTCCAGCTGGAAATATGAAGTCGCAGTTGATTCTACAGCTAGGGGTGCCTCCACTAAGGTCAGGAGACTTCTCCTACACAGAGAAAAAGTCAGGAATTGAACTTGCTGTTAGCATTTACCAGGCATTCTCTGAAGAGGCCACTGCATCAGCTGCAGGGTTTGTCTTTGCAAAGGCAACATCTCGCTCTGCCCCCTCCCTTCCATCCCATGACTGTTTGGGTCCTCTGTCTCCTGGCTCTAGCTTTGAACCTGCACATCTTATCCCATCTTATTCCAGGCTTTCTTACTCACATCTGGACCCCTAGTCTTGTCTCTGTGTTTGGCATACAATGGGTGCTCCATAAATACCTGTTGAATGTTGTTAATGAATGAGTTATTGCTCCTGACTGCCAACAACCTCGTTCTTTATCACAACCTCATATCTGATCCTTGTCCTTTTCAGAAGAAGCCAAATCGTAGTCCAAGAAGGCATGTGAAAGGCATTCTTACAAACCTCTCCCCGCTCTCTGGGAAAGCAGACCATGGCCTCTGCTCTCTACATCCCTCGGCGAGAGCACATGTTCACCTTTGTCTCCCATCAAATGAAAACATACAAATAAAGCACTTTCTACTTCAAAGGCTTTGTGCTGACTGCTGTGGGGCTACAAAAGTGTGCAGCCCCTGCGTTCTAGAAAACAGAGCTGGACAAAGGTTCACCTGACTTGCCGTGAGGGGGCTTGAACTCCTGGTCTCGGCTCTGCCAACAACGGACAAGTTACTCACATTTTGAAATCTCAGTTTTTCCATCTGTAAAATGAGAGACATGGGATGAATGACCTGCAGGCCCTTTTCAATGGAGGCATTTTATGATTGGAAATGAAGTAAAACCTAAGGCAACTACACGGCGATATCACAGAGCAAACGAGAGGTAGGATGGTGGGTTGTGTAAGAGCAGAGTCCTGGAGTCGAGAACACTTGGCTCCAGCTCTGCCCTCCCCCCACTAAGTGTGTGACTTTCGACGTATCACTTAAGCTTTCTGATCTTCAGATTTTTCCTGTGTAAAATGGGAATAGTAACAGCACCACCCTCCCAGGGTCGGGAATAGGATCAAGTTAGCTAATGTATATTAATATGGAGGGTATCTAACTATAGTAGAGCCTCAGTAAATTAGCACGCTTAATGACTCAACCAAGAGTCTAGAGCAACACAATCCAATAGAACTTTTGGGATGACCGGAAATGTTTCCTCTCTGGGCTGTCTGACACGTAAGCACCAGCCACATGTGGCTAATGTGACTGAAGAACTGAATTTTTAACTTTGCTGAATTTTAATTAAGTTTAAATAGCCATACTATTTAAATTTTATATTGCTAGTGGCTCATGCATCAGACAGAGTAAGTCTAGACATTAAGAACTACCAGAATTTTGACAAGAGCAGTAAGGTATGGTACACCCAGACAGTGGAATGTTATTCAGCACTAAAAAGAAATGACCCATCAAGCCATGAAAAGACATGGAGGAAGCTTAAATGCATATTACTAAGTGAAAGAAGCCAATCTGAAAAGGCTACATACTATAGGATTCCAATTATATGACATTCTGGAAAAGGCAAAACTACAGAGATAGTAAAAAGATCACTGGTTTCAAGGGATTAAGGAGGAGGGAAGAACAAATAGGTGGAGCACAGAGAATTTTTAGGGCAGTGAAACTACCTTGCATGACACTATAATGATGGATCCTTGTCATTATGCATTTGTCAAAACCCCCAGAATGAACCACACCGAGAGTGAACCCTAGTGTGTACACTATGGACTCTGGGTGCTAATGACGTGTCCATGTAGGTCCATCAACTGCAACAAATGTACCACTCTGGTGGAGGATGTTGACAGTAGGGGAGGCTGTGGGTCCGTGGGGGCAAGGGGACATATGGGAATTCTCTGTACTTTCTCCTCAATTTTTCTGTGAACCTAAAACTGCTCGAAAAAAATAAAGTCAATTAAAAAAAAGATTGATGAGGAAATGGAAGAGAGGGATTTCAAGTAAGTTCTTAAGAATGGGTAGGGTATGAATAGCAGTTGTATTTACAATGCCCAGCAGGGTTCAGGGGCTGTGAGTCAGGCCCTGGGTCAGAACAGACCGTTTTTATGGGAGAAAAGTGGGAGACAAGTGGGAGACAGTCTGCAAAGTATCTGAGAAAGACTTTGAATTCCAGGTTAAAGAGCCAAAAATGTATTCAGCAACCAATTGAGTCCCTAAAGGTGTTCATACAGGGCTATGAGATATTCAAAAAGTGTTTTAGAAATATTAATATCCTAAATAAGCATGCTATTGGGACTTTAAGTTTTGGGGGGGTTGGTCTATGTCTTTAAGTTAAATCATGTGAGGTTCCTGCTATCACATCAGGAACTCAGAAGTGCTTAAAACAATTTAAATCAAATACATAGATAGCTTAGCTCAGGATCACGCTGCTTTACAAGAATCTTCCATTACCAATGTGGTGTGTCCCATATTGCCTGGAAAATGACAGGCTTTTAGGGACTCCTGCTTGATGGATTTGTCTAAATGTGTCTGAAAGGAAGCACAATGTAGACCCCATCAGCACTGAGGACTCAGCATCCAGAATGCTTAAGTATCAGGAAAAGATTTTCATTTGTGCTCTCCTACAGGGCACTATCTTCAAAGGTCCCCAGATTTATTATTTCATCAACAGATCGGAGACGGGAGTTTGTATGAGATCAAACAAACACGAGTACTATGGGAAGGCTGGCAGGTGAGAGTGTATAAATTGCCTGATGGAAAATGTCAAAAGTTGACATCAGAGCAGTGGGAGAGTGGGGAGCACATGGAACTGAGAACAAATGGCCATGCTTTTCTGGGAGCCAATTCCTTATACAGTCTGGCTAAAGCACTGCAAGAAACTTGGGGCTCAGAAACCCCCTGAGAATCCACTGAAACCCATTAACTCAAAGTATAGCCTTTATTAAAAAAATTTTTAAAAGCATCTCTTCGTTTCTACACCTGTTCTCATTTCTGTTAGCTTCCCTTTCGTTCTCTCTCTCTCTCACACACATACACCTGAATGCTTTCTTTTCATCTGCCCTGTGTGTATCCCCTTGTTTCTTTTACATCTCATTCTTTACATCTGCTTGACTAATCTTTCAAGGGTAGTGTCTTGATACTTAACGCATCTTCCAAGGTAGAAAATTATATACCTTTTGTCACTGCCAGAGCTTTGCAGACTCAGAGACTCAGATAAAAGAAAGAGAGGTAAAGTCTCTCCTACCAACCTCTTTGCTCATGAGTAGACTTTGTCTGAATCGGCTTCTGTCTATCTGAATAAGAGAGTAACAAGCAGTTATGGACATTTAGTTTGGGGTCTGAGAGATAGCACATGCTTTATGCATATCAGCTCCCACGCTCAGCTTGCCCCCACCCAGTCTCTGTTCAGATGCCCTTTCCTGGGAGTGGGCCTTTCCTGGCCTCCCACCTAAAAGAACCACTGACCTCTGCACAACCATCTATCCTCTCACTCTGCTTCTGTTTCAAGGCAATTTTCATTACTTGACACCAGAATAATATTTATTTCTTTGTAGATAGCCTATCTCCTCCGTTTAGATGCACGTTCCATCACCTTTTTAATCCTCAACAGCCCCATGAGTTAGGTACCATTAAGAATTGCATTTTGCACATGGAGACACTGTAAGATTGTGGAGCTAAGGGACTTCACCAAGGTATTGCAACTTCCAGTTACAGAGCAGAGGCTGAAACCCAGTTCTGCCTTTTACTCCAGAGCCAGCACTCTCAATAATAGCCCCCTACCTTCCTCATGGCAGTGGGGTATGGATTCTAAGATTATATGTTTACATCCAATGGGAGTCAGGCTTGAACGTGGGTTCAGTGTACAAACCAAAATGGCCTGGAAATCTACTCATTTCCAACTTACCTTCCCCACTCTCTTCTTTCCTAGCGAGAAGTGCTAAAGGGTAGCAACTAATTCTAAACTCCTACAAAAACACGAACGATCAGAATTTCTCAGAATGCAAGTTCTTCAAGGGCAGAAATTGTGTTAGCACAATTTAGGCAGCCAGAACAGGCAGCACCACGGACAGTGGCTGGTATAGCATGGAGCTTAATCAACAATCTGTTTATTTTTATTCCCATGTTTCTATGAGGCTCCTAGCCTTTCCAAGAATAGTAGCTGGTATGCTACCAGAGTCCAGTAAGGGTCGCTTTACTTTACTTCTCAAAATCAGACTTAATCTGCTGTAAAATCCCAGCCCCCAATCTCAGTAATTTGCGGCCTTCTCCCCTTTTCCCTCTATGGAATCGTACGATGGTCCCAATCTTTATTTTTCCCATTGCTACAGCCATCTGTGGACACTGCTGCTCAGCAGTGGCCCTTGTTCTTGTCAACTTCCATCCACCTCTTGGGCATTCTGCTTCAGGCAGGCTTGACTATGTTCTTTGCTGCAATCTGCCTGTAGAATTCAGGCCTCACACCAGGGCATGCTGAAGAGCTAGTCTCTCCCCTTACCTGTCTCTGAGAAAGCTCCACCTCCGTCTCCGTCTCTACTTCTGCAATGCAAACACACTGTCTATGCCCTTCTACTCAGGGACAATTCCACACCATCTTCCTCAATAAAACTTTACAAGCATGATTCTGCCCTTCGTTTCCTGGGGTTAGGTGGGAAAAAAGTTATTAAATCCAGTTACTTTTATGTTAATTAACTCAACCATTTATCAATAGTTTGTGTATTAGATTAATATGCTATTACAACATTTTCATTAATTCCCTTCACATCTGGACCATTTGGACTGCCAAGTTGGTACTACATTTGGCTGACAAATAAATCTGCTGTAGCCAAGAAAGAAGAAAACTTCTTTCCTTCTTCAGATAACATTAGGCTCTTGATTTCTCCTGGGAGCCTATCACACAGGCTGCTTCCCCTTGGTGGCTGACAGCACCCCTGATAACCCTCAGTGAAAGCAGAGCCCAAAGGGGTAAGGGTCCAGGGGCAGGGCTTCTTTGCTGCTTCTCGAGCTCCGCACTAGCTATTGCCAGTGCATCGCTGACACTAATCACAAGTTATTAACATCTGGACAGAACTCCAGACCTTCTGTTCCAAACACATTTCTAACACCTTTCATAATCCACAGTTGTTACCAAAAGGCATGTGCAGCTGTGAAGAAAGGTGAGTGGGTAGGCTAAATAAATAAATAAATAGTTTCCATGTAGAATGCTCAGTTCAGCACAGCATGAAATCTTATCGTGAGCCATCTCAGAATAAGGCAACTTAAGGAGATTTCTTCCTGCCCTCATGCAAGACAACACATTGCTAATGTCGGTCATGTAGTAGATCCAGCACCTACTGCAAGCAAAGAACCGTCTTGGTGTTGGTGAAGAGACAAGTAGCTAATCAGGAAGAAAGACCACTTGAGATGGCCCAGACCCAACAACAAGAATTCTTAAACATCCTGAACATGTAAAGTGCGCTATGAATAATGAACAATGAGCATGTATCAGAGGAAAATTTCAAATCCAGCAAAGGCAGAAGAAATTCCCTTTGCTTTAATCCTGACATCTACTATATTTTCCAACTTCACTCACTCTGGCTTTTGAGCATTTCTTTTCTTTTTTTGAGGAAGATTAGCCCTGAGCTAACTGCTGACAATCCTCTTCCTTTTGCCGAGGAAGGCTGGCCCTGAGCCAACATCCGTGCCCATCTTCCTCTACTCTGCATGCGGAACGCCTACCACAGCAAGGCTTGCCAAGCGGTGCCATGTCTGCACCCAGGATCTGAACTGGCGAACCCCGGGCTGCTGAAGTGGAACGTGCGCACCCAACCACTGCGCCACTGGGCTGGCCTCGCTTTTGAGCATTTCAGTGGTGGAAGAGAGTGAACATTGAGGGCTCAATCACTCAATACTCCACAGAGGAATAGTAAAAAGTAACTGATCTCCCCAAAAATGGTTCACTAGTTTCTGAAGATCTGGTTGAGAGGGTTTCTGATAGATTTTAAGGTTGAATATTATCTGAGTTAGAGTGCCAAAAGGAGAAGATAAATGATTGGGCTGAACCACCAATGATTAATAAATACAGCCAGCCAGCCATCTTACAAATTTTTATTGAGTATGTCTTCCATATCTTCTATATCAGGCATTGTGCTAGGCACTGAGGATAAAATGATGACTAAGATATATTCCCTGCCCTTCAGACACTCATGAATTAGTGAAGGAGACAGAGAAATAAGCAAGTAACTTTCATATAGTATGACATAGAACATCATCGTGGCCTGTGTGGGATACTGTGGAAGGCAAACAGAGTGGACAATGGAAGCAGGAGTTAAGGAAGCTACAAAGAAGAGATCCTTGGGAGAAGTCTTCAAGGACAAGAAGAAGTTAGCCAGCTGGAGAAAACTGAGAAGGATATTCCAGGCTAGGCGTACAGCAGGTGCAAAGGTATATAGAGAAACGAGGAAAGCAAGAGCATTTGGAGAATTCCCACTAATTCTGTGTGATTGAAATGTAAGCTCAGTGTCAGAGGGGCAAAGGATAGCACTGACTCATTTTAATAAAAGGCTTCTGAGTCATGCCAAGGAATTTAAATTTTATCCTGAGGTTTGAGAGGGAAACTTTGGAGCATTGAAAGGGGAGAGGAATGGACAGATTTATAATTGGCAATATCAGTCTCATAAATATAGAGCATAGAGACTGGAAAAATGGGTAGGATGGAGGCTGGAGACAGAGAGATCTGTTCAGGGACCATTAGAAAATTTCAGGTAAGAATAGATGAGGTCTTAAATTGAAGAATAGAAATAAATATCAACAACGAACATTTAAAAAGTATTTTGATTCGATCCTTATGAGTATTTTCTCTGTTGAAAATGAACCACAAAGAACATCAATGGTGGTGCTAATTTTACCATAATGACAGTATTACTACAGGCATTAAAGCAGTGAACTCACTGGGAAAGCTAATGAAAGCACACAGTATTCTTTAATAATATTTCTAACATCAGGAGGAAGAGATAGTCCTCTGTTTTTGCCTACAGTCTCCCACTTCAGTCCTATTCCAGTTGAAATAGGAGCTACCAGAGAAAGGTATTTCCTTTCTAGTAAATTTGAGTCTGGTGAATTGGTTACACTGAGATATGAATTGGCTTAACGTATTATTCCTTCTATGTTCTTCCTCTTCCACTCCTTACCCTCCCACCAGCAGACCAAGATTTAACTTAAGCTAAAGGATGGACTCTACTCATGGAATCTCTGGTGTGGCTGAAGTTAAGAGCTGAGAGGGAAAGGAGGTCCTCCAAATGCTAGCAAAGTCGCACCTGAGGTCAACTAGACCACAGGAGGGCATTACTATCAGGGCTCTCCACAGCTTTGCCATGCGCAGCAACTGTCCCTCAGTCAACGAACGTGGAATAGACTCCATTCCAGTGGAAGTGTGGTGTAACAAGAAGACCCCAGTGTTGGACCCAGGTAGATCTGGGATCTTGTCTGTCAAATGAAGGGAGAAAGGCCAGTCTGTGGTGAGAATTATGCAAGATAACATTTGTGAAGCGCCCAGCACAGAGACTTTCTCAACAGGGGCACTGTAGTCCCCCAGAGGACATTTGGCAATGTTTGGAGACAATTTTGGTTATCACAACTCGTGGGGTCGGGGGGAGGTGCTACCGGCGTCTAGTGAGTAGAGATGAGGGATGTGCTAAATATCCTAAAATGCACAGAACAGCCCCCACAACAAAGAAGTATCAGCCCAAAATGTCAATGATGCTGAGGTTGAAAAACTCTTTTTTAGCTCGATAAATGCTCCTTTTAGCTCCTATCCTATCCTATGACCTGCTCAGAATTCAGATTAAAAGGAATACCCCTAAGTAGAGACAGCCACCCCAAAGGACAGCCTCTGACTGCTGACTGGAGAGATTAACCCCAATAGTTCTCACTCCCTCCCCTCCATGATTAGAATGACCAGTTTGTGAGGAGTTGTCTCATTTAGCCTCCCGGCTGTTTATGTTTCCTCTTTACGATATTTTCGAGTGAATTTTATTTTCCACAAAATTAAGCAAGAAGTCCTGACATCTTGCTGGGCTCGCCCTTTCTCCTCTGTGCCTTTTTGTCCTGACCAGGCACCATCCCTGTCATTTCCTTCCTCGATTCCTTCACCGCCTCCCCACTCAAGCCCAAAGCTGCCTGTTTACTGACCGCAGAGCAGGTGCGCGTTCTCAGCAAGCAGTCCCAGGGACCTTAAGGGATTTTTATCTTTTCACGTGTATAAACCATCTTGTCTAATGGGCTCTCTGATTGAGAGTCAGCTTTGCAGATTGGGTTTGAGCCCCTCCCTGTTCCTTATCCCTCTCTGTATACACAGTTGGACCAGAAAGCGCTGCACTGTTCTGAGCAGGCATCCTCCAACTGATGCAAACCTGTGAGAGAGAAGAAAGGAGACAACCATCTCCTCTTTTCGTGATTTGCCACCCATATATATGTTTGCATGTGTGTGTATGCGTATGAACACAGCACACACTTTCCACAGACACAGAAATCCATGCACATACGAAAGAAAAAAGAAAGGTATTCTGAGCAGGATGCTCAGAAACAATGCCAGTGTCAAAGCAAGCCTGGCTTCTGGCTTTGGGGACCCCCAAGGGCTGATTATTTGCTGGTTCTGCCTGCAGGACTTGAGAATGGGAGCTCAAAGAGCTGATTTCACTTCCCTCCAGGGCATCGGCCCCAGCTGACGCCCCATTCCAGCTCTCCTCTGTGCTGTTTGCTGCGCAGCCTCTATTTCCAACCATTGATAATCTACCCTGCAAAATCAAGCAAATGTAGTGATGGACACTGATCAGGTCCCTAATTATGATCAGATCAAGATTTTCCAGTTTAAGACCTCCCACTCCCGTGTCCAAGTGCTGGCTCAATCAACTGGTGACAATACAGAAAAGTTTAAGGGAGGGAATAAGGGACAAGAGTGATGCAGCAGGACAATTACAATCACAGAAGTCTGGGGCTCCTTCCTCTCCTTTGTCTGGAGCTTGTTACCCCTTTGGGGGCACAGAGGTGGAGGGGGGGAGACTTGTTTCTCTGACTCTCCCATAGGTTTTAGGAGTCCAGCCTAATTAGGTTTCAGTAAAAAGAAGGACCTAGAAGGCCCAAAGAAATAGAGAAAATTTTATTCCTGAAGTATTGGCCTTTTGTGCTAGAAGTCACTTTGATCTTGATCTTTCATTTCACGTAATATTTTGAGCTACCAGTCTGTATTTTTCAGTGCTGAAAGCCTTGTGGAAGCCAACTCATAAGCAGCCTCAAATTCAGCTCCACCCCCGTGTCCTCCTTGAGACAGGAAGTAATGGGAGAAGGAAGGCTTCTCCTACCACTTGCTGCTGCCTCTCCACTCCAGTGACCTTGACCTTCACCTTGCCTTCTGTATGCCAAGCCCCCCAAGGGAGCTGGGGATTTGAAGATGGCTGCCATGGTGTGAGAAGGGTGCTCTGAGAAAGTGCTGTGGGAGCCAGCCTCGGGAGCCAGGGAAGGCTTTCTGCAAGAAGTGATGTCTGAGGAGAAGAGTTTTAGGGTTGAGTGGCAATTATCCAGGTGACAGGTAAGCAGAGGAGAGGAAATGCTGCCTGAGGGGACAGCATGAGGAAAGCTGATAGGGCATGAAACATCATGGAGGTGCTGCGATTTATAAACACTTAGCGTGACCCGAATAGAACATAAGAGGCAGGTGGTAGTGAGGAAGGATCCTGGAAAGCTGGGGGGAGGGGGCAGAGATCACAAAGGATCTTACTAAGATGTTTAGACTTGACCCTGCAGGCGTGCAAAAGCACTGATGGGTTGAAATTCAGGAATGAAATGCTCAGATGCACAGTGCAGCTGGATCACTCTGGCGGCTGTGTGCATGTGTGTGTGTGTCGGGGGTGGGGGGAGAGTTGTAGGGAGAGACATGAAGCATTGCTTTGTTTTAATGTGAAATTTGAAAGTCTCTGAGATTTATTGGCAATCCACGGGGCTAGTGTCTGTGCATCACAGTCCACAAATTTAAGTGTGTAAAAAATACATCTTTTTATAACTCACCTTAATTTCTCTTTCAAGTTCCCTATGTGAGCAGATTGCTAGAAAACTTTAACTTCAGTCTTTTTGAGGTGACTCCCTCCCACAGATTGTGCCAAGGTTTGAGGCGGGCTTTAGCAAGTCCAGGTAAGTGGGCAGACATTTCTCCATGTCCATTACTTCCATATACCCATGGTCCTGGCCACTGCTTGTCACCTATCTGTTTAGGAGGAAAAGGAAGTGGAGAGGTGGAGAGAAACCACAGCTAACATGAAAGTGGCTTACTCCACCACAACAAGGTTTTTAAAAATCAAATAAATATATATACCTGAGGAGGGGACATCAATACTTGACGTAAAAAATTATGAGAACCTGAACTAGGAGAGAGATAGGAGGAATAAAAGAAGGGGATTCAAGAAAAATGTAAGAAATAAAATAAATAAGAGCTGGTGACTGATGAGTGGTGGAGGGTACGGGCTCCTGGACCAGGCAAATGGCAATGACACCAACTGAGCTAGAAATTACTGCAGGAGCAGGAATATGGAGGATGGTACGGGGAGAGATCACCTGGGGAGAGTTGAGTTCAAGGGGCCCAGGGGTCATGCACACGGGCATCCATCCCAGCAGCTGAGCTGCCTGCTCCGTGCTGGCAGTCCTGAAGCTGGTATCCCACTGGGGGCTCCGCCTCCTGGGCGCAGCAGGACCGCAAGCCCCACCTTCAGTTCATCTCTTTCTCTTGCCCAGATTCTTCCACATCAGCGTCACCCAAACACTTGTGTTTCTTCTACACTAACTCGGTTGCGTTACCTTCTTGAAATGTTTTGTGCACATGTCTATATCTTTTCTATACATACAGATTATTCTTCTCCTGTTGCCTATGGGTTCCATCGTGACAGAGCTCTGTCCTCTGGACAGTGAAGGAGCCGTCCCATGTAGGAGACCGGGGGCAGGAGACCGAGCTGTAAGCGTTGGCTGTGTTAGACACCAGAGAGATGATTTTAAGCAAGTCACCAGTTTTCTTGGGATCAGCTCCCGTATCTGTAAAATGAGGACAATGACACATACTCTGACCAACTCCCGGGGTATAGGGTGACCAAATGACATAAAGTATGGAAAAGCATTCTTTATTTTATTTATTTATTTTTTTGAGGAAGATTAGCCCTGAGCTAACTGCTGCCAATCCTCCTCTTTTTGCTGAGGAAGATAGTCCTGAGCTAACATCTATGCCCATCTTCCTCTATTTTATATGTGGGACACTGTCACAGCATGGCTTGATAAGCAGTACCTAGGTCTGCGCCCAGGATTTGAACTGAGGAATCCTGAGCAACTGAAGAGGAGCGTGAGAACTTAACCACTGCGCCCCTGGGCTGGACCCTGGAAAAGCATTTTTTAAATGGAATACGCTGGTCAAATGTAAATTATTAAGCCGCCCGTACATTACACCTTCCGTGCTTATCTCTGTCCTGCTCCCCATCTTCCTTTTACTTAGTGATCCCTCACCCTGTAAATCTAAGCTTAGAACAGCATCTCTGGAAAGGGAGGTTGTGTGTGGCAGAGGCTTGGGGCTGCAGAGGAAGGGGGTGTGAAGAAAAGGACGGGGTGACACGCTCAGGAATCTGTGATGTTGACTCCCTGATCAGAGTCAGTGTCGGGACGCAAAAGTCACAGCCAGAGGCCCAGGCTCTGGACAGAGACTGCCACAGAATGAACTTTTTTTTGTCTTTTACTCTTGGCAATCTGGCAGAAATGGCACCCGCTTATCCCCAGTCCAAGTCAAACAAAATACAGCTTTCACCATTTGATGGTGTTCGTGTGGAGCCCGTGCAGAGGCACAGAAATCAATGTGCATTGATTCCTAAGCTAGGAATTCATAAACTTCTTTAAGGTCATGGATTGATTTTTTACTTTCGGTAAAAAAAATGTGAGACTCCAGACCTTTGCCTTCATTTCTTCTGCCTTTCTCATCTGCAGGGACACACACTCTTGCACACATGCTCTCCCTCGCCTGTGTGTGCCCTGCCCTCGCTCCCTCGGTACCACCAGGAGGGAGAAGCACTTAGATACAAAGCGAGATGGATACTTAAATGCTCCTCCGCTACGTCAAAGCCTCCTTGCACTGGCCTCCTCCCCTGGATTAATCCAATAATGGAGCAGGTGGATTTGAAGCATGACACCACAAAAGTGAGCACAGTGGTCAGAAAAGACTCATTGGCATCTGTCAAATCAAAGCTGGCAGCAAGGGGCCTGATTTCAGGGCTCAGGCACGGATCAGAGCAGTGCTCCAAACCCACGTTGATTCTGCCGATGACACCAGGGGTGAGTGGGACAGAACTTGAGCTAGCGTCCGAGGTGGCATCCGCTACATTACCGGGGGAGCCTCCTCATCGCCTGGACCTTGCTTTACCCACAGGAGAAAACATCTGCCTCGTGGGGTGGTTATGAAGACAAAATACGAGGACAGATGTGAAAGCACTGTTTAGCTGTAAACCATGAGCTCAGTACAAGATAACTATTTCTCCAGTGCCCCAAATCTTCCTTCTTTATTAGAGTAAGAACACTGGGCATGAGATGTTCACTCTGCATAGATTTTTAAGTGCACAGTACAGTATTGCTATCTCCAGGCACAATGTTGCACAGCAGATCTCTGGAACTTATTCATCTTGCATAAGTGAAATCCTATACCCATCGACTAGCAAATTCCCCTTTTCCCTTCCCCCAGCCCCTGGCAACCACCATTCTATTCTGTGCTTCTATGAGTTTGACTATTTTAGATACCTCACATAAGCGGAATCGTAGAACTACCGTATGACCCAACAATCTCCCCTCTCCGTGTATATCCAAAACAACTGAAATCAGAATCTCCAAGAGACATCTGCGCTCCCATGTTCACTGCAGCCTTATTCACAACAGCCAGGGTGTGGAAACAAGCTAAATGTCCATCGACTGGTGAATGGATAAAGAAAATGTTATATATATGTATATAACAGAATATTGTTCAGCCTTAAAAAAAGAAGAAAATCCTGCCATATGCGACAGCATGGATGAACCTGGATGACCTTATGCTAAGTGAAATAAGCCAATCACAGAAGGAAAAATCCTTTTTTTTTTTTTTTCAGATTATATTCTTAAACTCTGGAGCCAGGTACCACTGAGGTCACATCCTAAACTTACTGCTGTGAGCTGTCACCTGGTTCCCTGGACTTGCTGAGCCCTGGTCTCACCAGCCCTAAGACAGGATATAACACATGCACCCCGTGGAGTTATGGAAGGGACTAGCAAGATGGCGCATGACGCTGCACATACTGTGCTACCACGCGGCTGGTCCGGCTATCACTCTCCTGCCTCAAGCTCCCCATCCTGCCAGCTGGAGGCCTGGTGTGGCAGTGGAGCCTCAGAGCCAGACCCTGCTCGGGATGGCCGCCAAGCTGCTGGATCCCGGCTGGCACGGGGGCTCTGCCCAGCCCCTCTCCCTGGCACTGTCAGCTTTCTCAGCAGCCCAAGGCAGTTGGTTCTCCCTGCTCCCCAGTGAGCCACAGGAACTAGAGTCCCTGGTCTCAGCTGCACGTGGGTCACGTGGTTTTGCTTGTGTCAGGCTGCTCAATTAACAGCAAATCAAGATGTTCAGATGGTGCAGCCACGCACTGGGAAGCCAGACCCCCCACCTGCCCGCAGAGGCCGGCAGATTGCGCCTGTGTTGGCTCCCAACTTCCTGTCAGCCTCGCAGACCTCTTTGTTGCACGCCAGTCTCCTCTCTGAATCCTCAGTCCTTTTTACCCTCTGGCTCCTGTCCCATGGGCTGTCTGTCGGTGCCTGTCCGCCAGAGCTGGGCTCAGCTGCGCCTGCCTATATCTTCCCTCTCATTAGCAGAGGCCCCCTGCTGACGGGTGGCTGCAGAGCAGGCGGGAGCACAGGCGGATGCAGGTGCACCTGAGCTCCAGGTCCCAACCCCAGAGTCCCCAGCCTGACGCCTCTCTGGCCTACGGCCATGCCATACAGGGAGCTTTGGCAGCTACACTTCCCCCTGGCTAGCATGCGGAGGTCATGGACTGTCTTAGGCATGACCTGAGCCAGAGTCGTCTTCTGATTATGACTCTGGCAGAAGATGTACCACAGGTGAATCGGCAATAAGCCAGGGAGGAGAGGAGCACTGCTCCAGCTGACCAGCTGAGACTACCATAGACACAGGGGCACTGGATGACCACGTATATACAAGAAGCTCTTCCATCTTTAAAGCAAAGGAATAGGATTGCTCTCCTTCCTTTCTACACATCCTACGGGTATCCCTTTATCATCTTTTGACCTATATATGAATGCTAGGGGCTGTGGGGGAAGGGAGCATGTGGGGAGGAGAGCAGGGGCCAGGAATTACTTACCCCTGTGCCCGTGCTACTGAGCCTATTGGCCCCCTCAGGGCTCTACACTAGGCCATATGGGGACACAGAGTGTGGCAAGGCCTCTGGACCCAGGAGGCTGGGGTCCAGCAGGGGTGGCAAGGCTCATGCACAAGAAAGAGAAGTGGTGCAGGTAGGATGTGTCAGGTGCAGTGGGGGAATGACCTGGTCCTGAGGCAAAGGGGTTTCAGAGAAGGGCCAGCATCTCAGGCAGAGGCCTCACCTCTATTAGGCTTTGAAAGAAAAACTCTAATCCCAAACTGCCTCTTCCTGAGGTTCCCTTCTAAAAGGTGGGTGCTCTGGAAATACCACCTTATTCAATGTGAGTCCTTGGAAAACATGATTGGGAAAGTAAAGAAACACACAGCCACCCATGACCGAGAGATGGGGTCCCCTACACAGTTAGCGCTTCCTATGGAGGTCAGAAATACGATGGTCGGTTACTGCTTCCAATGGAGAGGTCACAGTGACTTGAAGCAAAGTCGTTCCTCTCCCTTTGCCCACTTCTCTCTCCTCATCCAATCTCTGAGAGCCTGGACAGCACACAGAAACACCCAGCATCCACACTGAGCTGTGCACCGGGAGCCGGAAGGCTCCCTCTGCCAGACACTGTTGGCTCCCAACCTGTCCTCTCAGTGAGGAGAACTCTGTTTCCCTCGCAGGAAACTTCGTTTGTTTAGTGGTTGGAGGGGGGCTGCCTTTGGGATGAGCCATCCAAACTCCCCTATGATATTCTGCTATCTGTTCTCTCTTATCCACGTAAGCACCCAGCACAGCGCTTGCTGGGACTGCTCCCTGAAGAACATTGCTAGGACCGTGGTCTTTCTTCTCTGTTACCTCCTTATGGTCCCAGCAGACATTCACAGAGATGCGATTCCTCAAAAGGCGATTCAAGTTCAACTTCAGGCTAACAAATGTTAAATGCTAACCCACCTCAATGATCCTATCACAAAATACCTGGAAAAGGACAGTGTGAAATACATCTCTTCTTAGCTCAGAGCAAGGGCCTCAAGATGCCAGCCCTCACTACTGGCAGTGCTGGAGCAGTACCTCTGTTTCGGGGAGATGGCTGGCAGTGAGGTGGTGTGGGAAAAGAACCAGGACCTAAAATGGTCAGTGTAAAAGGGAAAGAGCTGGACAGTTACTTTTCAAAGCACAAAAGAGATGCTTCCTTAAAGAGTTGCTGGGGATGCCTGCATTTCTCCTCAGCGTTGCTACAGTATCCCATCTCCACGCCCCATGCTCTCTCCTCTCCCTCCCCAGCGTCCATCTATCTAGGCAGGTGGAGCAGCTCCCTGCTGGTCAGCTCTTGCTGGGTTCAGTGCAGGGCTGCACGCTGGAGAAAGCCCACACCACTTCTCTTGCTTCATAAAGTTGGAAGCTAGTTGCTGTTTTATTCAACTACAATGGCATCTAATCTCTTTCTACTCCAGTGGATTTATTTCCAAGGAGTGACCACAGCACATAGGAAGGCCTGGGGGACAGGCAGGGAAGGGGACACAAGGTGTGCCCCAGGATTATGCAGGATCCCTGACTAAGGCAAACGGGCTAACGCTGTTACGAGGAGCTCTAAGCCCCCAGGATGCCGGAAAGAAACTCCAAGACGTAGAAGTCAGGAAGACCAGAGTCTGGAAGACTTTCAGAACAGACAGTGTAGAGAGAAAAACACAGTGACTGCTTCTTTATTAAGCAGTTATCTACTTATTTTAAGTGCAGATTATACCCACGTCGTGCCTTCAACCCCAGTATATCCAAATATTGCTGGTTGTTTTTCTTCTCTTTTTCTTTCTTTCAGTTTTCTTGAGTTATAATTGACATGCAGCACTGTGCAAGTTTAAGACGTTCAGCATGATGACTTGACTTATATATATTGTGAAATGCTTACCACAGTAAGTTTAGTTACTGTCTATCTCCTACAAAAAGAGTTCTTTTCCTATGATGAGAACTTTTAGGATCTACTCTCTGAACAACTTTCAAATATATCAGACAGGAGTGCCAACTATAGTCATCATGTTGTACATTAGGTCCCTAGTAGTTACTTGTCTTGTAACTGGAAGCTTGTACCTTGTGGCCACCTTCTTCCAGTTCCCCCAACCCCCACGCCCCACTTCTGCCAACCACAATCTGATTTCTTTTTGTATGATTTGGTTTGTTTTAGATTCCACGTATAAGATCATACACTATTTGTCTTTCTCTGTCTGACTTATTTCACTTAGCAGAATGCCCTCAAGGTCCATCCATGTTGTTGCAAATGGCAGGATTTCCTTCTTTTTTATGGCTGAATGATATTCTGTGGTGTATATGTGTGTATATATATATATATATATATATATATATATATATAATATTTTCTTTATCCACTCATCCACTGATGGGTACTTGGGCTGTTTCCATGTCTTGGCTATTGTGAACAATGCTGCAGTGAACATGGAAGTGCAGATAACCTCTTCGCTACAGTGATTTCATTTCCTTCAAATATATACCCGGTGGTGGAATTGCTGGACCATATGGTAGTTCTATTTTTACTTTTTTGAGGATCCTTCATATGCTTTCCATAGTGGCTGCACAATTTACGATCCCTCCAACAGTGCACCAGGGTTCCCTTTTCTCCATATCCTCGCCAGCACTTCTCTCTTGTCTTTTTGAATACAGCCATTCTAACAGGCAATAGGGGATGTCTCATTGTGGTTTTAATTTGCATTTCTCTAATGGTTAGTGATGTTGAGCACCTTTTGGCCAACAGGCCAAAGTACCTGTTGGCCATTTGTATATCTTCTTTGGAAAATGTCTGTCCAGGTCCTTTGCCCATTTTTTAATTGGAACATTTGTTTTTTTGCTATTGAGTTGTGTGATTGTTGATTCTTCTTAAAGAAGATGATGGGGAGATGCATTTTTACAGCATGTTAATGACAGTATGGGAGGAGTAAGGACCTCTTTAGCCTTTTTCTGTTTTTATAAATAATTTCTGGTGATACACTGTTCCCCACAAGCAAATTCCCTAAACTGTCCCTGGGTCCCAGGCTGGGAGCCCCTGATGTGAGCAGAGAATCGGTCTTGGTCTTGGGCAGCTGGAATGTCCTGTGGAATGTCCTGTGTACCGAGACTGTGTTGGCACAGAATCATCCTGGGGGCAAGGTGTGGACCCCGTGGGAGCAGGAGCCCCTAGAATCTTCAGGTTTAGTGTTGTGTTTGCAGTGAGCTGTCAGGTGGGAAGAGGTACCAAGGATGGAGTCATCTCCCCTCAGCAGACCACACTTCCTGCCCTCTTCCTTACCCCGCTGGCTTCTGGAGTCTCTCCAAAGGCAGCAGCAGGCACCAATGGCTAATTGCTCCAAAATAGCTAGTCTCCATTTCAGGGTGCTGCTTGCTTTTGCTTCAGTAGCTGGCAAATGAATCCTCCTAGGGATTATAATAACCCTGTCCTGGCTGTGTTCCCTGGAATCTTGGCCTCTTTCCCTGGCACTCATCCCAAAAGGGATGGAAATCTCTTAGTATTTATCCCCTTGAAGATTCCCCGTGCCTGCCTGGCTCCCAGCCTCTCTGCACACAGACGGCCCGCTTCCTGCATTTCTCCACAGAGCAGATCACGCCCTGGCTCCCCCCCATGCCCATCGCCTCCTGAAGGCTGCCACTGCTCTACTCTCTCCTCCCTGGCCTCTGCGGACGCTTACATCCCATTGAGGCAGAAAGGCTGTCTTCCTATAGTATTTTTTCCTCCAAAAAGCCCAAGTTACTGAGGGAAGAACTGGGATGTCTCCTGTGACTGCAGAAAGATCCTAGCCACCTCTGAAACAATGAACAAACGGAGTGACGGCTTCCTCAAAGAGCTGACTGTCGTTCATCTTTCCTCCTAACAAGCGCAGGTCTCTGAGGACAAGGAACGTTCCACATTTTTGTTCTACACCTGAGAACAGCAGTGTAGACCATTGGTAGTGAAGCAGTGTTAGCGCACAGGGGAGGGAGCAGTCAACACTGCTCACTCACCCCGTGACGTGACTTTTGGTTATTTTGTGTATCTACCCTCCCTCAACTGCTCCACCACACTGAGCTCCATGAAGATAGGAACTAGATCTTAGAAGGCTTTGCAGCTACTACCAGCCACTCCTTACCCCTAATCCTCAAGGATGGGGCTGGGGAGGGAGTACCTAGCACAGGACTGGCATATATTAAAAGCTCAATAAATCATTTGTGAATGAATGAACTATGATGGCTCAGCTTCTATGCTCTTAGCAAAGCCCTTTCACAGAGCATCGAGTTTCAGTGTAGGTGAACCCTGCATGTCGATGGCCACTTAGGACATGAGGCTGACCAGTAGAGATCAATGATGCCCACATAGGACATTTTTATTTCACTCAGTCCTTGGCCACTAGTCACACTGTGGATTGAGTGAGAGGGTATGTAGCTGGATCCCAGCAAAGCAAAGTGGAAAAAACACTGAGAGTGGGCTGGGAGTATTGTTTCGGTATAGGAAGTACAGTATCTTTTACTTAAGTCAATCCTACAAATGCTATCCAACACTCAGGAAGATTCTCAGCTGCTTGACTCTAGGAGCACTGAGCAACTCAGTGCAGACTCGCAATCCACACTAGTCGGCAAGGCCACCCCTTGCCTTCTTGCTCTCTACTTTGTAAGCCAGGCCTGCTGCCTACCTGAAAACAATATGGTAACATCGTCTTTGGATGCCCTTTACCAAGTCACTATTGGCTCTCCATGGCAATATAAATACAATCATAATAAATAAACAACAGCAATTAAAGCAGCATATAATAGATTATATAAAATAGCTCATGGCTGAAAAGCCCACGAAGTGGCATTTTAACAAGAAGAAGGAGGGCATCTCAGAGGGAGTGTGTTGGGGAAACTAAACTATTTTCAAGCAGCACTTGAGAATTCCCCACATTCAAAGTGAATTCCTGGTTTCACAGCTCCAGAGCCACACTGACTTTCTCCAGGCAACTAATGGCAGAGGCTGTGGGAAAATGGAAAACCATGCATAAGGGAGACCCTGAAACTTGGTCAAAAATTGTTTGGTTAAATCAGACGCTTAATCAGAAGGCATAACACACAAAGAAGGTGAATGTTACTTGATCTCTCTCACGCAAGGTCAGAGAGCCTCTGCAAAAGGAGAGGGACAGATCCCCAGGAGGCTGGAAAGGAGGCAGAGGTCTCAGAAGAGGGTGCTCCTGGTAAAGAGGAGAGAGTGCCTCTCCCAGCTCCGCTCCCTGAGGAGGCGGCACGGGGCGGGAAATACACATGCCAGAGAAGTGTGTGTTTGCAGAGGAACCTGCCGTTTCTTAGCTTAGATATCTTGACTGCCCTAAGGCTTTCTTCATCTGTTAAAGGGGATGGAAATACACGCTTCATTTATTCCGAGAACTAAATGAAGTCACAGATGTAAGGGACTTACCACAGCCATTGGCACCAGTAGGTACTAAGATGTGTCAGTCCCCTTCCAGCAGAACGGGAAGAAGTATTTAGAAAGGTCAAGGCGACCCTCGCTCGCTAGAAAGTCTGGCTTATCTTGGAAGTTAGGCTGCTCTGGCCTCCGTGGGGCCTGCTTTGTGCCTAGGTATCCTCCTTGGCACCAAGAATGTTAAGATGAATGAGCCAGAGTCCATATGTCAAAAAGCAGCCTGCTACCTAAGGGAAGAATTGTCCCCCTGATGGCTCTGGCTGTGCCCGCGGGCAGCAGGGACTCAGAGGAGAGAAGGATTGAATCAGCCTGCAGGGCATCGGGGAAAGTAGCCAAAAAGGGGCTACCACTGAGCCAATCCATGAATGAGTCCCCACAAGAAGAAAGAAAGAAATTCCAAAGGAGGAAAGAACATGAGAAAAGGCAGGGAGGAATACATGTATGTGGTCTATTTGCAAATCCCTTGGGAGCACCTAGAGCTCAGGGAGCAGCAGTGAAGCTGTGGATGTGTGTCCCTGCTTCTGCCTCCACCGTCTTCACGGGCCTGCCTTTCTCAGAGGCAACGAGCATCGCATTTCTTCACAGCACGAACCCCAGATCGTGAAACTGGGGATAATGGGGTGATCCATGAGTAAAGGTTTGGGGGTAAGCACCACAGAGGATGCTAGTAAGTGGGTTGGTGGAACCCTCCATGTTTAGAACTTGAACTTGGAGCAGAGTTAGAAATGGTGGCTCTTGGCTGAAGTTAACAAGCTGACTCCATAGTTCTCTAGTGGAGCTGTGATCCACCGTCCTCCCCACCCGTTTTTGACACCTTGTAATAGAAAGAGCAGAAATTTAAAAAGAAAGCCAAAGATGACAGTTGTAGGGTAAAAAAGGTGTGGGAAATATGCAAGGAACAGAAGGCTCAGAATTCTGCTCTGCTGTTAGTAACTCGTGAGGGGTCCACGGGAAAAACCACAATAGCTGGGTGTGGGGCTGGAGGGGACAGAGGCACAGGGTGGGGGGCAGAGCCTCCGATGATTTTTGACATGCTCCTTCGATGCCCTGCCCCAGGGAGGAAGAGGCTGACCCCAGTTGTCATGATGCCTCTGGGGCGGGGCCCGCCTGGCTTTTGTTCCTGCCTCACCTTCTTCACATCTCTCTAGTATTGACTTTGCAGGCTGTGATGGTGATGCTGTCAGCAAAGCACTTAGCACTTTTAAAAGGAGGAAGCCTTCCATAAGCCTTCAGTGAAGTCAGTGAGACATGTGAATTAGAAGGCAAATCACGCTGGTTGTTTAGCGATTCCTTGAAGAAAGATAAACAGAAGAGAAATAGAGTTTTATCTTCTGAACCAAGATGGCCTGTTTTCACTAGCTAAGCCCATTTTCAACAGAGTGAAGCAGAACGTTCTAAGGTATCCAGTTCACATGCCAAGTTCTCCCTAAATCCTGAACCCTCTTTTCTCTCAATGATGGAGAATCCAGCCATCTTCACGTCTACCTGGGGCTCAGCTCTGACCTGTGGGGGTAGACAGCAGCCCCTTCCCCACCTGCCCACCATTCCAGACACACTTCCTGCCTTTGGGGAGAGCCAACCTATCGCCATCATAGGCCCTCCTTCCTTAGTCATCAGACACTTGCCTGCTTACCTGCCTGTGCCCCTCGGAGAGGAACAAGGAGAGTTTTCCGTGTCAATAAAAAGCTATGAAAGATGAACAGCTATTTCTGGAGATGAAGATGGGCAGCATCATTCAGTGCAGGAAATAGGTCACCATTGGCTTTACAGGTTCTCGTGGCCAAATAAGCAAGCAGCTGCTCCAGGAACAAATAACGCATTGGTTATTGGAGCGGAAGGAATGAGCAAGGAGAGGCCACACCCAGCTCTTCCCTCCTCTTAGTGTCTGGAGGCAGGGCCGTCCCACCCTCACAGGTGTCACACCGCTGGTCTCTGCCTGACATTGGAACCAGTTTTCAATTAGCTGAACAAATGTGTTTAGTGTTGTTACAGATAATCTCCAAGCCGTTTACATTCGGCTTCATAGTGCATTATGGCAGGGAGGGGGGACGAGGGTGGGGGGTGGCGGTAGAAAGGTCTGGGTAGGAGAGAGCTGCTAAAGATTTGTCTTTCTAATTATGCTTTGCTTAGGGCTAATATCAAAATTAGTTTTAATTCCCTGAGCACACAGCAGCTCAGGAACATGCTGGGCACTGGGGAGGCTGGCCGAGGATTTTAAATTTACTTAGGATAGACACACATGGGTAATGGCAACTCAGATGTTAAAGCCCAGCTCTTCTGCCACTGGGGCTGGCCGGAGACCTCCAAGTGTCCCTCCCAGTCTGGCTGTCCCTGGAGTTCGCACAAGGAGGATGGGACGGAGCAGTCACACTGTCCTTGATGTGCACTGGCAAATGGCTTTAGCAGGTGAACCACGCAGGTCTTTGTTATCTTCTGTGGTGCAATAACCCTAGATATGGTAAATAATATGCAATTATCAAATTAATACAGAACAGTGTGTCTTCTCTACCCCCAGTGCCAGTGATGTGTCGTGTTAATGACTTTTGCACCTGCTGAGTGTAATTAGTGAGTAATCTGCATGGGTGTATGATTACTGGGTAAACACATGATATTTACCAATAACTTCCTGCTAGGTAAGCACCAATGAACATCAACAGGTGGCTATTAGGACTAAGTTTAGGTGAAATGAGAACTAGCCTGGACTTTGGTTTACATCTAAGCTCTAATGAAAACTTACTTCAAGGAATATAATTTAATTTTTGAGCAAGCTTCCTACCAACAGCATGCCCTCATGGCTTTTTAATGGGACCAAGCAGCATAAATACCAAACATCCTAATACATCTTATTCTTATTTGAGAAGTAGCTGTGTTTAGGATCAAGAGAGCTCTAGATGAGTTCCACACCTGACGTTGAGCAAAGCACTTGAGGCTAGCTCCAGTTTCTCCATCCGTAAGATGGAGATGAGCTTATTTAACGGGCTTGTTCTATCTAGTGAACAAAACAATTAACATGGGAGAAGGGTTAGAAATATAAAAAGTTTCACAAGTGTGTGTTATTAAAACTATTATTCCAAACTGGCTGACACTATGGGGGCCTGCGAATCTTCTATGGGAAACCGTCTGAGACACAGATATGGTTAGACAGGGACCAGAAACCTCCTCCCAACCTGCTCCCACCCTTGGTGGTACCTAGAAAACCTTCAGTACTAAGAAGAAAAGTAAAGCTCTTTCATCCTGCCTCTCCCCCCAAACACACACATGCACACCACACACACACACACACACACCCTGCATGTCACCCTCACAAAATTTCCTGGTGCATAAAATCATCCTGAGTGCTGATCTTGGGCAGAAAGCAGGAGGAATGAATGCCAGGTCCGAAGACTCCCCACAGCTGTGCAGGTATTTAGTTTGAATGCCCAATAAAGCTTTCTAGGGGCGTTTTAGCCACACCTCTATCCCCACCCCAGCACACTGTTGTACTTGCACCAGTCCTGGCCATAAAGTCTAAGCATCAAGGATGTGAACAAAAGAGGGCCATGTGCAGAAAATGGAAGGAGAGCATGATTGATTGCTGATGAAACCTCTAGCTGACCCATTCCTGCCATAGGGAAACATTGTATGCAAGTGTCCCATTGTATTTCCCAAGCTTTTCTCATCTTCAATACTGCTGCCGCCTCCATTTACCTCCATCCTTACATAGAGACACCTCTGCCTGCCCCACCCCCAACTGTCTTTCCAATCAGCGATGAACTCATGCTGCTCTCATCAGACTTTCACCCAGGGTTGTAACTACAAGGCTGCTGGCCACATTCACAGTCAGCTAATCAGGGCGAGAGGCACAACCTGTGCCCCCAGAACAGAGTGGCCATCTGTGGTTCAAACTCAAGACCTCAGCTCCACTGGGGCTGAGCTCTAACCAGGTGAGCTCACTGTCCACAGACACACACCCAGTTAACGCTGGTAATCCTGCTACCTCTGGGAGTCCATCCTTGGTGAGACAGGAACAGGTAGAAATGAAGGTGATTTTCTCCGGGTATTAACTACCGCCAATGAGCCGCCGGGCAGCACGTCACCTGGGTCTGGTAACTGTGGCATAGACTGCCCTGTAGACAAGTCAGTGGGGAGCCCTGTGTTCCCCACCCTTGGTCAGCACCGCGCTCCCTTTAGGGGTCCTCCTGGGGACTGAAAAGTGGGAGCTCCCTGACACCTACAGGAGGGAGAACCTGAGGAACTAGTACTTACCTGCTTTTGCCTGGATGTAAAACGGATAACCTATGTCTTGACTCCTGCTCTTGGCTTTTATCTCCATTTCGTAAAATCTCAAAATGGGTTTATACAGACAAAGATGGTACTGTATTTTCAATTATATTCCTAAATTATTGTAGGGAGCGACTCCTTTCTGTTTTCCCCATTTGCACCCTTCTCAATTTCCCTAGAAACAGGAGGATTTCAGCTGTGGCCGTCTCCATCTGGGGAAATTAGAGGATGAAGACAGATCTTTAGATCTCAAATCTCAGACCCTGAGTCATCCCCTTTGGTAACTAAGGATGGTATACGGAAGAGAGTTTTCCTCCCACTTCGCAAATAGGAAAACTAAGGCACAAAGGGCTCAAGAGAGAGTTCCAAAGGACCACCAAGGCCCTCCTTCTGAAGAGTGGCTCCCTCGAACGGGCCCGTGTGCAGGAGTTCCCTGCAGGGCCACAGGCTGAGTGCTGGGCAGAGGCAGGAAAGGCGAGGAAAGGCGAGGAAAGGCGAGGGGTCTCCAATCAACGCTCAGCTCCAGATCTGAAAACACTGCAAATTGCCGTGAGTAGCTAAGGACCCACTTCATTCAGCAAACACTGTTGGTCCCGGCAAAGCACCAGGCCCGCGAATTCCCGCCACAGCAGGAGAATCACATCTCACCAGCTGCTTCTAGCACAGGATGCAATCCCCTGCCGCCAACATCCCTCCCACCTCCAGAAATAGCAAACATCTGCCAAAAGAGAGCCCCATTAGCAAGACTCTCCACTTGTAAGGATCACTGACTGGATTCTTCTGAGCTTGCTGCACGTTTCACTGGTCCCTGGCAGGGATGTGCTGCTGCTCTCAGCCCGCTGGAGCGAGCCCAGACACAGCCGTGCGGGCAGCCCCAAGCCGCGGCTTCTCTCCTTTTCAGGCCCACAGTACTTTCCCCTCCAGGAGCACAAACTTGGAGCTGTCACATCCCTGTCAACCAGACGGGAAACCAGCCACAAAGCTGCCAATGCCTCTCACAAGGACAGGTGCTTTTGTCACAGGCAGGCTTCCAGGGGGCCTCGGTACAGGGGGCGGAGGCCTCTTAGTCACTATGGTCACCATGGGGGAAAGGGGCCTTCTTGTCACCAGGTTCCCAGTGGTGACCCCCTCTGCCCTTCCCCCACCACTCCCCTTCCTGTGCCTGCTGCTCTCACAGCTTAATTGCAGCAGCATTGCGGCAGCATGCTGACAGCAGAGTGGCTCCGAAGAGCTGCCATTCCAGATGTCAGGAGCACGCTCACAGGTAGCAGCCCTGTAGGATATTTATGGCTTTAATTCCTCAGTAGAGGTTTTTGTTCTGTCATGCAGCGACATATGAATTGCTACTCATTTGCTCCTGTATTTCCACGTCAGTGGCAATTATGGTAGGGCTGTTGGCTTCTTGTACGACCCCACAAGTTATGATCCCTACACATTTCAGACCAAGTGAAGCTGAGAAGGATTGCAAACACAGGTGAGAGAGGGCTGGAGAGGACAGAGCAACAGAGAAGAGGAGCAGGCTTCCAGGCCTCAAGGTGGTTGTCAAATTGTGAGGATGGGCCGGGAAGTGCCAAAGGTTTCCAGGTGTGTTAGGTCACCTGGGCTTCTTCATCAGCCCAGCAGGAGGTTTGGGGGCTGGTAGGGGGGGGATGAGGGCCTGGCCCAGCTGCAGAGGATTGCTTCGCTCTGCCAGCAACTACTAACCCCTTTGTCCACATGTGACCTTGGAAAAGTCACTTCCCTTACTCAGCTCCTGCTTTCCTCTGTTTTGAAATGAGCACAAGCAGCTTCCAGGCTCCAGGGAGGAGGGAAGAATTCACTGATGCATGCACAGATGAAAGATTTTATCCAAAGACCCCGTCATCCTGCTCTTTGTGGAACAGGGGTGTATTTGGGCTCATCCATAAGCATTTTTACACCGATAAAAGAAAAGCCCTGTCAAAATCGAGTATGCCATCAATTGGGGAGTATAAATCCCCCCGCCCCCTTTTTTGTAATCCACAACAAATTCATAAAACAAAGAGGCTCTTTTCATTTCATTTTGTCAATAAACCCAGCAATGGAAATGCCAATTTGAATAGCAATTTTCCCCTGATCTGAGCTGAAATTGGCTCTAGAGGAACTGGTTTTCAGTTCTTACATGTAAATTCTCACCACACCCCTCACTCCTACAGATGGTCCTGGGACATCCCCCTGCTTCATGGCCACTTCTCTGCCCAAACATTTGGTTTCTGGAAGGGACACCTGTTTACGCTGCAATGACTCCAATGCCTTCTGCCCCAAAGACCAGTCAAAAGGTATATTGCTGCCAGGAACTGTGGCAAGGCCTGCAGGTACCACAGAGCAGGCAAGGGGAGGTGGCAGCCTGTCCAAGCAGGGTGGAGCTAGGACTAGAATCCAGATGTCCTGAGGCCCAAATCAGGCTTGTCCCTCTGCACCACATTGACCTTCATCTCTCCCACTTCCAGAAACACTCTCAGATCCCAGCCAAGCCCACAGACCAAATCATAGGTTTAGGTTCTGGTAGATTCTAAACAATTCTGGGACCATTGCTTTCTTATAATAGAGTTGCTAGATTTAGCAAATAAAAAAATAATGAATAATTTTTTGTATAAGTATGTTCCACATTTTGTACGGGATAAACTTATCCTAAAAAATTACTCACTGTTCGTCTTAAATTCAAATTTAGCTGAGCCCCTCTATGAAAGAGCCTTTGCCTCCAAAGAGGCTGGCCTGTGACTTTCGGACAAATAAGGGTCAGCTCCTCCAACGTTCTGCTCCTCCTCTCACATTATCAGATACCAAATCCACAGGTTTTTAAGAATGCCAACCGGTTGTGCCTCATCACGCTGGAGTCAAAAGGCCCAGGTGCTCCAGGCTTCAGAGACGGATGGGACTTCCATCCCGGCTCTGCCATCCAGCAACTGTGTTACCTTGGGTCAGCTAGTTAATTTCTTTAAGCTTTAATTTACTCATCCGTAAAATGTGGACGATAAATAGTATCTACTTCGAAAAGATATTCCGAGGATTAGACAATATGTATATGATGTCTTCAGTGTAGTCCTCTGCACACAGCACTCAGTAAGTTACTATCACTAATTTTCAAAGTTTCTATATATAAAATTGAGTTTCAAACAGTATAGAAACATGAAAACAGATAAAACAGTTGTTATAAAAATGTTCTCAAACATCATTACATATAACTTTAATCACCGTGAGATGTATCGTTATTCCATTTTATGGATAAAGGTTAAATGAATTTACAGAGCCTACTGCAATTAAATGAAAACATTGAAAGTTCGAACTAAAGTATTTTGACTCTCAGTGCAGTATTTTTCCAATAGTATTTTGGTTGTCCTGAACCCTGCGCTCCAGTAGATGATTAGTTTACTGAGAGGTGAAATGAAATACAAAGTTCCTCCCCAAACTCAAGTGCCTAGCACTCTTTGTGTGCTCCTTAACCTGGGCTCTGGAAGTCAGCCCTTAGGAGAGGGCCATTCTTCCACCGGCTGGACACAGATAGGTGCCTAAGAATCCTGACTACATGCAAATCTACAAATTATAGGAACACAATGCGGGTGTCTAGTCCAGCTTGACCCAGCTTAGGAAGAGAGTCTGCATGTTCCCCTAGTTCCATAGGACTTCAGCTGTCTAGACTAGCTAGAATTCTCTCTCTGTTCCATTCCTTGAGAAATTCATGCTTCGTACATAGTTTTCTATATACAATCCTTGGGTTTAGATTAAAATCAAAAGCAGTTCCAGGCATTCCAAACTGGTTGATATCTTTTCTCTTCCTAGGTTCTAGATCTCTCTGCACTATTGGAAATTGAATATGCTACTTCAGCTTCTCTCCTGTGACTGAGGGTCTCCCAGAAAGGGGCCCATGGAAGAATGCACAAGGTAGGCCCCTTCTGAGGGCTATACTCCCGACACAGTGGTGACCACTGCACTCACCAGGGCAGGAGGGTGGCCCAGAGGGGATGGTACATGCGTTTAGTGATATTATAAATTGTGCTAGTACTTCTAGGAGCAACACCTACTCTCTCCAGTTCCTAGATGTTGCTAAAGTCTTACTTTGATCACTCTATTATTCTTCACATTTTAAAACTCCCACAGCAGCAGCGATGGGTGAATAATACATTAATATAAAAAAAGGACAAATAGCATGGCATAAGAAAGCCCAGCTTCCTGAAAAAAATGCTACACTCATTCCACAGCTTATAGAGATCCATGTCTGAAGCCCAGGACCAGTTCCTTCCCAGGCTTTTGCAAGCTATGACATTCTCAAGAATTCTAACTTCATCTCTGAATAATCCAAAACACTCTAGGTTCATCTTTTTTACTTTACCAGCCCAACCTCTAATCAATTTTCTTTCACATTTTCTTGTTTCTCAGATAAATCAAATGCCAATTTATCTTCTTTTCCCCTATTTTCTGCCTCCATTCATTTCATCTCTGGCTCATCACTAACCAGCTTGTGCAAACATCCACGTGTGCATTCAGAGAATATTTTATATTTCTTGTTTGCAGCAAGAAGCGGTACCTCAAATACATCAAATATTCAGGCACTAAGGAAGAACATTATTAACTGCAAGGAAACAAAGCAAAAAAAAGCCAATCTGACCAGTAACACAACTGACGACTAATAACGTTTATGTACAGCTTTACATGGCACAAAGTACATCACATGTGTACCCTGTTTGATCTTCGCCATAATCTGAGATCCAACCTGACAATAGAGAATATGGAATGGTGGAGTGGAGTGAAAGCAGCATTTATCATCAAATAGATCAGGCTTGAATTGCAACTCTGCCAGCTAACACCTTGTGTCACTTGGCCAGTACCATGCAGCCTCGGTTTTCTTAGCTCTAAAATGGGCTAAGAACATCCACGATGTAAGTGTTTGTGACAATTAGTAATAATGCATACGGAATAACTCACTCACAGTTGGTAAGTCATTATTATGCTCATTTATGTATAAGGAAACAGAGGCTCAAAGAATTTTACAAGTTTATTCAAGGTCAGAAAACTAGTAAGCGACAGAGCTGGGATTCAAACCCAGGGATTCATGAATTACAGCCTCTGCTTGGTCCCTTACATCCTGTCTAGAGCCTTTAGTCCAATGCTTCTGGGGATCTAATGTGCAAACCCATCACCTTGTTAAGATGTAGATCTTGATTAAGTCTGAGTTTCCCTGAGACTCTGAATTTCTTACAAGCTCCCAGGAGATGCTTACCCTGCTAGTCCATACTTTGAATAGCAAAGATACAAACTATAAGTATTAACTAGATTTAGGATTATCCCAATGTGCTGCAGTTGGGCCTTTAAGAATTGAGACTCTTAGTGATGAGAATAGAATGCAAAAGGTCATGACCATTCTTTCAAGGTGCTGAGTGCTTGCCATGTGCACGGCATGGTGCCAGGTGCTGGGGACACAAAGATGAGCCAGCTATGCTGTGAGTACAGGTGTAAAAAAAACCTACAGCAAATGGGCCTAATATATTTGCAGGGCAACAGGGAGATCCACATAATAGGAGAGGAAGTGGAACGTGCTTGCAAATGTAGAACAAGGACAGATGATGGAGAACCCTGAAAGATTTATAGGGGAGTGTAACTTAGTTCCAGGTCAACACGGATCTGCTGTGGATTTAAAAACAAAGACTTAGAGTTTAAATCTGAACTGAAGTAGAGAGGCAGAAATCAAGGCCAACAGCCCCGAGTCTGCTACAGAACGCAGAGGTGAGCCGATGTGGACTTAGACTGGGGGAGAAACTGTGGGAGCACAAGATGAAAGGAATATAGGAGATACTGAGGCAGACCATGTTTCAGGAGCCCTGGGCTTAAACTGGGGGGAGGACCCAGGCTCCATTACAGTGCTCCCTCTGATTTGGGTCCTCTCTGACCTTCCATCTCTTCATCTGTAAAATACAGATCATCTATTTCAGGGGCCATTGCGAGGATTAAATAAGACAATGTACGTGGATGCCCTTTGAAAACTCTAAAGCACTATATAAATTAAGGAGCTATTATGATTAAGTTTCTCATGCAGAATCTGATACATTGTCACTGAATTAATTAAGTAATGAAAGAATGGAATTTGATGAATATTTGGATATAAAGAAAGAAGTAGAAGAAATGACCAAAGGTGATCTCAGAATGTCCCAGGTACCAGCATAAGAAATAGTTGCACTGCATTTGATGGAAATGGGAGGAGCAGGGAATCTGCAGGAGGATGTGTTGTGTTAGGGGTTCCTGAGTCTTAGGAGAGGCTTGGCCCTGCTAAATCTAAGAGTTCCAGAAGCAGGACACATCTCTGACTCTCAAAAGCAACACTGGGATTCCTAACAGCTGCAGTAAGAAAACTTCGCTTAATTTTTATCATCCCTGTTACCACTCATGGCCATTTGGTGCTCAGCTGGATGGCCTTGGGCAAGTTGTGCTGGGCATCCGTCTCCTCATCTATAAATGGGCATACAAATATTAGCTGTCTCAAAGGGATGCTATGAAGACCACAATTAATAACATTTGTAAGCTCCTCACCCAGTGCCCAGCACATCCTGGATTTTCAATAAGTCCCCGCCGCCCCTCATGACCATCGTCATCATTGCTACTACAGCAATGTTTAAAACAGAAAACAGAGAAACCTGGAAACGTGTGTCTGGATCAAAATACAAAGAGCATTAAAACTAAAAGGATCCCAAGAGGTCATGGGCCCAAGTCTTCCCCACCCACATGTTTCCACCATTTTACAAATGAGGAAACTGAGGCCCACAGGGGAGGCTAAGGATCACCATCATCCTTTAGGGTGAGCTGCTATAATATTCTTACACTCATGGTTCTCCCAGTGACATTGGGGGTGTAAAAAGTCTCCAGGAAGCTGAGAGAAAAAAATACACGCTGAAAGCACTGATTTGGGTAAGCTTGCTCCACGCTTAAGGCCATTCTTCTCATCGAAGGAGAAGTATATTCCTTCCAAGCTGGACTATTAATTAAAATTCAGTGATGCTGATTTTACTGCCAACTGAGGAGATTCTTATTACATTTATTTTCCAGGTAATTGCTGCTTGTACAGGAGTTCAAATAGATGTCTTTTTTAGATGGTGCAATAGATCAGAATTATAATAGTTAAATTCCTCAGCCTTCATTTTGCTCCCTCTCATTCTAAAGGCCGCTTACTCACAGTGTACTGAGGACCCCCTCCCTCCCTCCCTCTCTCCTTTTCTCCCTCTCTTGCTGTAGCTCTCTCATGTGTTCTTTCTCTCTCTATGGTGGTAGGATCCATGGAGGCACGGAGCATCAAAATAGAGTTTCTGTTTTGTTGTTCACAATTTTATCACGCCATTTCCCCTCAGAGGAAGAACCAAAAATAACCCCTTGCATATGTATGGAAATATATACAAAGCACTTTTCTTCACATCACACCCATGTTTATCCCAATTTATATCCCCAGTTTATGGATAAATAAATTGATACTCAGATGGATAATTTCCCCAATGTCACACAGCTAATAAGTGGCAAATTCTGGTTCTACATCTTAATTTTTAACCTTGGCCAAGAAAAATTGTAATATGTATACTCCAAAAAAAAAAAGATAGGGAAAGGAGGCAACTTCCCTCCCTGGGAAGAAAGGCATCAGAGTGGGAGCAGTGGAGGCAGTGCGGACACTGTCAGGGGGCCCCAGAGTCAGGGCCACTCTCTCTCCCTCCACTGTGTCTCTGGGCCCATTACTTACACTGGGAAGCTTTCTTCTCTCTTCTCCATAACTGAATTCCAGGATGATGGCTAGGGGCAGGATGAGGCCACAGCTGAAGGCATCTTCATGGGAACTGGTCCTAGAGGCACTTTCCAGGGGTCTGATGCCTTCAGGAAGAAGCAGCAGGCACCTGAGCCCAGGCACAGTCGGCTTCGCAGCTCCGAGCGTTAGTGTTCACTGAGGCGCTGGGACCTTCCAGCCAGAGTGACAAGTGACTGTGTGCTGGCGAAAGAGATGGTTGATATGGGGAGGCTCATACTAACTTAAAATCTCAGTGGCAGTTGCCATTGATTGTATCTTTATTATATGCTAAGCATGATTCTAAGCATTTTACATGCTTTATCTCCATTTGTCCCAACAACCTTGTCGGTGGGTACTATTACTATAATTAGGTCTATTTTATGAGTGAGACAGATGAGGCTCAGGAAGGTAAGTGGCCAACATGAGGTCATGTGGCTGGAAATTAGTGGGGCCAGGATTTAAACCTGGGTGTCTCTGACTCCAGAGTTCCCGTGCTCTGAACGCCCTGCAAACTGCCCGCCTGGAAGTTCTGCTTTGTCTAAATCTCTTGGGTCCTACAAAGGCGTATTAGGTAAAACAGGGAAAGGGAGCACTGTGTCTATAGCAGTGACAGCCGAACTAGAAGGCTCACACCTCAAGGGAGCTGTAAATCTAGCCAACAGGGACCTAGAAGAAAATGTTAGCTTGTCTATTTGTAATTTAATGTCTCTCTTTGAAAAAATGTATATATGAGTTGTATAATGTAAACAACACGTTAGTATAATAATACATGTATAATTCATAAATAAATAAATAAATAAAGGGTCTTTCTCAAATTTATTTTGCAGGTGGGGATCAAAAATCTTCTTTGCCTTGAGATATAGAATCGTAGGAGCTTAGAATTGGGAGGGAAATGTAGAGAACCTATGATCCCACTTCCTCTTCGGCCCGCCCTGGCTGGGATTTCCGGGACTGACCTCTAGCCTTCTCTTAAGCACTCTGAGTGTGCAACTCTCCAGGTGGTTTTCTTTGCCAATATTTCATGGCAATGGAGACATTAAGCACTTCTTTTCTACGTCTCGGATCTACAGATCCCAGCTCTGAGCCCAGTGAAGTGCTGTGCCCCCGGCTGACTCAGCAAACACAGAATGGAGCTCAGGTGTGGAACACAAACCTTCCTGTGAATGGTGCCCAGGACTGGTCAACATGGCAGCAGGGCATGCACACTTGGGGAAGCCAGCAAAAAATAATCGGGAGACATCAGAGATTCGTGAGCACCCTCAACACAGAAATCCCCATGCCGGGGAAAGCTCTCGCCTGTCCTGAGCCTGCCAGCCTGTGAATCCACCAGGCGCCTGTTCTTCCCTTCAGCCCGCAGCCCCTCCGCGTTAGTTTTCTTTCTTGTGCTTATGAACTGCGAAAGTCTTCAGTCAGCACAGGGAGCTGCCCCTCCAGAAGAGAACTGTCGAGGCACTGATGGAGAGCTGGTGAAGATGCAGAAGGACGCAAGTGAGGGAGTTTGCCCTGACGTGAAGGTTGGAGAGGCAGCCACTGGACCCCCACGCAGGCTGGAGCTGTGACTGACAGAGAAACGACAGTTGTTCCTAGGGGCTTAGATGATTCCAGAGAAATCACTCAGTGTCAGCTGGCTCCTGCATGAATGGTTTCCTAGACAGCTGATCTTTGCCACTTAGTAGGGTGTGTGCTGCCTCTAAGCTCATTTCCAAATTACTGACACCTGATGGATTTTTATTCCCCATTGAGCTCTGGCCTGAAGAGAGCTGCCAAGCGTCCCGGACCACCCATTCGTTTGGCAGCAGTGAAGGCTGTGATCGCCATCCACAAGTCTCTCTTGGCACCCATGTTGCTGCTGTATGTCAAGGAGCCGTTTCAGGCAGAAGTAAGAGCACGGGCTGCTGGGATAGGGCATCAGAGTTCAGATCCTGCTTTGCCAACTATGAAATAGGCAACATCTGGAAACTGCTGAACCTTTCCCATCTCCCTTTCCTAGTCTACAAAAAGGATATTATTGCCCCCTTGAAGGGGTGCTGTGTGGATAAAATGAGATGGGGTGGGTGCTGCAGGGGCTGCCCCTTACCAGTGTCGCATTTTGGCATTGCTTTGGCAGAGGGCCTTCTTTTGTAGCCAGAGACTACTCTGCCCCCACCAAGTGCTGGCAAGAGGAGCTCCCGAATCAAGGTCTCCCAGTCCCACACGAGGAGCCCTCAAGCAATGATTGATGCGATTGGCATGTAAGTATCTTAGCTCCCTAGCCTTTGGGTTTGAAAATGCAGCAGTGTGTGTTCCATACCTGGTCCAGCATTTCCCAGGGGGCTCAGCTCCAGGCACCCCAGTGGTCACCTGCTTGATGATGCACCATGTATGCACATATTGGCTGCCTTCCCCTTCTCTTCTCGGTCCCCACTCTCCTACGGGCGTATCCTGGAGTCACCTCCCAAATAAACTACTTGTGATTGAATACTTTTCTCAGAGTTTGCTTCTGAGGAGACCCCATCTAAGATGGTATATACTGCTTTAAATACGGTGTTTGATACAGAGCAGATAATGAGAAGGAGCTGGCAGCTGTACCACGGAATTCTTGCACAAGTGATAGACCATACTGCCTAACCCTCTACACAATTCACCTTACACCCTCCTCACCATGCCAGCGTCAAGAAATCCTCTCCCCCAAGGGAACTTCTTCTATGGCCTGGGGAGGTGCTGTTATAAGAGTATGGAGCTGGGCCAAGTCAATTAGCCAGCAAGAATTTATTGGTTGTTTATAACATGCCCAACACTGTGTGCTAACCTCTGTAGAAGACATTAATAACTGAAGACATGGTCCCTCTCCTCAGACTGGGGAGATAGGACACACAAAATAAGGAGCAATGATTTCTCATTCAAGCCACTTCGACAGAGCTGTGTTTTTAACACTCAGGGCACAGGCAACGAAGCCTGCTGGTGTCCTGCCCAAGTACCCTTCACTGGACAGTTCTCCTGTGCCCAAAGTGCTGGAGGATAACTCGTAGCTGTCTCCTACAAAGCAATGCGCTTGGCCAAACCTTCATCTGGGCACTACCTCCCACCCCCACCGGCCCCTCTTCTAGACCAGAGCTCAGCAGCGACTGAGTGGCCCGGGGATACAAAAGGCCAGCCCCTTGCCTCAAAATGAAATGAGTTGCAGTGTGACTTGTGCTCCAGAGCTTTCCCATGGGATCAACCTGAAGTCAGTCCCCAGCTGAGACCAAATCCTTGCTTGGCTCTCTTTCATTGCCCTATCCTGCTTCCCTGACTCCTCTTCTCCTGAGAGCTGTTCCCCAAGGAAGCACGTGGTCTCACACCAGCTTCTAGGAAGCTCAACCAGACATTGCACATCGGAATCATGTGTGGAATTTTGTAAAACTACCTATACCTGGACCTAAACACCTAGGCCTGTTGGATCAGAATCAATAGATCTTCATGGGAGGGTCAAGAAAACTGTATATTTTAAGCCTAATAGGTATTTCTCAAGCATCATTTATCTCTCAACTTTTTATTTTGAAAATCTCAAACCTACAGACATAACGAAAGAATAATTTAATAATGAATACCTACATATTCCTCATCTAGATACACCAATTACTAACATTTTCCCCCATTGTCTCTCTTTCTCTTCCTTTCCCCCATATCAAATATAATTTGCAATTATTTACAACAATTCTTAAACACGTCACACACGTATCTCCCAAAAATAAAGACATTCTCTGTAACCCCTAAGAAAATTCATTAATTCATTAATATCGCCAGAGTATACAGTCCATATTTATGATGAACCTTCTGTTTTTAGGTCCGGAGTTGAGATTTTCTTGACTGTAGATACAATAGAAGTTCAGAAAGGGAAATATCTGCATGGTTGAAGAGCAAGGAGAAATCTTCAAGAAGGAAATAGGATTTGAATTAGACCATAAAGAATTGATATTAGAAAAGAGGAGAAGGAGGACATGTTCAAATAGGAGAAGGTGAATATTATACGCAAAGGCACAGAAATGGGAGCCAATATGGCTCTTAGTGGGAGGTGGTAACTGAGTCAAGGTGGCAAACCGAGCAGAGGGCATTGTGGAGCACAGCAGAGAGTGAGGCTGGACAGGTCACAGGGAGTCAGAGTACAAAGAGGTTTGCAATCTAAGCAATCAAAGAAACAGTAACCACATCCTAAGAAAATTTAAGTGTGACTGGTCTTATGAGAGTCACATCAAATTCTTAGAACACATTCAGGCAGAAACTAGAAAGAACAATGTTTAAATGTTTAGAGTCAAAATTAGGCTAGGGAATTAATGAGTGATTGAAATCCATTCATTCACATGTTTGTTCTACAAACATTTTCTGAGTACATGTTATTTTCTATGTACCAATCTAAGCACAGGAAATAGAAGCCTTGAGAAAGGCAGACAACGTCTCTGCTTTCCTAGAGCTTAGCTTCATGTGTGTATGTGTGTGTGTGTGTGTGTGATGGGAGGAGGGGCAGGAATAGTCAAAGAAGCAAATGAACAAGAAAAGATTAGGTTGATAGTGATATGGTTAATGTGAAAAATAAAAGAAATAGATTTAGTAGTGATTGGGGCCTACTTTAAATTAAATGTTCAGGAAAAGCAATATTTAAAGCACTGTTATGCTGGAGCCAGCTACCATTCAGAAGAACAGATTGCTAAGATTTCCCAAATTCTGCAAGCTGTTTGACATTACATTGGTAGCTTTAAGTAGGTCATGGAAGAATATTTATACAAATTGGCAAATACTACAAATCATGTCTTCTTTTCTCCAGAGAGCTGGCTGTTAAACATTTACCATCACGCCACTGCATTTAAACTAAAACCTGAATGGCAAGGAGCCAGCAATATGAAGATCCAGGAGAGAATATTCTAGGCAATTAGTGCAAAGGCCCCCACCATGTAGAATCACCTTGGCATGTTTGGGGAACACAAAGAAGCTGGAGTTCGGTGAGATGGGGGAGAGGGGCACAGGATGAGGACAGAGATGGGCAGAAGCTGAATGACGAGGGGCCATGTAGGCCTGCCAAGACACTGGGGTTTTTATTTTGAATGTGACGGTAAGTTATTGGAGGATCTTAAGCATAGGATAGCATAGTTTGAATTTCGTTTTAAAAAGATCACCTTGGTTGCTAGAGAATGGATTAGAGGGAGGGCAGAGTGACAGAAACGAGCTCAGCTAAGAGTTTAGTGCTTATGAAGCAATGTGTGGACCAGGTCATTTGTTGCAGCATGTGTAATGACAAAATATTGGAAACAGCCTGAATTTCCATCAATAGCAGAGAAAGGAAATTGATAACAGTCTATCCATATAACGCGACTGCTCAACAGTTGTTTTTTTAAAAAAATAAAGACACTCTTTACTTAATGTTAACCAAGTATGTCCAAGATATGTTATTAAATGAAAAAGAAGTTGGTAGAAACCAGACTGTAAAGGATGCCGCTTATTGCGTAAAATGGGGGAGGGGGCACAAATTATACTTGGTTTTATTTGCATGTATATACACTGCAAAATATCTAAAAAGGATTACGAGAAACTAATAGATCAAAGCATATTCAATTGTCATTTTTGGAAGTAAAAAATTATCAAAAACTTGCAATCGCATATGATTTGGCCTAAAAGTTATAATTTTTGTGTGTTTTTTTAATATTTGCTATAGAAGACAGAATAGATGTGGTACAGTATTATGAGGTGCACTTTTTACTGTATGTACTTTTATGCTTTATTAAACCAGGAGAGAATGTTCTTTTATTCCTTATTTTAAATAAGGATAAACGATTGATAGATAGATGAGAGAGCAAGAGAAAGATGAGCGGCTCCTGCAGAAGTCCAATGAAAGTTTATGGTAGCTGAGACTAGAGTGGGAGAAGTAGAGATGAAGAGAAGACAGATTTGGGATATATTTTTGAGAAGCAGTTGATAGGACTTGCTGTTAGAGTTCATGTTTGGGGTGATGCAATTAAGAAAAGAGAGGCAGCAAGGAGACATCCTCACTGAAGTCATTAAAAGTAGTTGCTGGAGCAACTAAATCAATGGTGGTGCTACCTAATAAGATAAAGACTGGGGAAGGACTAGATTGGTGAGGAAAAGAAAGATGCTGGGATACATTCAATGTGTACATTTGCCTGTAGACCCCTAAGTGGATATGTCAATTAGGAACTTACACCAATCTGGAGCTCAGGAGAGAGTTGAGGGCTTTGAGCTATAAAGTTAAGAGTTATTTCAACTGTCAGAAGGGGGAAGAAGATATTTTCAAAAGGGACTCTGGCATACTTCAAGGCTCTTTCTTTCCCCTTTGTCCTGGAAAGACCCAGAGGTTGCACTAAGGTGAACCAAAGTGAATGTCAGGGAGAAGTGAGTAAAAGGAGAAGCTCTGAATAAGCGTGCTCGCATTTACATGCCTTGCGCCTACATATCATGTATTATTCCATCTGCACAAGCCCGAAAACGTCATCGAGGAAGTTGGCAGGAGAGGCTTTTCAAGGTGGCACCATGGCTGGGCCAATAGCAGCTCCCCTCCGACTGAAGGACTGAGGTGGGTTCCTGAGTGTCAAATGCCACGCATCACCCCACTGCTTCAGTGGGAGGTGCGGAGGCGAAAAGTAAGTTCAAATAGGGGCAGAACAGAAACGATTCTATTCCCCCCTCAAAGTAGCTAATCCTACTGTAAAAATAACTCAAAGAGAAAGAGAACTCAGTGATTGAAGAAGGCAATATATGACCTGGTCATATATAGAACTGGAAATAAAAGAGTAAGTGACAAAAACAAGATAAATGGAAACATGATCAAAACAAAACTTTGGTGAGTTCTAATGATTGGGATTCTCTGCCTAGGATCTGGGCTCAGTACCCAGCAGGGTTTGAAGTGAGCTTGGCAGTGGGGAATGGGGCCGAGTCTCTGTAGGTCTGTAGAAGCAGCCTGAAAATCCAGGCTCTGAACACACCGCACACGCTCATCTTCAGAGAAGATGGTCCCTGGGGGCTTCTGGCGAGTGTTGAGCTGTTAGCCTTGCATCCTTGCTCAATTCTAAAACTGGATAATTAAATTCTCTCACTCTAATGAAATTCCCCCTGTCGTTTACACTGCAGAGAGTGTACATGGAGCCTTCAGGAGACTGGGGGAGGATGACCTAAGCAGGAGGTCATCTATGCAGCCCAGAGCAAAAGACAGATGAGTCACTAACTGATGCGGGTGAGCCCTTAGGGGGACTCGGGTGAGAAATTCAGGTCCAGGGTTGTCCCCACTGAACAAAATCCAGATAATTCTCAATGCTACTTAGTTTGGTGTTATGAACATCTGGTCTTAGTTCACCCTGGAGAGAAATGCACATAAATTGGTAGGCTAACAGCTCTCTTGTCTACTCAGAAATCTTCCAGAAAAAGAGGATGTGACTGTATCTAGATGCATACATTGTTCTTTCACTCACTGCTGCTGTTATTGGATCCAAGAGCTCACAAGGAAGGAAGAAAGCATGAAACTTATGCAAAAACTTTAAGTATACATATATTTATTAACATATGTTTGTAGTTTCTGGTTGAAAACACAATGCTTGGTGCACTGAAGATTCTCACAGAAAAAGGAAGAAAATGTTAGCTCCATTTCCCTCTTTGGGTGTGAAGAGACCACGAAGGCCCTCAAGATTACCTTGGTTCTCTTAGGTTGATCTGCGGGGTCAGTGAGACAGCATAGACCCAGGAAAGCCTGGTTCTATAATCTGTGTTAGGTTCTTATTCTCTTTCTAACAGTGGGAACTTGCCACTGACCCTTGCAGGGAGTTCATAAAAAAAACTTTGGGATCCAAAGAGATACCAAAAAAATGTACATTAATATTATAAACCTAAGACAGGAGCAAGGGGTAGGAGGGGGAGGAATGAATTACGGGAGCCATCATGACAGTGAAATGCATTATTACCTAGTTATTCATGCACTCTTGGCTTTTCAGTTCTGAACTTTTCACACCAGATGGGGGAAATTAATCAACTTTTCCTCCCTGGATGTCTTCTTCTATCTTCTCTGCTGTCTCACCTAATTGTTTTGCACTCAATATGGACAAAGACATTGTTCTCATTTCAACTTTCTCTACAAAGCTCAGGTGCCCTTATCTGACTCTGAAACACGTTCTCACCTCCTCCAGCACAGCACACCTTTCGTTTCTGCAGCAGTTCCTCAGGGAGACAGGGATGGGGATGTTCCTTGGCTTCTTTCGTGACATTGGTGCAGCGCTGGAGCCTCTCCTCTTGTTTCATCGTGCTAGGAAAAACTTCTCGGGTCCCTTGCTGCACCCAACAGCCTCTCCTCTCCTCTCCCAGTCACCTAGAAGAAAACTGAAGTGTCCAAAGGTGTTGGACACCTTTGCCACTTATAATGCAATGACCTCCCTGCAAAAACCATCACAGGTGTTTCTAACTCTGTTGACATGATTAACTAAAAATAGAGAGGGGGAAACTCTTTAGATGTATCCAGTTTCTGAATATTTCGTGATATATAGACTAAACTTCTGGAAGGCTAAATAAACTTTGCAATTATTACCCCAGGTTTTCACATTATGTAGATAAGCTCCTCTCTCCTGTGAAACGGTCCATTTACACGCTGTCTGAATCAGCCCTGGAATTTAAGACCTTTAGAATACGCAGCTAACTAAGGCCCTGGACATCAGCTCACAGGTTTAACAACCATTTATTTTCAGTCTGTGTTGACATCACTCCTATGTGACAAATTTACAAAGGAGAGACACAGCCTAGCACATGAAATATAAGATGATTCTGTGTCTTAAGTACTTAAAGCCTATTACCAAAATAGGTGTGCAATGTTGCCGTTATAAATATCATGCTTAACACCTTTTGATTCTTTTTACTCTGAAGTGTCCAACCTATTATGGAACAAAGAAAGGCTGCCTTTTAAATCTCACTCACTTTGGCTTCTTCGGAGATGGATGTGCCCCTCTGAAGCTCAGCCTCACATAAAAGCACGGCAGTGTGCTGCTGTAAATCTGTTTTACATCAGCTTTTATGTGAGCTGGGCCTGGGCTGGGCTTCATTATCTTCTTCTTTTTTTTTTTTTTGACTTAAAAAAATGTAGTCTCTAGCCGACTCAGATGTTTTGCTTTGTAAATACAATGAATTCACTTTCCTTTAGAGAAAACCTCTTGGGAGACCTGGGACCCGTGGTCTCTGCTCTGGTATGATGGTATGAGCCACCAGCCTCGGAGGTGCCTCCTTTGGCTATCTTCTGGGCACTGCGCCCCCCTGGTCACAGCCTGGATCTCTGGACCACACTGCTTTGCTCTGGTGAGGCCACTGCTGACCTTGACTCTGCAGGGGCAGGGCCCAAAACTGCCATGGTAAAACCAGGAGAAATCCTTCACACTGACATCTTCAGTCCACCATGTGGTCCCCACAGAAACATACCAAAAAAGTTTGAGTTTTATTTCTTATTTTATCTTTTTTTGATGAGGAAGATCGGCCCTCAGCTAACATCAGTGCCAATCGTCCTCTATTTTATATGTGGGATGCCACTGCAGCACGCCTTGATGGGCGGTATGTAGGTCTGTGCCGGGGATCTGAACCCGTGAATCCCAGGCTGCCAAAGCAGAGAGTACAAACTTAACCACTACTCCACTGGGCTGGCCCTGGTTTGAGTTTTATTTTAAAGTTGTCATTAGGAACTGTGGTTCTCTGATATAATCACATTTGTGTTTCTTGAGCTGTTCCTACTCAGATACGGCCTTCTAACCACCAGTTAAAAGATTTGAATTATATTTTAGTCAACACCAGTTTAATCAGAATTAAGAGTAGCGTAGTGGACAGAACAACGGAATAAGAGTGAGGCGATTTAGGTTCACGGGCTGGGTGATTTGGGGAGGTCAGGTAGTTTCTCTGAGCTGCCACTTCCTCATTCCTAAAATGAGAAGCTATTACCAGATAATCTGAGATATTCCGTCTGATTCCATCGGTTCTCTGGGACTGTGGTGTCATGACCAGTGGGCACCCGTTACAGAGGAGAGGAACAGATAGTCTTTGACTGGGTTTCCTCTTGCTTTGGGATCTCTGACAATTGAGTCCAGAAAATGTCTTCTTTCTCAGATAGCTGTCCTATCCAGAACAGAAATCCGGAAAACTCAAGGATAAGCTGGAGCTCAGGACCTTTCATCTAGCAATAACTTGACATCTTAAAGTCCTCTTCTAGGGTTAGAAGGGTGGACTAAGTGCACACCCATGTGACCCTGGTTCCTTCTAAGAAACAACTGAAACATAGGTAGAGAAATGTAAAAAGGAATAAAATAATAGGTAATAGCTACGAGAAGAGGGGTGTCGCTAACAAACAGACATTCTAATGCATTTCTTGGAGACAGAAAGTAGAACTGAGTAATGAAGCAAGTACAAAAAGCCATCACCCCCAAGGGGCAGACAGAAGAAGGAGCATCCGCCTGCCCCATGGAGCCCTAGAAGGTTCTGGGCAGGCCATGAGCAGACCTAGGGAGGGAGGGGAAGAAAAGTCAAACTGAAAACAAAGGAGAAAAAGTGTTCACTAAAGAAGCTGAGCCGTCGTGGAGAGTTAAGGCTTTCAGCTGAGCACGTTGGTACTCTGTTACGGTTCTGCCCAGAGCCCAAGGTCAGCATTCCAAATTATTCTTTCTTAAGTACTAATCTGTAAACAAGGATTGCTTGGAATACGAGAACCAGAAGCAGGAAAGAGACAGGCTTAGATAAACAAACTGAAAAAACGACCTTGGAAGAAAAAGATATGATTTTGAAAACAGAAAAGAACTTTCATCACCATCATCATCATCATTTCAGGGAGATTCAAGAAGTTACTTTTGGGGCCAGCCCTGTGGCCAAATGGTTAGGTTTGAGCGCTCTGCTCCGGCGGCCCGGGGTTCACTGGTTTGGATCCTGGGCACAGACCCAGTACTGCTCATCAAGCCATGCTCTGATGGCATGCCACATAGAAGAACTAGATTGGCCTACAACCAGGATAAACAGCTATGCACTGGGGCTTTGGGAAGAAAAACAAAAAGAGGAAGATTGGCAACAGATGTTAGCTCAGGGCCAATCTTCCTCACCAAAAAGCATAAAAAAATACCGAAAGAAGATACTTTCTCCAATATGACGAAAAAGAATAATTGTAGCATAAGAATGAACTTGTAAATATTAAAAATACGACTGACACATTTTAAGTGCTATAACTAGAAAACAAAATTAAGAAAATCTCTCAAATATAAAGCAAAAAGTCAAGGACAAAGAAATTATGAGGGAAAACTAACAGCTAAAGAGGAATAATTCAAAAGAGCTAACATCCAACTATTGTGAGCCCTAGGAAGAGAAAATGGAAGGAAAAAATTATCAATGAAACAATAGATGAGAATTTTCAGAGCCGAAGGACTTGAGTTCTTAGATTAAAAGAAAAAGACCTACATCAAGACGCATCATCATTGACAAAGAGAAGATTCATCAATTGTAAGGGTAAAATAAAGTCACTTTTTAAATGTAAGGGCTTAAAAACTTTACTTCTGAACCACCTTTGACGAGAAATTGCTTTAGAATGTACTCCATAACCCCAGAAAAGGAAAATGTGTGATCCAAGCAACAGAGGACTTCATCTGAGAGAGCAGCAGAGGACGTTTCACAACAGCTGCTGTGTGCGAAGCCTAAACAGTCACCCACAGAGCCGGCAGGAGGAGGATGGAGCTCCAGAATGGAAGCGAGCAGCAGAAAATGGGCACTTAGGAGGATGGGTGGTGTGAGTGAGAGCTCGAAAAATAACTGAAGGCACAACAAAGGCAATGGTATAAGAGAAAGGCAATTAATTCCTCATGAAAAAATATTGTATGAGAAGCAACGTAAAAACTGAGGCATGATTTTTAAGCAAATGACAGGGTGTGAGAAAAAAGAATCTACTTGACTTTGAATCTAGAAGCCGTCTCCTGGAGGGGACTCCCATAGAGAAGGAAATGTAATCCCAGGCCGCTCCTTCGCCAGAGACTGAATAATACTTTTCATGGTCACAATAATGTAAATGCCATTTATTAGTTTTCAACTTTTAAAGAAAACCCGTGGACAAAAAACAGAAGCCTTGTTTGTGTTGCAGACCAGAAAGGAAGTGATTTATCAGCTTTGTCAGTCAGTGTGAGAGAAAAGGAACATGACATAGAAGAGAAAGAAAAGGCAGGCTAAAGATTTAAGGCGTTAATATCCTCATCTCAACCAGAGAGCATCACACAGATACTGTTGAAAGTTGAGGCTGCAAAAATAAGGAGCTAAGTATATTTAAGTATATATATGTTAAATGTAACCAAATAGGATAATTTTAAAAACAAGAGTAAAAATTTCAAATATGGAGAGGAAATGTGTGTATGTGAGAAGGAATCACTGATAAACTAAATCCTCATCATTCATAATATTGAATTAATAATAAATTAATATTGACTAAAATTGATAAATCAAGAAGTCGAGTTTTAAACTTACTTCCTAGGTCACTATGAGGCCCTACATTAGAAGAGAGTCTCAACCTTGGCTCCACGTCACAATCCCCTGGGGACCTTTAAGAATCCTGCAGTCCGGGTCCCAGCCCAGAGATTCTGCGATTGTTCCTGTGGGGTGAGCTGGAGCTCTGAAATCTTCTTAAGTCCCCAGGTGATTGGAATGTGCAGTCAAGGCTCAGAGTCACAGCCCAGAAAGGGCTAACAAAGGACTGGGAATAGGGGGTGATGGGAGTAGGGCCAGGGACGGTTTACTTGTATCATCAGCCACTCTGTACTTTGGTTTATCACCATATGCATATAATATTACGATAGAAACTGAATTTACAACTGTAAAAATGGGTTTGATAACGGAGAGCATCACTGAGGTACAGAGGCCGGGGGAGAACAGGCCGTGGGTCAGGGCGTGGTAGCCTCCAGGGCCTTGGGGTGGAGGAGTCCTCAGGTGTCATCTCGTCATCGCTCTCTCCTTACTTTGGAGAAGAGGATGCTGGGGCCAGAGAGCCAGTGTGATAGGCTGCCTCGGGTTACAAAGCCAGTTAGAAGAGGGGCAGGACTCGTCTCTCCCACTATTGAGGCGTCTCCCCTCCCTTTTCCTTCTAGTTCCTTCTGTCCTCCCCTGCAGGTGTGTTGTTTGTACCCTTTCTCCTTCCTCTCCCTCCTCCTGATCCCCTTCCCTCAACTGCACCATAAAGAAAACACAGACTAGAATGCACGTCTTAGGAAACACGGTTCCCTCCTACTGACCTGGAGCGCGTTTTCTCCTGTCCAGATGGATATGCTTAATCTACTTGAGGCCACTTTCTCTTTCAAAACAAACTAAATTATCTTGCATTTTACCTCTGCTTGGTCTTCAGTTTCCTTTCTCTGTAGACCGGCGAGCTTCCATGGCGAAATGGTCCCCATGTGAGCTGCAGACAGACCGCCACTCCAGAGAAGCAGCAGCTGATGGAGTGCCTCTCCCGATACTATACGTCAGACTACGGAGTAGCTGAGTTTACTCTTTTTCCTGGCTGGTTCCGCTCTTTGTTTCTTCTTTTCACTTATATCAATGTGGAAGGACACATATATCTCCATTGTTCTCCCACAGCCATGGAGAAATATGACAGGGCCCAAAACAAAGGTAAGAGATTTATGGACCCTGCAAAGTCCCAATTAATAGAAAACACGAGGACTATCTCCCGCCTTCCACTCCTGAGGACCCTAGACACACAGACTCGTCCTCCCATAAAGCAGAGCGTGATGACACTAGAGATAAAATATCTGTACCAGTGCTCAGAAAATGCTTTATATGCATTCCTGAGCCATACTCTGTGTTTAAACTCCAGCTTTTTAGTGTAATTTTAGCCGTAGAACTTAACATTTTTACTGCCTTTTTCTCCAAATAATCAATATCGATTTTACTGTATCTGTTATTATCCTGACATTAAGATTTATTTTCTTGCTTTTCTTTGCATGAGAGTGTAGTTTATAGAATGAACATTTATTCTATTCTTTCAGGAAAGCTCATGGGATAATTATCTTACCCCATTGGCAAATCATTCAGTTTATATTGTATTGAAAAATAATAATTGGCTTTGCCCCCTCATCGGGGTTGAACAGCTTTATTATTATTACATTCGCTGGTACATTACGATAGCTTCTTTGCAGGCTGCGGAACTGTTAGGGTCTCAGAAACCCGAATTCGTTTAAGTGAAGGCCCTGCTTCCCAGCTTTCTTGGAACCCTGTTTGCTTTCAACAGGACAAAGCACCTCAGTGCTCCACTTCCCAGTTCCAATTTCCACCATTACCTTTTGCTTGTGTTCTTACTGATGCAAGGAACCCACCTTAGACCCAGAGGTAAGGCATCTTGGGTGGCAGTCATAAGAAGTGAGCGAGGGGTGATGGGAGAAAGTGAGAGCACCAAGAAAACTCGTCTCTGTGTTCATACAGTCATTACGGCTTACGCACTGGAACACGTCACAAAGAAGTTAAACTTTAGAGGAAGCTGCAAGATATAGCGGAGAGAGCATGAAATCAGAAGTCAACAAGCCTGGAACCCACCCTTCACTAGCTACGTGGCCCTAAACAAATTACCTACCTCTCTCAGCCTCTGAGTCCTGTCTTAATAAGAATGATAATACAGGAACATGCCTATTGTTTGCTTTTGTGTATTAAACAAATAGCATCATGTATAGAGGTTCATAAATGTGCTTATATATAAATATGTGTTTATACAATATCAGAATGTATGAGTTTATGCTAAATGTCTAGAGGGAACATAGTTATGGGGCGATCCACCTGTTCATTCTCTCCTTAATTGACTTGCTCAACAAATATTTATTCAGCACCTGCTATGTGTCAGGCTCTGTGCTGGGTGCGACAGTTCCAAGAGGGGGTAAAACAGGATCCTTCTGTTCACGGATCTTACTGTAAGTTGGAAAGCAGACATTGATCTAATGGTCCCACAAACAAATGTAAAACGACAGCTGTGACGGTCTATGAGAACAGGGAGGAGGAGCCATGGAAGCCCGTCATAGGTATACAACCCTAGGAGTGGCACCAGAGTAGAGGACAGAAGGAAGAGAAAGGAGCTGATTGCGAAGATGGAGGGAAAAGCATTCCAAGTCAAGGGAACAGCATATACAACAGCCTCATCGCCAGAAGAAGCTCAGAGAGGACAAAGAACTATAGAGGATCAACGTGCCTGCAGAGAGGAGAGCACATGGGACAGGGGTCAGAACACAGGAAGCCGCCGGCGACACCAATAAAACCCAAAGAGCAGGGTCAAATGGCAACATTTGTTCTGGGTGATGACTTTATGGATTGTTCATATTTTCTTCTTCACAGTTTCTTTGCATTAAAGAAAAAGACTAATAAACAGGTAACCAAGAGCTAAGATGGAAATGAGAGAACACGTGCAAGGACAACGGCGGGCGAAGGTACGGGCAGACAGACAGCGGACGGGCTGAGCGGAGGAGCGGGCATCGCGGCTGTGTAGGCGGGCGCCTGCTGGGCCCTACACCCGGTGCGTGTCGTGGGGCAGACGCAGGATTTACAGGCGCTGTGACGGGCTGCGGTTGCACATGGACACATTACGTTCACCAGGAAGGGAAAGCAAATAGAAACAATAGGTGTGGTGCAGTGAAGATCACGCTGGGCTAAGCTCAGGGTTTACGCCATGTGATCTCTGATATTTCTTAGAATTCAATAATTCTGAGTTCACTAATCTCCTCTCCAAAGAAATCTTAAATGCTGGCAGATCCAGTTCTCTGTCTCAGGGATCCCGTGATTCCCTCCTGATGCTGATTTTGCCACGTTCCCTGCTGCTCCAATCGCCCATCTCTCTGCACAGCTGGACAAGAAGCCGCTGGAGGCCCGCGCGTCCCTGGAGCTCCTCGGTCTCGGGAGGATCTCGATTCTGGACCGTCTTTGATGGAGACCTCCAGGAAGCCGGCAGAGCGCAGGGACACGCCGCGCCTGCTGACCTGCCGGGAGACGGAGCGTCCGACCCCGACACTCAATTAGCAGAACAGACGGTGTATAACGTATGCTTGACACTGATATGATTTAACCGTAATAACTGGTTTTCAAATATTTATTACAATGGCTGTTTTAATAAATATTTCATGAACACTGTTTTTTTCAAAAACCTTCTGTTGCCAGCCTTCCTGCCTTAATTTGCCTTAATGAGGATTTTTAAAAAATGCACTGATAAATTGCTTCCCTGCCAGTGTACAGGGGTGAAGAGGGCTTTCATAGAATACCTGTCATGTGGGGCAGCAAACCCAGGAAAAGACGAAGCAGCAGCATAAAAACACCCCCAAACAGGGACAGACAGCTGCTCTGCCACTCCTCAGAGGAGAGAACCAAATTTACACCCCGTCCAAGGGATACAGGGATGCGTTTTCCTGACAGAGAAGGGCACGAAGAAGCCCTTGGACAGGCTCCTGAGAAGAATGGGATCTCCGTAGGAAATCCTGGAAAACATCAAAGCCACGGAGCATCGGAGGCGGGGAGGGGGGGGGGGGGGGAGCAGAAGCCCTCTGGGGCCTGGCAGCCTGACGAGAAATTCTTCAGAATGGAGCAGAGCAGGGATAGAGGAGCGTCCAGGAGGCAGGAGTGGCTCCTTTGCCTTCCTCCACTCGCCCCCACTTAGGTAAGACCCGCTGAGTCACAGGCTCACAGTTTTCTGGGGGCTGCCTGCCTCTGCTTCATCTGCCGGGATGCCCACCTGTGGGACTCGTCCTGCCCCACTTCCTGAGCCGCTCCTCACAGAGCTAATAACAACTGTATTCCTCTCGGTGGAAGACGAATCCGTCCTTCTCCATTTGAATATTTCCGAAATCAGGGCACCTTTCACATTCCCGTGTGCTCACTCCATGTGGGAGTGTATCTCGTTTTCCCTGAAAGCGACTTTTAAAACGACTCTGCGTCCTATCACCGAGATGATGCTGCGTCAAAGAATGAGAAACCAAGGCACATCAGCAGAGCCAGCAGCATCCAGTGCAGTTGGAATTAGCTACCTTCCCCAAACCAGGACCCCGATGCCCAGGCCAGCTGCCTGATGACCCTACTCCGCAGGTGGCTTCCGGCTGCCACTCCCTCCTGGGAAACAGTGCCCAGTGGCCCTGGGAATCCTCATCACCACTGTTAAAGTCTACCCTGACCACACTCCTGCTGTGCCGTGTTCAGATGACTGAGATCCTGCCTGAGTCCCTTCCCCTTGGTTCTGGCTGATTATCCTTCCCGGCAGGAGTTGAGCACAGTCCCCCACACCCAACCTAGCAACGAAGAGGCATTGCTGCCTGCTTTGCTCAAGTTCACGCCTTCTGGGACCGGAAGACTGGCCCCACAGGCCTCTTCTGCGCTGCACCACCTGGCCCTGTTGCCTTCACTGATCTCGGACATTATGTGTCGATCGTGTTCAGAGCAGTTGCTTCCTGATCATTACGTTCACACGGCCATGGCCTCTCCCCGAGGGCTGCTGGGCTGCAGGGCTCCAGAGCCACTGTCCACGCTGTGTTCTGCCAGCAGGGAAACCCTCAAATGTGCAGGCCTGCTCTTCCGCTTCCCCAGTTCACCAAAGTTGCAAAGCAGTGGTTTCCTTGGACCCATTTAGAGGACCTAAACTCTAGACGACAGAAAAAACAGTGAAGCTCAGCAGGCCTTCTCGAACGCTTGCTGTGTGCTGTGCCACATGCTGAGGAGACAAAGAACACACAGTTACATACGGAGTTGGTTGAGTTCTATGATCTAGGTACGTACGGAGCCCATGGGTCTACAAAGTCTACAAAGGTGGGGGCATCCAGGCGCCACCCGTGAACTAAGTCTTAAGTTCACCAGGGTTAGCCGTGGGAAGAAAGGTGTGGGTTAAAGATGAGGGCGGGGCGCTTCAGAGAAAAAGAATCCTATGAGCACAGGGAGCCTCCTCCTCCATCTCCAGGGATGAAGTGATTATACACAGAGTTCAGCAGAGACAGAAAATAAAGTATGAGTCAGAAAATGCCAGGGGCAAGGCTAGAGAGTTAGATGGTAGCCGTATTACAGAGGAGCTCGTTTGCCTTCTTGAGAAACTCTTGTCTTATCCTGCAGGTAATGGACAACCACTGAAGACTTTAAAAGAGGAATGATGTGCTTAGATTTGTGGGTTAGGTCATCAGTCACCCTGGTAGCTCTGGAAAGAATAGTTTTGAGCAGGACAAAATAAGGCAGAAAGCCCAATAGTCACTAACACAGAGGCCTCACATAGGGAAGATGATGAAGAACTTAACTAATAATAATATAGCCAGTATTTATCGAGGGCTTGTTATGTGCCAGATACCACTCAAGTTCAAAATATTACATATGTGATTTTCACAGTAACTCTATTAGGAAGGCACTGTTAAAACTTCTATTTTGCAGAAGAGAAAATGAAGTACAGGAGTTCAAGAGCTTGTCCAAGTCCATTCGTTCAAGGGAGTTGTATGAAGGAGAGGGAAAGTGCAGGAAGGATTTAGGAGGCTAACTGGGACGAATTGCTGAGTGGTGGGATAAGCGGTGGGAAGGCAGGAAGGCGTCAAGTGTGATTCTCCAGTGTCCACCATAGGTCACTAGGGGATGGGGTTACTAACAGATAAAGTAATTAATTTAGAAAAAAATTAAAATATAGGAGGAGAAAGATAATGAATTCAGTTTGGAACCTGAGTTTGAGGTGTGTGGAGAACACCAAGGTAGTAACAATATCCAGGTGTGTGACAGCAAGACAGAGCTCAGAAGAGTGGCCACTTAGGGGTCATCCGACCAGAGCTGGTAGCTTGTCGTGGTGAAAGGAGCCTGTTTAAGTGGGAAAATGCTTCTGGCTAAGTAAGTGTGATCAGGGTAAGGGCTCTGACTCCCGGCTTTAGGAGTTGATGGACGGTGGCTCTGCAGACGTAAAGGCACCAGCCTAGCCTGCTGTGAATAAGTGCTTCCAGGCTCGCGGGCCGCCTCTCCAGCTCCGCTAGCCAGCAGCTGACCCCCTTCCTTGTTCCTCTCAAAGTCCTGCTGCTGATTCTTTCTTGTTCGATAGCAGCTGGAGGAGTGAACGTCCCCCGTGGTCAGATGAGCCAGTGGCAGACAGGCCGGGCTCCTGCTGAATGACAGCCTCCCATTTCTTCAGGAACTATTGAATGAGTTTAAAAAGAAAAACTCGCATGGAATTACCTGGTGAAAGGGCTGAGGCCTGCATGACCCCAGCTGCAGAGAAGCTATTTCTGGTCCCCCTTCTGGCTGTGCCATCACAGTGCAGGACAAAGAATGTTTGGAAGTAAGGACAGCTGACAACAAGGGCTCTGATTAAAGTCCGTGTGTATGAATCCTGCTGTGTCAATGGCCTCTTCTGATAAATTTAGTACACTTCTTGGCTTAGTGGCTGTGTGTGATTGCTACTTTTGATTCTGTCAAACCCAGAGGAGGTAAAGCTAGCTGAGGTTGTGCGATTTGGGAGCAGAAGAGGAGCAGTAATTGAGGTTGGGAATAAGACGAGCAGAACCCTCCCAAATGACTTCTAGCTAAAACCTTGGGAGTGGAGCATGCGGACTGAGAGGAGAGGTAGGGCAAGGAGGGAACCAGGTGACAGCCAGTGTTTCAAAGATTGGCAGAAGAAAGGAAGCCTAAAAGGAAGGAGCAGCCACACGGAAAGGATGGACAAAAAGAGATGTGATGATGTCAGAGAGGAAGGAAGCAGGGACGCAGCAGGCCTGGCCAGTGGCCTGGACAATCCAGGTTGTTGGTGACCTTATCAGAGCCTGCTGGGGAGCCCGGTTGCAGGGCAGTGAGGAGCAGTATACGGAGTGAGGAGGTGGAAAAGGCTTGTAGACTATTAAGTTGGGATAATAAGGGCAGGAAAGAAATTCAGCAGCTGCTGAGGAGAGACAGCATTTAGAGAGGATGCTTTCATGCAGTGGGGTGTATTCATTTTCTAGAGCTGCACGGCCAGTTTCCACAAATTGAGCAACTTAAAACAATAGAAATTTATTCTCTCCCGGGTCTGGAGGCCACAAGTCCAAAAGCAGTGTGTCCGCAGAGCCACACTCTCTCCAAAGGCTCTAAGGAAAGCTCTGTTCCTTGCCTCTTTCAGTTTCTGGGGCTGTTGGCATTCCATGACTTGAGGCTGCATCATTCCAGTGCTGTGATGGCTAATGTATTGTGTCAGCTTGACGGACTCACAGGTTCCCAGCTATTTGCCTAAACATTATCTCTGGATGGATCCATAAGGATGTTTCCAGGTGGGATTAGCATTTGAATCAAAAGACTGAGTAAAACAGACTGCCCTCCCCAGTGTGGGTGGGCATCATCCAATCCGGTGAGGGCTTGAATAGAACAAATAGGCAGAGGGAAAGAAAATTGACTCTCACTGCCGGACTACCTGAGCTAGGACACTGGTCTTCTTCTGCCCTCACACTGAGACTTACCCGGTCCTCTCTTCTGGTCCTCAGGCCTTGGACTTGGACTGGAACTATACCACCAGCTTTCCTGGTCTCCAGTTTGCACACAGCAGATTGTGTGGGACTTCTCTGCCTCCGTAATCATGGGAGCCAATTCCTCATAATGAATCTCTCCTATATGTATATCCTATTAGTTCCGTTTCTTGGGAGAACTCTGACTAAAACAAATGTTCCTCTCTGTTTTTGCTTCTCTTCTGTGCATCTTTCTCAAAACTTCCCCTGTCTTTCTTATGAGGTTGCTTAAGATTGGATTTAGAACCTACCTTGGTAATCCAGGATAAGCTCCTCCTTTCAAAATATTTAACTTAATTGCATCTTTTGCCATATAAGGTGATAGTCACTCTTTGCCATTTAAGGTAATATTCACAGGCTCCAGGGATTAGAAAGTGAATATATCTTTAGGATGTCATTTTTTCAGCCTACCACAGGAGGAACAGTATACTTCTAAGTAGAGGAGAAGAAATCGAAGGAAAGAAATAATGCAAGAAATGGGAAGAGATGAAATATTAGAGAAAAATTCTAAAAGAATTGGGGAGTGTCAGGAGAAGGAACTGACCAGGAGAAAGTAAAAACGTTGATGAGCGGTGCTAAATTCTGAGAGCAGGAATCTTTATTGTTGCTGCATTGAATGTGTCATCTCTAGCCACGTGTTGAGCCAGGGTGGGAGCAGAAGTTGTGTATCATTAACTCAGGACTAAGGCTTTGCCAGTTATTGTGTGACCTGCATCATAGTGCCCTTTGCAGGGGAAGAGGACGGTGCAGTCAGGGGTGCCTGAGCCAGCCCATTCCCAGCAGTAGACCAGCATGTACCAATTGTATCAGCCTTGCTAGTTGTCATCTTGATTATTTCAGAAGATACAGACAAGAGGCAATGAAGGTCGGATGAGAAGATTTCCAGTGGTAAGAGGGTGGAGGGTGGCGGAGGTATTACCAAGGGGAGAGAAGCAGGCAAGAGTCCTTGGCAGACTTGCGATGGCAGGGTGGGAGAGGGGAGGGAAGTGCCCAGAGGCAGGGCAGCAGAAGTCCCCACGAGAGTGCACAGGGAGGGAAGGTTGGCATCACCAAGAGGAGGACAGTGCAAGGGAAGAGACTACTGGTGCCACCCCAACCTGTTTCTTCACCATCTGCAAACAGCTGTATTTGCAGGATGCTGCTGAGTTTCCTCAGTCCCCATGGACTCCACCTCCCAGGGAGGTGTTCTTGGGCAACTCACTTCACCTCTCTAGGCCTCGATTTTTTCATCAATAGAATGGGAATAAACAAGAACCTACCTACTTCAAAGGGTTGTTGTGAGAATTCATGGAGTAATGCATAGATGGTTCAGAGCACAGCCCCTGGCAAGCAGAGGCTCTTGATGTTACTTGTGTCTGGGACTTGGACCTCAGTGTGATCCATACACTCTAATCCATAGTGAGTCCTTCTCCCCACTCTGGAGTCCACAATTTTCCACAGTTTGTGCAAAATCTTATTCTCTAGGTTGCTGGTGAGTGGACTCGCTCCCCCACTCCTTTCAGCTCTGCCAGTGGAATGCTGCTGCCCATCTCTGAACACAGAGGCCCCCCAGCATCCCCATGGTCCTGCAGGTGCCCACCTCTGAACACGGAGGCCCCACAGCATCC